>NW_020954567.1:26288379-26470500 GCF_900497805.2 Vombatus ursinus
GATGATGATGATGATGATGATGATGATGATGATGATGATGATGATGATGATGATGATGCTGGCTTCTGTACTCAGGTTCTCCTCCAGTACCTGATTGCAGCTGAGTTCTTAAGGCTGTGCTGGGACAGCACAAGCTCTGGCGGGTGTATTGTACCAGATTGGAAAAGGGGGCATTTCATAAATAGAGGCAGCCCCCTTTACCTCTGTATTCACCTGTCAACTGCTCAAAGCCCATCAGTGAAAGATTAATATGTGTGATCTGATTTCTTATTTTCTCCCCTACAAAGTACCACCAAGTATGGACAATGCAGCTGGAACTGAGGAAATAACAATTGTAAAAGGCAGTCCCACCTCACTGACATGCTTTACTGATGGAATCCCAATTCCCACTATGTCATGGCTTAAAGAGAGTCATCCTTTGGAGCTGGACACCCATTTGAAAATGAGTAACCAAGGAATGATCCTTCAGTTTGCTGAAGCAGAGATCGAAGATTCTGGAAGATACACTTGTATTGCCTCCAATGAAGCTGGGGAAGTCAAGAAGCACTTTGTCCTAAAGGTTCTGGGTATGTAAATTTTTTAACAAATTAAAAAATTATTAGGAAGTCAGTATAGTTTATAAAAAGAGAATAGTAACAAAGACCCAGTGAAAAATTATATCTAATATGTATATATATATATATATATACATACACATATATATGCCATTTTATGTTTATTCTATCTTTGAGAGCTAAACTCCAAGAAGTCATCTACAAATTCTTTCCATTTTCTGATCTCTCTCTTAGTCTCTTAAATTCTGGCTTCTGACCCCACTACTTAACTGAAGATGTTCTCTCCAAGGTTACCAATGATTTCTTAAATACAGTAATAATCTAACTGACTTCCTCTGCAACATTTGGAACTTTTCACCATCCTCTCCTCCGGCACACTCTGGCCTCCTTTGGTTTCTATTACATTATTCTCTTCTGTTTGTCTTTCTACTTATCTACACGTTAGAGATAGTTAAGTGGTAAAATGGATAGAGTGCTGGAATTGGAGTCAGGAAGACCTGAATTCAATTCCTTCCTTGAACACTTGAGTAAATCACTCAACCTGCCTGCCTTAGTTTGCATATTGGTAAAACAGGAATAATAATAGCACCTTCCTCCCAGGATTGTTGTGAGGCTAACGTGAGATATTTGTAAAGTGCTTTACAAATAATAAAGCACTACACTACATAAATTCTAGTTATTATTCTTTTTTAATTTCCTTTGCTGGATCATTATCCTGAATCTACCCCCTAATTATGGGTATGCCCAGGGCTCTGTCTTGAAATTTCTTTTCTTTTTTTTATATAATCTCTCCTTTGGTGATCTAGTCAGCTCCAGTGTGTTCAGTTTTCAAATCTCTATGCAAATGACTGCCAAAGCTGCTAACAGATGAAACAGTATTTATTAAAAGCTTACCGTGCTAAGGTCTAATCTCTGTCTTGCCTTCCAGCCCCACATTACCAAGTGCATGCTGAACATCTATTAGAATGTCCTCAAATTCAACATGTCAAAAATAAAAATCATTGTCTTCCTTAAAAACCTCTCCTCCAAATTTCCTTATTTCTCTTGAGCACATCACCATCCTTTGAATCTCCTAGATTCACAGCCTTGATATCATCCTTGAGTCTTCCTTCACTATCACTCCCAATATCCTATTAGTTCCTTAGCCTCATTGAGTCCACCTCCATATCCTTTCTTCTTTACTCCAGTTCAGATTGGAGTACTATACTGGAGTACTATCAGAACTTCCTAGTTGATCTCCTTTCCTCTAGTCTTTCCCTTCTCCCATCTATCCTCCATATTGCCAGATGAATAGTCCTAAAACATGCATTTGTCCATGTCACTCCCCTACTCAAATACCTTCAATAGCTATCTATTGTACTAAGTTAAAATGCACATTCCTCATCCTAGACTTAACAGCCCTCTACAGTAGGACTTGTATATCTTTCTTGGCTTATTACATTACTTCCATTGACACACAATCTATTCAAGTCAATCTGTCCTGCTAACACTCCTCTGAACATGACATTTCATTTCTTCCATGCCTTTATATAGATGGATCCTTCATGTTTAGAATGTCCATCCTCTTCAACTGTGCCTCAAAGAAATCCCTAATTGTCCTTTAAAGGACACTTAATTTGCTTTCTCCTACAAGAGGATTTTTTTATTACCTCAGTTGTTACTGCTTGCTCTTTCCTGAAATTTATATAATTTTGTATATATTTTGTGTGCATTTATCTGTGCATTTAATGTATCTTCATGATAGACTAGAAGTTTCTTGAGAGAAGGGACTATTCCTTTATTGTTTTTGCATCCTTACCAGTGCAGCACTATTCATGTGAAAGTTGTACAGTTAATTATTAGCCAAGTTTCTGAACTTTTCCCAAGGACTAAGGGGTAAATAAATCTAAGTACATCTGTTCCAATACAATAACATAATACTTTATAATAATGTATACACTAGTTCTAATGAGGAGAAAAAGTTAGGTAAAAGGAAAGGATAGAAAGGGGTTATAAACAATCTTAGATTTTTTAAAAAGTAATGTATAGAATATATAATCAAGAATAAGGAAATGAATACAGAACTGTAGCATGGTCCTGTTAAAAGCAACAAGAATGCTAAAGCTCAAAATGAGTTGAGGCTGGTGAGGAAAACTAAGAACAGCAAAAAGGAATTTTTTTTTCTTTTAGCTCTGCTGAAGAAAATAGGATGCTCGCTGGTATTTTCTAAAAGACACACAACCATGGCTCAGAATGAATGTGACAAAAATAAGTGATAAAAGGGGAAAAAAAACTAAAGCTGCTCAATTCTTATTTTGAGCCTATTTTCTCACTGAAGGGAAAGATCTTTTAAGTGGAAAGGGCAGAGCAAAAATAGCTAACAGGAAACTGATACTTATTTGATACTTATTTTTGTAATTTGTAATACTTATTTTAAGTAAGAGGAAAGTACCTGGTTGCCCTTGTTGAGTTCATCACCTGACAGAGGAACAAAATCCTATGACATTAAAAGAATTGTGATATCTAAGCCCACTCTGAGAAATCTTTGAAAGATTTTGGGGAAAGGGAAAGATACCATACTATTGGAGAGGAGAAAATATTGTCTAGATTTCAAAAAAAAAGGAGAGAGAAAAGAAAAAAGTCTACAAATTGAGGCTAGTGAGCTTTACTTAAGTTCCTGGAAAAAATTCAGAATTATTAAACAACTATTTACATGAGGTATTAGTGCCTCCCAAAATGGAAAATTAACAAAGGAACACATATCAACACCAATTAAGACCAAAGGATCCCATAAAATCCTCAGCCAGCTAACATTTGACCTTCTTGTAAAGAGATATGGCAGTCAAGGGCAATATCAGTTAAAAATATAAATTCATTTGTAAAATCTCTTGGAGGATTAAGCATATTCCAGACATGAGGAACCACTTGTGCAGAGACATAAAGAAGAGTAAATAGAATAGTTCTATTCAGCTGTAAAGAGGAATAATATATGAAGAAGGATGATAGGAGATTATGACTAGTATGGCCTCATGAAACAGTAAGGGACAGCAGAGGGAGAAAAAATGTAAAGAAATCTTAGCAAGAGATAAAACGAAGTAGAGCCATCCTGAGTGCATTTAAAGATGACTCTGGAAGAAAGACAACAAATAGATGTAAAATGGAAAAGACTGCTAAGATTTTTTTTAAAGTTTTTTCACCATCCATCAAGAGCAGGGAGTGACCAAATTTGGACTTGACTCTCACAGTCTCAGATATACTGTATGAAAGTGTGGCAGTTGCACCGAAGTAAACAAAAATGGAAAAAGCAGCCAGAGTCGACCAAATATACATAAAACCATAATTTTGAAGGTGCTGAGAGATTGATTTTCAAGTTATCTAAAAGACAGGAAGACACAAAATGGAAAAAAATACAGCATAGAAAAAATCTTGGTCATTTTTTATGAAAAAGAAAGCAAATGAGAAATGAATAACTGCTAAACCATATACCTCTGTTTCCAGGTATACAAGAATTTTATGAAAACAATCTACAATTTCATCGGAGTAATCCTTAATGAAAATATATTAGGCAGATTTTTGAAAATGATATTCTATGGCAGATCATTCCTTTATAGATACACAGGTGATTTACAGAATAGAGAACACAAAAACCTATTGTTTGCTGAGTGGAAAAAAAAAACAAACATTTGATTTGGTAGAACAAAATCCCACCTTAAAGGCTCTCTTCCAACAAAGTATGTGTTCACAGTCACACGACGTTCTTTGTAAGATGTAACAACAGAAATGTTTGACAGTCCTTTAGTTAGTAACATCAAGTGGGACATAAAATAAGGAAATATATAATCACCAAAGGTCTTTGTTACTTCCATGAAGAATGCTTAGTACAGATTCTAAATCTAAGAGGGATTCTCTTACAAACAGTGAAGTCCTCCAGATGTAACTGTTCGATTTGTGAGTGGTCTTGTGCTGATTATTTCAAGCCCTGGAATATTGTAGACCTTTAAGAGTAAGATCCATAATCATTCAAAAGAGTCTGGCTTACCTAACCTTACAGGAAAAACCAAGTAGATAAAAATGGCTGTTATACAGACCAAAGTAGGTGTTTGAATGGATAATTGGATGAATGAAAAATCATTATCTAATTAGCCAGCATTTATAAAGCAGCTTCTATATCCCAAGAATTGTGCTAGGCCCTGGGAATATAAATATAAAGGTATAATGATCCCTGCTCTAGGAGAGTTTACATTCGGATACTATCAGACACATAAAAGAGTGGTAGGCAAAGAGAGGAATTTTTGTCTGGAAAAGATTATGAATGGAGCCACTGTGAAGTCTATTGTAACCTCCCTTTTCAGTATTAATAGCAGTATTGTCTTCATCACTATTCACAGAGCAAGAAGCAGAAGATATATGTTATATTGAGGGGCACTATAAGAGGGGAAAAGGAGAAAAGGGAGTGAGGAGTTGTAGTCAAGTATATTGTGGTAGGGATGACGGCAAGACGCTCCCGTAAAGCCCTTGCTTCCCCATGAATAGCTAGATGGGTTATAAAGTGGAAGCCAATTAGATAGTGAGTAAGGGGACATAAGGTTCATTCATTCATCAATCAAGAAAACCTATAGAGCTCACTCATCCCTATATCTTGCATACACACTCTAGATAAGCTATCTGGTTCCATAATCAGAAAGAAGTAGGAAAATGTTCTGGATTAATTTGCAGGAGGAAGGGAGATGAAATTTCAAAGTTTTTTGTTTTGTTTTGTTTTTAAGATGCCCAAGTTTATCCCAGAAGCAAAGTCCCATATCTTTAATATGTCCACATAGGGCTATGAATCATGAAGTAATATCATTTATAAAGAACTGAAATTGAAGATCATCCAAAGACAGAGTAGATCATAGTTAAAATGAACAGGCTGAAATACCTTACAATAAGGAATTACATGGGAGAAGTGCTATGTCACTGGAGACATGAACAAGCTGGGGGAATAAAAGTTGGACTGGTAACATAACAGTAGTAAGAACTAACTGCAATATAGTATTCACTCTCTGTTGGTATCTAAAAAATGTCTAGAGTACCCTCAGTATGTTGGGTAAACTCCTCTAATAGACTTATTAGAGAATATAAACAAAAGCTACATAGAACAAGCAGGGAGGGATGGGGTATAATCTTCTTTGTTAGAAGGTGTACCCATAGGCATGAGCTAAATCACAGCTCCAGTAGAATATTAGAGTATTATTAAAGGGATAGTTAAAATGAACATGTAGACAAATAAGCTATTATAAAGGCAGCATGGTTTCATCAAGGTAATGTCAGGTCACACTAGACTAGGGGAAGGGAAGGGAAATAGCTACTATGTGCCAGGCATTGTGTTAATAAGCACTTTAAAAAATATCTTATTTGATCTTCACAATAACTCTGGGAGGCAAATGCTATTATTATCCCCATTTTCAGTTGAGAAAAATGAGTTAAAAGACTGTCCAAATAGTAATCAGCCAGTCAGATAATAAAGATGATGCTTCTTTTAAATTGAAAAAAAAATTTTTTTTGTTATTCTGAATTTGACAAACACCAACAAACTTATACCTTTCCAGTGCGTAAGAACAGAAAGAGGGTGTAGAATATGAAACCAAGAACCTCTATTATGTATACCTTCTTTTTTGAAGCAGACAATAAATTTGTATTAGTTTCAAAGCTGTCCTTTTGTCTGGGTCTCATTCAATGTCTCTGTGTCCTCTTTCACGCATTAAAAATTACTCAATGACCTCTTTTCCTTCTTTTCTTATTTTTTAAATCATTAACAATAATCCTCCTCTCCCCTCCAAATTTCCGTTCTAAGTAAAAAAACAAAACCTTCCTTGTAATAAGTCAAGCAAAACAATTCCACATTTTGGCTATGTATGCAAATGTATATCTCATTAAGCCTTGAGTCTACTACCTCAGTATCAAGGAGGTAGGGAGTATACGTCTTCAGTGGTTCTCTGTAGTCAAATTTGGTCATTGCATTGATAAGAGTTAAATCCTCCAAAGTGTTTTAGTCATTGTGTAAATTGTGCTCTTTTGTTTTGTTCACTTCGTTCTCCACAAATTCATACATCTTCTCAGCTTTCTCTGAATCCCTCCTTTTTATTATTTTCATCATATGCAACTAGATGAAAAGTGGATAAAGCACTGAAGCTGGAGTCAGGAAGACCTGAGTTCAAATCCAGCCTCAGACAATTCCTTATAACCCTGGACAAGTCACTTAACATCTCTGTACCTCAGTTTCCTTTTATGTAAAATGAAGATAATCATGGTACCTACCTTCTAGGATTTTTGTGAGGATAAAATGAGATAACGTGTAAAATACTTTGCAAATCTTAATGTGTTATATACTATTTTTAATGGCACAATAACATTCACATTCATACATTTCTTCAACTTTCTTTTTTCCCTAGTTTAAACCTTTTTCCCACCCTTCCTCTGGAGTTGAACTCAGGTCTACCTGACTGTCAGCCCAGCACTCTATCCACTGTACCACCTAGCTGCCCCCTACAGGAGTAAGCTTTCTTCCCTTCAGTTCTAAGCTATTTATCCTTCTTCCAATTTTTTTTTCCTCCAGAGTCCTTATTTCACTTATAATTTCATTAAAAAAAATTTAGTTTCATTGCTTCCAGGTACTCTTGTCCTTGTGGGCAGGCCATTTTTTCCCTCTGGGGCTCTGCTTGTAGTTGCTGTGTAGTCATACACTTCTGAGTTTGCTTCTTGGGCATCTCTAGATCCATATTTTTTCATAATGTTCAGTGTCTTCGGTTTACTCACATCCCTATGCTCAGTACTTTATTGGAGACTTTGACTACCTGGCTCTGCCACTTCCTGTATTCTTGGACATCATGGTCTTTGGGTTTGGTCCTTCCCATCATTTCCTGATTTCCTACTGCTGACTTCCACTTCCCCTGGTGTATCACCACTCAGAAAACTGGCTGATTTCAAGTCACCCTGGATGTCTGGGTTCAGGGTGCTTTTCTCTTCAGGACCCTGTAGAGGATCTCAGGTCATTGTGCTAGGTACTTCCAATACTCCTGAGTCATCCTAGTCTGAGCAGACATATCTCATCCCCACATCCATGGTGAGAATGTTGTTGGTTTCTGACCACCCTTAAGCTTTCTTATACTTGCCCAATAACTTCAGTATTTTTGCCCCTGGATACAGAATGTTGCAGGTTCAGGTAGCCCTGAACTGTCTCCATAATGTTAGGCTTCTGGCTTACTTGCTGAGATTCTTTCTCCAGTAGATGTATATTTCTGTTTGTCGTTTTGTATAATGGTGAGCTGGATAAAAATGTTTACTGTAATTTCTCTTTGGATTTCTTGATCATTATTCAGTCATGTGCTTTTTAATGTTGTTGCTAGAGTACACATATGAGAGCTCTATTCTTTGACAGCATTTTAATTGGAAATCTTATATAAAAGATTTTTCTAAAATTTCAATTTAACAAACATTTTTGAGCAGTTAGTAAACATGTATTCAGAGCTTACAATGTGCTAGGCACTGTGATAAAAAGAAAGAACAAAAATGGTCCTTCTCAAAGAGCCCACAATCTAATGGAGGAGACAACAAGCAAACAAATATAAGAAACAATTAATGGAGGGAAAACACTAGAATTAAGAAGGATTGTGATGCCTATAGAAGGTAGGATTTTAGTTGGGACTTGAAGGAAGCTCGAGGTGCCAGTAGGCAGACATAAGGAGGGAGAACATTCCAGGCATGGGGGAACAGATAGAGAAAATGCCCGGAGCCAAGAAATGGAATGTTGTATTCAGGGAACAACAAGGAATCTAGTGTCACTGGATCAAAGAGTATGAGGAGAGGTGGGGGTTATGAAGGGCTTTGAATGTTGACAGGGAACCACTGGAGTTTACTGAATATGGCGGTAGGGGTGGGGTAGGATGAGGGGAGATTACATAGTCAGATCTGTGCTTTGGGAAAATCACTTTTGGCAGCTGAATGGAGGACGTTTTGGAGTGAGGAGAGACTTGTGGCAGGCAAACCAACCAGCAGGCTATTGCAAAAGTCCAAGCATGAGGAGATGAGAGCCTGCTCTAGGGTGATGGCAGTATCAGAGGATAAAAGGGAGCATGTTCAAGAGATGGTGCAAAGCTGAAATTGAGAGGCTTTGACAACAGACTGGATTTGGGAAGACAGAGTGGAATCAAGGATGACATCTATATTATAAGCCTGGTGTCCAAGAGGATAGTGGTGTCCTTGATAGTAAAGAGGAGATTTGGGAAGGGGGGAAAGTTTAGGCAGAAATACGAGTTCAGTTTGGGACATGTTGAGTTTAAAATGTTAACTAGATATCCAGTTTGAGATGTCTGCAAGGCAGCTGGAGATGCAAGACTGGAGGTCAGCAGAGAGTTTAGAGCTGGATAGATAGATTTGAGAATCATCAGCACACAGATGATAATTAAATCCTTGGAAGCTAATGAGATCATTAAGTGAAATAGTATATAGAGAGAAGAGGGGCTAGAATACAGCCTTATGGAACACCCATGCTTAGAGGGAGTGATCTAGATGAGAATCCAGCAAAGGAGATTGAGAAGTGGTCAGATAAGTAGGAGAAGAACCAGGAAAGAGTGGGGTCTCAAAAAGCTAGAGAGAAGAGAGTATCAAAGAGAAGAGGGTGATCAACAGTATCAAAAGCTGCAGAGAAGTCAAGAGGAATGAGGACTGAGGAAAGGCCATTGGATTTGGCAAGTGGGAGATCATCAGTATTTGGAGAAAGGAGCTTCCATGGAATGATGAGGTTGGAATTCAGATTGTAGGGCAAGTGAGAGAAGGTGGATGCATCCATTATAGACAGACTTTTCTTTCTTTCTTTTCTTTTCTTTTCTTTTTTTTAAGGCAATTGGGGTTAAGTGACTTGCCCAGGGTCACACTGCTAGTAAGTGTCATGTGTTTGGTCTGAGGCCGGATTTGTACTCAGGTCCTCCTGTCTTAAGGGCCGGTGCTCTATCCACTGCGCCACCTAGCTGCCCCCATAGACAGCCTTTTCAAGGAGTTTAGCCACAAAGGACAGATGAAATATAGAATGATAGCTGGATGGAAAGATCAAGTGAGGGCTTTTTGAAGATAAGGAAACATGGGCATGTTTGAAGGCATTCGATAATGAGCCAATAGACAGGGAGAGACTGAAGATAAGAGAGTGGGGATGACAGAAGAGACAGATGTTGAAGGAGATGAGATGGAACAGGATTGTTGGTATAGGTAGAGGCTTTTGTCTTGCCGAGGAGTAATTCCACCAATTCATGTCAAAAAAGGAGAAAGGAGAGTGTCAGAAGGCATCTGAATGATATGAGATGAAGAAGACAGGAAAAGAGGGAGAATTTTTCAGTAAAATATGAGGCTAGGTTCTCAGTTGAGAGGGTGGTAGGAGGTGGAACCATGGGAGATTGGAGAAGGAGTAAAAAGAAGTGAAAGAACTCCTGTGGAGAACGTGATAATCAATTCATAAAGGAGGTGTAGGAGAATTACCTAGCAGTAGTGACAGCTCAGTTGAGGCTGTGTAACATAAATCTGTAGTCAACCCCATCAGAATGGTTGTGTGATTTTCTCCACCTTGATTCAGCAATATGTGAGTAGGAGATAAGGCTAGTAGGAGTTATCCAAAGTTGAGGCTTAACGGGTACAATCAGCAATATGATAAGAGGACCAGAGACTCAAGAGAAAAGAACAGGGTAAAGTTGAACTGATTCACCAGAGGGTCAGTATGGGGAAAGGAGAAGAATGTAGCTGCTCTAGGGAAGATCACCAGGGATTGAAGGTCATAGTGTAGATAGAGTGTAGGAAGACAGAGAGAGAGATGAAAAGCAATGGATCATGGTCAGCTAAGGGAATTTCGGAGTTCTTAAATATGGAGATGGTACAATTGTGGGTAATGGCAAGATCAAGGGCATGACCATCTTTGTGTGTTTGAGCACCTAGTTAGTTCAAGACTCTGTGCTAGGCCATAGAGATACAACTTTGAAACAAATCCTCTTCTTTTAAGTAGCTTACAATAGAACTGGAACCACCTTAAACTACTGCTGTTTTGGGTAAAATTTAGAAACTATGGGGTCAGTTCTTTTCATTTCAAGTGTAAACCAGCTTGTAAAAACAACATAAAACTGAGTCTTTATAAACACAGCTATCTCAGTTATCCAATTTCCATTCCCACCATTCATCACGTAATAGCCCTCTATTTCAACGTGGGTTTTATAGGCTTGACATACTGATTTATCATTTGTAAATTAATGTCAGTGTCAACAAAGAATAATGTAAAGGAATTGTATTTCCAAGTGCCTTATCTTAACCAACTGAATAATTACTTTTTTCTTTTTCGTATGAATTTGAGGGAGTTTTATTTGGAGTTTTTACTCATTAATGTTTAAAATTTTGATTTTATCTTCCTTAAATAGAGCCACCTCATATCAATGGATCAGATCATCCAGAAGAGATATCTGTAGTTGTTAATAATCTCCTTGAACTTTTCTGCATGGCTTCTGGTATTCCCACTCCCAAAATTACATGGATGAAAGATGGACGGCCCCTACCACAGATTGATGATGTTCAGATTCTTGGAGGAGGAGAAGTGCTTCGACTACCTAGCGCTCAGGTAATGTGTTAAAATGTTGCAACTGCATTTTCCCCTTACTTTGGAATTCTCATCTGTAAAAAATGTAGAAAGGTTAGGAATTAGTAGTTTGAGGGAAACACTAAAATAGCTTTGAATTTTGTTTTTATAACGGATCTAAATCATTTTTAGCATCTCTTTATTTTAAATGAAGGACTTTTGCCCTCATACAAAGACAATTTGGGTCCCAGAAGGACAGTGTTTTGTTGGATCACTAGGGATTACGGCCTCAAATGGCTCCTTAGGGTTCCCTTTCTACATCACTATCAGGTGGTACTGACACTTGCCATGTCACTTTACTTCCACTAGACATGGATCTTCCAGCATTTTCCAGCCTCTATGTACTCTCTTTCCAGGTTACAAGTTCCTATCCATGGGTATGGATATTCTAAAAATAACTCATAATTTTCTTTCATTTTTTATGCTACCACACGCTTGGATCCTACTCTCCTTTGCCTCCTTAGTATATAACCAAAAGAAACCACTCAGTCGTCATATAAGAAAAGCATTAATATCTGAGCAATGGGAGTAACCCTCTATGTTTCTGTTACACCCTGAATATCTCCATCCTCATCCTCTTCTATGTCATGCGTTTTTTGCTCTGGCAGGGAAGGGGAAAATATATGCACCCGGGGGCTTTTATAGGAAAATGCTAGCCAGACTTCTCAATTTAAAGGTCACATGTGGAAGGGCAAATTGTCTCAGAATTCTCTGCTCACCTGGTCTAACTTCTCTTACAGATACTGCATTCAACTCCTAACTAGTTATCATGTTATCTGCTGCTAAGCTTGGTACCCCAGCTGAGGCAAAGTTGAAGTGAATTGCCTAAGATTACATAGGTGAGATAGGTGGCACAATGTATAAAAGTACTGAACTTGGAGTCAGGAAAACCAGAGTTCAAATCCTACCTCAGATATTCACTAGGTATCTGACCCTGAGCAAGTCACTTAATCTGTCTGCCTCGGTCTCCCCATGTATAAAATGGGGATAAAATAGCATCTAGGATTAAGTGAGATAACATATGTAAAGTGCTTTGCAAACCTTAAAGTACTATATAAATCTAACTGCTACTACTCCGGTTAAGAAGCAGGGCTGAAACTGAAACCTAAATCCTTTGACGCCAAATACATTTAGAAGTATTTTTTCACTATACCATTGTATACTGGCTTTCATCATGCTGAATAAATTAATTCCTAAATTACTAAATTTTTGCCAGGGAAGTAGATTAATAAGCTAATGAGATTTTAATAAATATTTTGCATATGACAGCTGCTTTAAATTTGTGCCAGCGAAGTAGATTAATAACCTAATGAGATTTTAATAAATATTTTGCATAAGACAGCTGCTTTAAATTGTTTGGACAAACACATGCACAATTTTCGATTGAGATGGTTCAATTTTATAACAATATTCAATTTAAAAAATTCCAATGTGAGAAATTAAGTTGAATGCTCCCTCAAAATTAATTATAATAGAACTTCTGTTATATGCAAACAAAAATATTCAGGCCTTTTCATATGTTGGCAGATAGAACATTATGATGCCTGTTAGCTTTTTAAGAAATGAATAATCCGGGGCAGCTAGGTGGAGCAGTGGATAGAGCACCGGCCCTGAAGTCAGGAAGACCTGAGTTCAAATCCGGCCTCAGACCAAACAGTTGATCCTTACTAGCTGTGTGACCCTGGGCAAGTCACTTAACCCCAATTGCCAAAAAAAAAAAAAAGAAGAAGAAGAAGAAGAAATGAATAATCCCACACAACAATGTCTTTCTCTTGTCTTTGCTCAGTTAGTAGACACATTTACTAATGAAATTACATGTTCATATGCTTTTTTCACTGTAGTTGGAAAAGGGGGAAAGAAAGCTTAGTTGAACTCTTTAAAGTTTGGTTTTGTTTTTTTTTTCCTGTCATTATATAGGAAATACTCTTCAAATTCTCCTCAGGCTTTTCCCCTTTTATAATATCCTGTTTACTCTGGACAAAAAATCAAATCTGCTTAAACTATTAAGTTGCCAATTTAATCAAAACAACACTATACTACAATCAGTCAGTGAATATTTATTGAAGCACTACTAATAAAAGGCATTAATGTTAGGTACAACTAGGATAGAAATATCTGGAATGGCTGCCCTCAAGAACTTTGTTTTGGGGAGCAAGGTATATCCTGCATTTTCCTTATATTCAACCATCTTTGGATGAGACTGGGATGAGTGCAAATCATGATATCAGCTCAGCCCCCAGGGATCTAATAATCGTCCCTTTATTCTTCCTCAGCCTCTGGCATCTCAAAACAAGAGAGTCAAAGGCAGCAAGGGTCCACACACCTGGCCATTTTCTAGACTACTGAGTTCCTAGCATGGCAGAGTCAGTGTTTGCTGAGGGAAAATATATATGTGTGTGTGTGTGTGTGTGTGTGTGTGTGTGTGTGTGTGTGTGTGTGTGTGTGTGTCTGTGTGTGTGTGTGTGTGTGTGTGTGTATGTATATGTATCCTCTCCACCTTTTCTTTCCCTGTACTCATTCCCATCCATCTCAGTCCTACCACTCCATAGCCTACATCCTCTTCTCTCCCATTCCATTGCATCATCTGAAATCCTCATCAACAAACTGCCTTTTATCCTAGATCTTATCACTTCATACTCTACATTTTATCAGGCTAGCAGAAACCTGGCTTTCTTCAGAAGACACCTATACATCTACACCTACAAGACACCAATCTAAGTTTCCTCCTTTTCTCATGCCTCCCACAGCATTAGGCCAAAAGGAAGAATAAAGGTATTCTTTGCTTCTCATTTCCAGTTCCATACTATCCCTCTACCATCATCACTTAGTAACCCCCTTCCTTTAAGGTTCACATCATCTATCTTTATCATATAATCCAGCTCCTTTTCACACCCATATACTAACCTTCAGGTCACGCTCCCTGCTTTCTCAAGTTCAACACCTAGCTCACAGAATTACCTTCCTTCCCGCCCCATGGACCACATCTTTGGGGGTTTTAACATTCTTGTCAATGTCTCCTCAAATGCTCTGGCTTCCAGTTAGTTCACTAATCTCCTAAACTTCAATGACCTTCATCTATAAGCTGCCTTAGTCACACAGGGATAATGAAGTTGATCTGACCATCATCTACCACCATTATCCAGAAGTCTGAAATTTCTCTTTTTGATCACAGTCTCCTATCCTTCCTTTTTTCCCTGTTACTTCACCTTCCTAACCTATTCTTTAACCTCATGAACAGTTCCTCTAACCTAGTCTGGGCTCTCTTTCTTCCTATCACAGTCTCAACCCTATGGTTGACTAGTTCAACTGTTTACTATCAATTACCACCTAATCTTATTTACAAACTTGCTATACCTGGGTTTTGTCTACCATGTGGCCCTCTTTTTGCTCATTCCCCTTAGTTTTCACCTTCAATGATGTGTTAATGAACACTATGAGCACTAGATTTTCTGGCAAAAGATCATGAGCGCACATCCCTGTTTATTACCCCTGTGTCGGTGAATAAATAATTTCAGTTTCCTTATCTGCAGAGTGAAGGGGTGGGACTAAATGATCCCCAAGGTCTGTTCCAGCTCCACATCTATGATCCTATTTTCTTTATTGCTTTTGGCAATAAAATGAAACCAACTTATAACTTTCCTCTCCAAGGACAGCATGGGACCTGTCCTGTTTAGCTATAAATTATTTTGTCCTTTAGTTTTATTTATAATGAGAATGTCAGAATTCATTTGATTCCCCCAGTAATGAGTCAGCTCAATGGACACTGTATCTCTTACATTTATTTAGTATACCAACAAATAAGTTAGTCATATGTGGACTGCTTATTCATTCATTTATCCCCTGTTCACTTTTATTCCACTCTGCTACTCTTATGGTAGAAGTGGTAGAGTGCTCCACAGGACGAGGGGTCATTTTGACATTTTCTTTTTTCTTATTGATTGCTATGGTAAAGGAACCAATTATCAAGTGGTCTGTCTACTGGTGATGATCCTCTCAATCAATGAGGCTGGTTCTCAGAGAGCTAACATAGTCTGTGTCTAGGACCTAACTCAAAGCTTTTCCAGAATAGTAGAATTTTTCAGTTTGTGTTTTGTTAGTATAACTTGTAATAATCCAGGGTCACCTCCATATCATGCTACTATTATTTGTAGGGGAAATTTTGGTAATATATCTATTATAACAATATTTTATTTTGTTAAAACAAAACAATGTGGAATTTTCATAGCATCTGATATTGTGGGATTTTGCCAACATTCTGCAAAATTATAAAACTTGAAACTTTTGCATTCAATTCTGCAAGCATTTACTGAGCACCTACTATGTGCTCAGCACAATGCTAAAGTGATATACTCAAGGAGCTTATATTCTTTAAGTGGAAATAAGACTTCTCCAAGGAAAAATTAATATGTCAAGCAGTTAAGGAATTATACAAAAGTGTATAATTGGGTGCCAAAGTTCCATGCAGGGTAGTAGGGAATAAGGGGAGGTCAAGAAGGAAATAATGTTTGCCGCAACTATCAGGAATAGTTTCATGTAGGACATAGGATTTAAGGTGGTAGAATTTGGAAAAGTAGAAGGAAGACCATTATAGGTAAGAGAAGTACCAAAGCAAAGGCAGAAAGATGAGAATAAGCAGAGTGTGCATTGACTTGACCTGTTTGTACAGCAGTACACACAAAATAGGCAGATAGGGCCCATTTATGTAGTATCCTGAAAGCTAAGATGAAGCATTTGTGATTTATTCCATGGATACAAGAGAACCAGTATAGGTGAGTGATTTGGTAATAGGCAATCTATTCTAAAACTCCATCCAAACAATTTCCAAAATCCCACTTTCATAGCTTTCAGACTCTCTAAAGACACAAGCTTACCCAAGTACTTCTTTGTAGATACATGAACTTTGAATATAAGGACAAAAAAAATACCCAGTATCTCTAGGGGGTACTCAGATAATAAATGAAAGCACTATTCTCTACTTACTCATTATAAATTACTCAATGAGAAGGGAATGGCATTTTGGAGGCATTTACACATATATGCAAACACCATATGAATTAGAATTGGAAAACTTAAGGAAAAATCTGGATGTTTAACTTACCATCAAGTATATTTCTTTTTTTAATGGAAGTTTTCAGCTTTTGTTTAAATGTCTGGCATTGTATAGTTTTTACTGGACTAAGATCCTGTCAAAGACATTAACTTAAAACAGACCTCTTTGTTCTAATATGCAAGTACATGTATTATGAATGCTATATGTATATATATATATATGCATTTTATTATTGTGTTTGATTTTTATGACCTATGCTGCTACTTTCCAAATTTATTTCTTTTTATTCAAGAATTCTCCCAACAGACTTAATAAATGTATATTACAAACTATTACAAAATCTTATCAAATGCATATAAATTGCAAACATTTCTGAGATGAAATACTGAAATTGTGTTGCAATGTAATAGAACTAAATGTCTCATCAGAGGTTTAAAGGGATTTTTATATGTGGAACAGAAACCCAAAAAGATAATGAACTCCTTAATCTTTTGAGAATCATGCTTTCTTCAGCCAGTCTTTGGAGATTGTGATTATTCTCTTGCTGTTTTTTATACTCATTATAAAACTAATATGTTGTAGACATATTTTGCATACACGATAAAATCATTTTTTCCTTTAGGTGGAAGACACAGGAAGATATACATGTTTGGCATCTAGTCCTGCAGGAGATGATGATAGAGAATATTTGGTGAGAGTACATGGTAAGTTTAGCTAGAAGTTCTGCAGTCATTGTATATCCTCATTAGGCTACATAGTTGAATATAACTCAATACATGTCACATTGTTAGGTATACATATTTTTAAATTTTCCTTTCTCTTTACTTGTTTGGTCCTGATATTCTTCCACCTAGCACTTTTCTACATGAGGGGACACACTGGAGCCAAGCTGTTTTGCTGTAGCTTTGGTGCATAATCTTTGGGCCTAATGATCAACCTGGGGGATGGATGGATTTGGCTTCAGGTTATGGTGCTGTCTTTGCACAATGAAATGCTGCCTTTAATAGACATTGATTTTCACATTTAAATTTTGAGGATTGGTTGAGTTAGTTAGGAAGAATTAAGTATGATTGAACATACAATATTAGTAGATGTGAGTAGATATTTTTCAGCATACATTTTTTTGAGTACATATTGACTCTATACATTTAAAAACACCATATGAACCTAGAGAAAATTAGTAACAAGAGTTTATGTTTAGTTAACAAGTCCTTTCAATAATATAATATGTTCTAAGACGCCTTCTGGTTAGTTTTTTGTGTTTTTCCATTGACTGAATGGTAGAATCCCCAGTCTAATAATACAAGAAGTAATACAATGATTTCTGAGAGTAATTTGGAATCCTTCTACAGTAGAAGTTCTTAATCTTTTTCTTGTCATGGACCCTATAGATAGTATTTCACAACAATGTTTTTAAATGCTTAAAATATATAAGATTAAAAAAGAAAACATATTAAAATATAGTTATCAAAATATGTTAGAGAAATACATTCACAGATTCTAAGTTAAGAATCCTAGGTCTAGTGGAAAAAAAGAATGATGTAGGAATTAGGAGAACTTGGCCTTGTCTTGATTCTGCCATGAATTGTGGTTTGTAAGATAAGGTATCTTATCTGGAAAGTGGGGATTCATGCTGCCTCACAAGGTGGCTAAAGACTCACCTGAGTGTCCAGGTGTATGGAAATATGTATGGAAAGGCCCTGAAATTTAAGAACTGTTCTCCAAGCATATAAGGCATTACAAGTGAAAACAAATTGTTTTAAGGTGCCTTATATGTTTTATTTCCTATGAGGTTTTTAATGGGTTTGTTGTCATATACAGTACCACCTAATATTGCTGGGACCAGCGATCTTCAGGACATCGTTGTGTTACAAAACAGACAAGTTACACTGGAATGCAAATCAGATGCAGTACCCCCACCCATAATTACTTGGCTCAAAAATGGAGAGCAATTACAGGTAAATTTCATATAGTTTAGCTTGATAGGCATTTTATTGAGGAAAAGAAAATCAGGCTATAAATTGCACTGGTCTTACCCTTCCCCTATAGAATGACTGTAACTGGAATGGCTGGTATAGGACCCAATGGCTCCATGCCACATATCAACATTCTTAAAGTTCTGAATGCTTTGTGATACAAAGTTGAATTTGGTCATTCCACTGTATTCTTCTTTGAGATGATGAAAGCTCTCAGGGTCCCTAAAATTTACATGACATCTGGTGGGCCCTCTAGATCCCTGGGACTAACCTAACATTGGACTTTTCTAGTTGGCTGCATGCTTTCATTGACCTAGACCTGGATCTGGATCACTCAACAGAATATCCCAAAACCCTTAAAACCAACTTGGGCTCGATGGAACTAGGATACTAGTCCCTAAAGGAAAAGACATACTGAATTCTCTAGTATCTCCATAACCCAGTACTTGATTGATTGACATGAAAATTATCCATGTGACTTTTTAAGGTCTGCTTGATTCAACAGAATATGATGCTGTTATCTGGAATGTTTTGCCTTTGTCTTAAGTGTTGAATTCCTTGATTCCTCTTGCTTCTCTATATTCTTCCTCCTTCCTATGAACAAATATCAAAATCCTGCTGTGCTATGCTGAAAGGTCTATTAGGCAGAAAGAAAAAGAGGCAGTTTTATCTGATAAAAAGAGTCACAGACAGGGACTTAGGTCTGGATTCTAATTCCCTTTTAGACAATGATTGGTTAAGTCATTATAAATAAATCTATGTATGAAATACATACTGTTTGCCCCTCTCCTCAGAATGATTTAGTAAAGTAATATCCACGAGTCACATGCATTTATTATTCAAGCATGTCTGAGTCTTTGTGACCCCATTTGGGGTTTGCTTGGCAAAGATAGTGGAGTGGTTTGCCATTTCTTTCTTCAGCTCATTTTACAGATGAGGAAACTGAGGCAAACAGGGTGAAGTGACTTGTCTCTGGTCACACAGCTAGTAAGCGTCTGAGGCCAGATTTGAACTCAGGTCCTTCTGACTCCAAGCTTGATGCTCTATCCATTGCAGCATCTAGCTGCCGCATAGTCATAGGCATAGTAGAGTGCTAATCTCAAAGTCCAGAATGCCTGAGTTCATGTCCAACGTCTGACACATACCAGCTTTGTAATTATGGGTAATTCAATTAACTTCTCCATGTCGCTCCCAAAGCAACTCATCTGTATCAGGAGAGGCAGCTTTTAGTGGCCTGAAATCACAGGTCAAAATCATAAGTTTTACATGTTTCATTTGGGAGAAAACATTTATGGTAAAGTAACATTATCTGACCTAACCTTGGGTTTTTTTGATGTATTAAAAATGATCACATTTGCATATTACATAAATTGTTGTAACTATATGTTTCATTTATTTAATTTAGGCAACTCCACGAATCCGTATCCTATCTGGTGGGCGATACTTACAGATCAACAACGCAGACCTAGGGGATACAGCCAGCTACACCTGTGTTGCAAGTAATATTGCAGGAAAGACCACTAGGGAATTTGTTCTGACTGTAAATGGTAAGAAAAAAGCATTCACTTGGCACATTTTAAAAATGCAGCCAAATATTTCCATAAAAAATACAAGTAGAGGTTTATTTGAACATTTTACATGCAAAATGCTAAATAACATTTTACAAGCTAAATCACTGAAGTTAATTGCTTTGAAACCAAAGATTATTTTGTTTCCATATAATGGTCATATTTCAAGTGAGGTAAATGTAATGAAAATCGTAAGTAGGAGTGTGTGTTGTCTAAGCTGTGACCCAATCCCAAAGGATACTATATAGAACACTGACTGCTCTTAGGAACAGCCCTAGAATTCTTAATGCCTGGTGTCATTCAGAACAAAGTGTTTGAAGAAGGCATGCACATAATCCTTCATTCATCAGTCCAGCCTATTTTTCACCTCACCTTGGAACTAGATATTTTTTGGTTAGAAATAATCATCTCTAGTAGATAAAGCCCAAAGACTAAGCTTTGCCAACTTTCAAGAAGACTATTTCAGATTTTCTCCCCAAAATATCCCTTTAGATGCATAACCTGTGGAATTATACATGTTGGTGAATGACCAACACAGCTCATGTCACTAATGCCAACATTCAAATTCAGGTTTTCTGTTCCCAGATGAAATCAGTGTGTAATAAAGTGAACCGTACTGAGACTAGTTAAGATTGATCACAGATGTGTTTCTTTAAAAATCCCACTTTCTGTTCTTCATTTAAAGAAAAGTTGTGCCAGTGTCAACATTCCCAAGCTATCCTTTGGGCCAAGCAGGAACATGAAATATCATCTTTAATTTGCATCAGACCAAATCTGATTTTTATTGCAACTTCTTGCGAGGAACTAGATTTCTCATGTGATAGTAGAGTTTTACAGTTTCTCCTTTGTCATGGACACAAGGTATCTTGAATAATATCATCCTTAATTTTCGGAACTATAAACTGATTTTATTTTGGTGGCACAAATTCTATTGCACAAATCAGTTGCAGGAAAACCTACATATTTAACTCAAAGTTTACCTTGGGCTAATCTTTTCAAGACCTTAAGTGAAGATGTGTTTCTAGTATTAACTGATTGTTTTGTATGCAGTTTCTCCTACCATAAAAGGTGGCCCTCAGAGTCTTGTTGTTCACTTGAATAAATCAGCTATATTGGAATGCATAGCTGAAGGTGTACCAACCCCAAGGATTACCTGGAGAAAAGATGGAGCCATTCTAACTGGGAATAATGCCAGGTAATGTTGAGACAGCTAATTTTAAATAAGCTAGAGTCTTCAATTGTGTAAATATTCTTGAGGGGAATGAAATGTGCTGTGAGACTAGAAGTATGAATTCTTGAACCTTTGTCTGGTACGTTATTTTTAGCCTACCATATATTTGGAACAACCACTTCTCCTTACTCTAATATATTAATGGTGGAATTACAGTGGAGAACAATGTGTAGGACTGTGAATATATTTAAGATGGATGGCCAGAGCTTAACAATGAATCTCATGTTTAAGATCCTCAAATTCGGGCCCGTTTGCTCTGAGATTTGGTAACTTGTTTGTTTAATTCTATTAAATTATTGTAAATTTGCCCAACCTAGAAAATGGCAAATTTAACTAAACAAACTTTTTAAAAATAAGGGAAATTATGTGAGACTAATTGAGGAGACTTGGTGCTTATTGTCCTCAGCATGTTATGAATGAGACAAGCTTTGTTTATGGCCTTTATTTTAGGTATTCTGTCTCAGAGAATGGATTCCTTCATATTCACTCAGCACATGTCAGTGACACTGGGAGGTATTTATGCATGGCCACCAATGCTGCTGGAACAGAACGCAAGCGAATTGATTTACAAGTCCATGGTAAATATATATTTATAAACACCCAGGAATTGAAAGTAGAATTGGAAAACTTCAAGGATTTGTTAGTTGTTGATATTTTGTGCTGATAGTTTTCATGGAGACCCTGACATTCTGGGTTATTTAGGTACATTACATTTTATAATAAATAATCAAGGGCCTTTGTTTTCCTGCTGTGGTTAGTACGAGGAGCCAAGTATGTAAATTTAAAGAACTTTATTACACAACTAGCCAGAAATATAAGAAAAGCTACAAATGAAGTATTTGAAGGATTTCAGATTTAAAGTAAGTTCGTATACAGGACAGAACATATTCTGTTGGATTTGTTCCTTATTTGGTGACACTTTTTTTTTAGTCCCTTCATCTATTGCTCCTGGACCTACCAATATTACTGTTACTGTAAATGTTCAAACCACTCTGGCATGTGAAGCTACTGGAATCCCAAGACCATCAGTAAGTTGGAAGAAGAATGGACAATTTCTTAATGTGGATCAGAATCAAAATTCCTACAGGTGAGAAGTAGTTCATCCTAAAAACTTTATTTCCCCTCCCCTATTCTCAAGTGGGAAAATGAAGAGAAAATGAGACAATTTAAATTTTCATTCATGACAACAGGACACAAAGTACATGACTTGAGGAAAATCAACTGATAAACACACTGCTGAAATTTGTTTCTTAACATGGAAACTATCCTCCCCAACATAAAACTTGTATTTCTGCCAAACTCTCCCCAAAGTGGCCAATAATCTCTTATGTGTCAAATCTAATAGTTCTTTCCTTCAATCCTCATCTTTCATGACCTCTACAATATTTGAAGACCCTCTCCTTCTGTATACTCTTCATTATGACCCTTCGGCTTTTTGGTTCTCCTCTATCTTCTTGTTTTTAGCCTCTTTACAGTTGGGACTTACCCACTATGCATATATCTAAGGCTTTCTTGGGTGCTCTTCTCTTTTTCCTTTAGTCTTTCTCAAGTATCATTCTTTGTGCATAACCCAAAACCTACATACAATGGCATGTAAATTACTTGGGAAAGCAGTAATTTTGATGTGGTTTCATTCTGTGACTGCAGTGGTCATGCACTGGGACTAACACTGACACTAAGCTGGTTCTGAATGTCCAATCTGGACCAGACGAAATTTGATTGAGCTGAATTCACCACCTTTAGTTATTTTACCACCTTTAGATAGTTTTCTGTCAGCTGAGGGCTAGATTTCATGCCAAAGTTATGTATAGCATGCTCTCTTTGCATGCTCTAAGACCTTCTCTGAGACCCTCATCAGGTTTTTTTCCTTTGATTACTCAGATATCAACATCCTTTCAGTGATCTATTCGGATATACTGTTTTAACCTTTGTGCATATTATTCTCTTGATTTTGCTTAAAAGTGGACTTTATTTTAATTGTTTTAATATTAATCTATTTTGTACAAGCTTCTATTATCACTCCCTCCCATTGCCCTATCCCAATTGAAAAAAAACTAACCTTGCAACAAACATAGTCCAGCAAAATAAAATCTCACATTGACCATATCCAAAAATGCATGTTTCATTCTAGATTTTAAATCCATCACCTCTCTGGCAGGAGGGAGATGGTGTAACTCATCTTCAGTTTCCTGGACTCATGGACAGCTTATGATTGCATTAATCAGAGTTCTAAAGTCTTCCAAAGTTGTTTTCCTCTATTGTGTTGTCATCATGTAACCTGTGCTCCTAGTTCTGCTTACTTCCCCCTGCATTAGATCACAGAGATCCTCCCGGTTCCCTCTCAAACTATCCATTTGTCATCCATTTGTAGAACTGTAATATTCAACACATTCAGAGAAATTATTTGTTTAGCCATTCCCCAAAAGAGGATATTCCCTTAGTTTCCAGTTTGAAGCTATTGCAAAAAGACCTGCTATAAATATTTTTGCAGGTATTGGTCCTTTTCTTTCAAGATTCTACTTAAGACCACATACTAATTATCTTTAGGAATGATGAAAATTTTCCCTAAATAAAGTACATTTTTACATGATATTTATACTGGTTCATTCCACTTGAAGAATCATAAAATCATAGCATCATTCTTTGCAATCACTATGAATTCTCTATACCAAAAAATAAACCGGATAAGGAGGTGGAAAGCAATGAGACTTCAGGTACAAAACTCCATTTTTTTTCATCTCTTCTAGGGTTAACAGTCTGTAGTCTGCATGAGGAATGCTAGGACCAGTTGATGATTTTATTTAGTAACCAAGTTATCCTAGAGGAATCTACATGTTTTAACCAATGCCTTGTGAAATAAAAACTCTTTATGAAATTACTAAACAATTCATTACATCTTGTGTAACTCAGATCTTTGAAACATATTTCCTAGGCTGTTGTCTTCAGGATCTCTAGTAATCATTTCACCTACTGTGGATGATACTGCATTATATGAATGCACTGTGTCAAATGATGCTGGAAAGGATCAGAGAGCCATAAGTCTCATCGTACAAGGTATGACTGTGTCAGAGCAAACATGCAGATGAACAGTTTATTATAACTGCCATTATATCACAGGCCTCTGTGGCCTCCTCAGTTCAAGTAGCATCCACTACAAAGTATAGTGCTGGATAAAGTGGTACAGATGAGTTCCTTAGGAAAGAACTCCATGTTTGACAAGATCCCCTGGGAAAACTGAGCAGCAATCTGGCAGAAGGTAGACTTAAGACCAACACCTTATCTTATATTCCACAACATGTTCTAAATAGATACATGAATTTAATATTCAAATCATACCATAAAAATATTAGGACAGAAGCTAATCATATACCTCTCACATCTATAAGTAGGACATGAATTCTTGTTTTTTTGTGCTAGACAATGGGGTTAAGTGACTTGCCCAGGGTCACATAGCTAGTAAGTGTTATGGATCTGAGGCCAGATTTGAGCTCTGGTCCTCCTGAATCCAGAGCCAGTGCTCTATCCACTGCATCACCAAGCTGCCCCTTGAATTCTTAATCCAACAAGAATAAGAGGCACTTATAAAAATTAAAATAGATAATTTTGGTTGCATCAAACTAAAAAGCTTTTGCACAGACAAAATTAATTCATATATGACAGAAAGGGAAGAAGTTGAATGAAAAAAATCTTTGTATCAAATCTCTGTAATTAGAGTTAGGTATCCAACACATATAAGCAATTAATAAACATATTTGAGACAATTAGCCATTTCCCATTAGATAATTGGTCAAAGAATATGAACAAATATTGCAGTCAAGTAGCATTCACTATAAAGGAAAAAGAAAAAGTTGCATACTAATAATGTTTTAGAAATTTGTATATCTGAAAAATACTTATAGTATTATTTATTTTTTCTTCTTTTTCAGTTCCGCCTTCCATAGCAGATGAAACTACCAATCTGTTGATAACTAAACTATCTCCTGTAGTGATTACTTGTACTGCTTCAGGTGTACCATCGCCCTCAATTCACTGGTCAAAGAATGGAATAAGGCTGCTTCCTAGAGGAGATGGCTACAGAATTCTTTCTTCAGGTATTCTATCATGCAGTAATACAATTTCAAGTAGGGTACTGAAATACTGAAATGTCAATCTACAGGGTCTGTGGTTTATGTGAATTGTGATTCCACAACCAAAAGTTATCTTTGTCATAGAATCTTCTTTATTCCACTCTTACATATGTGTATTTTGTTTTTAAATTAATATTTCTACATATTTCTTATGCAACTAGGCCACAAGCTCTTTAACTTTGATGGTTCCCACTCAAGGGCCTAGAATGATACTTTGCATATAATAATAACAAAAATCACAGAATTTTAGAGATTAAAGGGACCTCAGATGCCATCTGACCTAATGCCCAAAGA
The DNA here is from genome assembly GCF_900497805.2 of Vombatus ursinus. Classification (NCBI taxonomy): domain Eukaryota; kingdom Metazoa; phylum Chordata; class Mammalia; order Diprotodontia; family Vombatidae; genus Vombatus; species Vombatus ursinus. Next base: position 26,313,804 of record NW_020954567.1, read on the forward strand.
AGAATCAATTTTACAATGTAACCAAAAACAGTAGCATGTAGCTTTTTATTAAAACAGGAACAGGGAACCTACAACCACTTGAGGAAGCCCATTTCACTTTTGGAATGACTTCTAAGTTTTTTCTTCTCTGTGTTAAATATACTAATTCTTCCAGCTTATCTTTACATGATATAAACTTGATAGCCTTCGTGATCCCAAATCATTTGTTCGATGCACTCAGCAACTTAACAATGCCCTTCCTCACATTTGGTATTTGGAGTGGCATACAGTACTCCAGATGTGGTCTGAACAGGTCTGAGTACAACAGAATTACGTTCTTTGTCCTCAATTCTAGGCCGCACAGTATAGCCCAAGACTGGATTTGTTTTCCTGCCTTCCATGGCCTCAGCCAGCTTAAGATTCTCTAAGGATGGGACAGAATTGGTCATTTTGTAGGCAGCAAGGAATAAACAAAGAGACAGGGAAAGATTAAAAATGAGAGACAATGATCAATATGATGAGATATCCAAGAAGTCAGGAGGGGATAGAGTCAAGTGCACAAGTAAACATGTAGAGGGATTTTGAATTGTGGAGTAAGGGAGATGAGGAACCCCTCACTAGCCAAGCTGTCATATGTATGGGAGAGATGGTAGTGCTAAGGTGGTCAGGGAGCTTCAATCAGCTGATCAATATGCATTTATTAAATGCAAAGCACTGTGCTAGGTACTGTGAGTACAACAACCAAATAATCCTGATGTTAAGGAATTTTCATTCTTTTTAGGGAGATAGCATGTACATACATCAGAGGCAACAGCAGGGTTAGGTAATAGTAGAGCACTGGACATTAGAGTATTCAGAAATTTAAATCCTGCCCCAAACATTCTAGTTATGTGAGCTAGGCAAGCCACTTAACCTATGTCAGCATGTTACAGATGAGGACACTAAGTCTTGGTTGTATTATGCATGCACCTAGGTGGCAAAGTGGATAAAAGTGTTGGAGCAGGAAAACCTGAGTTTGAACATTTACTCATACACTTGCTAGCTAGGTAAGCCTAGGTTAATGATGCATGATGCAATATAACAACTTTATTTAGCAGTACTCTCCAGATCTCATCTCATTTACATCCAAACACTTTGCTGTGTAGCCTAGCTAGTAATATTTCCAATCCTTATACTAAGAGGACTGTTTATCTATTCGGAAACAAATGTATCCTGGAGAGGTCCTACTGTGTCAGCTTCTACTGTGGCTCATGTCTTTGACATCTCTTTTATGTAGAGGAAACCCTCACACAGAAGAAAAAGATTTTTATATGCCCTATTATATCTGTTCCCAATCAATATGGATATACAAGTTTTATTCTTTCCAATGAACATTTACTAAGTACCTAATAAATAATTATAATAATTCACATTTATTGAGAACTTTAAAGTTCATAAAATATTTTCCCCTCAAAACTCCTGTGAGAGAAATAGTGCATACATTATCACCATCCTTCCCTGATTGATTCCCTACCATTAATGCTCCAGGGAGAGCTTAATTTTGAAAATGTAAAAAACAGAACTCCCATCTTTTCCATACTCTCCTCTCTACGAACTTCCTTATTTCTGTAAAGGTTACTGCCGTCCTATAGTCTACCAGTTATGTAACCTCAGCATTATTTCAACACCTCCTCCTCCCTCACCCCCACATGTCCAGTCAGTTGCCAAATGTTGCTGTTTCTCTGTCCACAACATCTCTTGGATCCAACCACTTCACTCTACTCTCCCACCACCTTAATTTACTTCTTGCTTGGGCTCTTACAATGGCCTCCTAATAAGTCTCTCCCTGCCCCACATCTTTACCACACTCCAATCCATTCTGCATACAGTTGCCAAAGTGATTTTCCTAAAGCACAATTCGTATCATGTTGCCACCCCTCAAATCCTAGTCATTCTCTATTACACAGATAAAATCAGTTTTTAAAGACCTCCACCACTCAAGCCCAGCCTATCTTTTCAGCCTCATTAGATATAACTTCACTTCTCATACTCTACTGTTTAACCAAACTGGCCTTTCAATTCCTCAAATGGTACTCTATCTATATGCCTTTACATGGCCATCCCCTATGTTGGGAATGTGCTATTTCCTAATTTCTGCCTCAGAGAATCCCTCACTTCTTTCAAGATGTCACCTTAAGCAATACCTTCTACGTGAAGCCTTTTCGGATCCCTTGCAACTGCTAGTGTCTTCCTTCCCTTACTACCTTGTGTTTATTTTGTATATAATACAATCATAAAATGATAGCTCCCATTTACCTAGTACTTTAAAGTTTGCAGAGCACTTTTATTTATGTTATCTGATTTGATACTCTCAATAACCACATGAGGAAGGTACCATTATCTCATTTTGTAGACGAGGAAACTTCAGCTGAGAGAGTTTAAGTGACTTAACCTAGGCTTACCTAGCTAGCAAGTGTATGAGTAAATGTTCAAACTCAGGTTTTCCTGCTCCAACACTTTTATCCACTTTGCCACCTAGGTGCATGCATAATACAACCAAGACTTAGTGTCCTCATCTGCAACATGCTGACATAGGTTAAGTGGCTTGCCTAGCTCACGTAGCTAGAATGTTTGGGGCAGGATTTAAATTTCTGAATACTCTAATGTCCAGTGCTCTATCTGTCAGTATACATCATGTCACTGTGTCCTTTCTCTCCCCAGGGGCAATTGAAATAACGGCTGCTAAATTAGACCATGCTGGAAGGTATACCTGTGTTGCCAGGAACGCAGCTGGCTCTGCACATCGGCATGTAACTCTACATGTTCAAGGTAAGAAGGGTCATTTATGCAATAAATACCCACTTATTTTTAATGATTCTGATCATTCTTTAAACAGTATTACTGTCCAGTACAGTAAAACTAGATTTATATTTTTCTTGGGAAAAATCATGTCAAATATTTAAAACAGACCAAAAAAGTACAAAATGATAAATTACAGACTAGCCCCAGGGTTTTTATAGCACTCATGTACAGTGGAATGAATACTGAATTTGGAGTCAAAGAACTTGGTGGATTATATAACCTCTCTGGGCTTTAATTTCTAATATATCAAAGAAAAGTGTTAAATTAAATAGTTTCTAAAGCCCCATTCAACTTTAAATCTATGGTCCATTGCTCAGCTGAAGGTCCGTCTCCTTTTTTTGACTTTGTGAAATCTGGTCCTCCTTATCTTCTGTTGCTATTTTTTAAGTAGAAGCTCACTATACAGGTAGGCCACTGAGCATGCAAGGTGGTCTTTGTCTTTCTCTAGAACCTCTCCATTGCTAATTCTCTAGAATTGTGAAGTAAGGCATACCTAATTCCATGTCTCTAATAGATGTTTATTTCAGAGACTTATGTATTCCAAACTCTGTATCTGATTTTTCTTAGAGCCTCCAATCATTCAGTCCCAGCCAAGCAATCTAGATGTCATTCTGAACAACCCAATTTTACTGCCATGTGAAGCAACAGGGACACCCAGTCCTGTCATTACTTGGCAAAAGGAAGGCATTAACATCATCACCTCAGGTATCAGTCACTATTTGATACATACATAATCAGTCTTTTACAATTAAAAAGTTGTCTGATTTTTTTTTAATTAAAAAGGATTCTAAATCTTTGTTCTTCAAAATTTTAATATAGGGGAAAGTTATACAGTTCTTCCCAATGGTGGTTTACAAATCACCAAGGCTGTTAGTGATGATGCTGGTACTTATATGTGTGTGGCTCAGAATCCAGCTGGTACAGCCCTAGGCAAGATCAAGTTAAAAGTCCAAGGTATGTTGATGTTGCTGAGTTATTCTTGTGTTATTTACATTTGATTTTTTTTATCAAACATAATTAAAATTATGTCACTCTTTCCCCCAAGGAGTTCAAAAGACAGCATAAAACATTTCATTTTTTTCTTACATCATTTTATAAAGTAGGGAAGAAGCAGATGATATCCCCATTGTACATGTTAGAAACTGGAAAAAAATCACATCATCTTTGGAAAATATTTGAACTTCAACAGTTAGTGCAAGGCAATCATTGTGTCCATCTCCATTAAAGTACAGAGTATATACTGAAGTGTTTTTGCAGTTTTAGTACAGAAGACATTTTAAATTATTTTTTAAAAATTTTCCTTTCACAATTTTCTTGGACAGTTGTCTGACCTGTCATCCTGACTTTTGAATGATATTGAGCATTTTCAAGTAAAGCCATTTATAAGGCACCAGAACATGCAGGCAATTTAGATAATTCAGTGAAGTATTTTTTAAAAAGCCAAACTAATTGTTACATTTCATACAAAACAATCATTTGATTGACTAGATTTAATTAGGATAATTAAAAATTTTTGTAACCCTGCTTTTTTTTGCCTCTTCCCCTTTGCATTGTGGCAATTTAGAAGAAAGCTGAAGTTTTAAGTTACCAGGACTTCTTAGTTTTCTAGATAGGTGACATTAAAATGAAATTTATTTTTACATCCTATAGGCATAGCCTTACTTCAAAGAGAGCTTCACACTGAAATCAACTTTTTGAGGTACAAAGTAAAACTAGAAATGGATCCTGAGCTACATAATTTGTATTTGCTGTATCCCCAGTGCTTAGCACAGTGCCTCACACATAATATATTCTTTCTGACTGATTGATTTTAGTATAATTCTTCTGATGAATTTCCCAGGTGTTATAGTCTCATTTGCCTAATAATTTTAAATCCAATTTTCTTGAATAGTTCTTTTGGTTTCTTATTACTCTTGAAAAATTATTAACGAAGGGAAAATTATTTGACAAAATAACAATTCATTGGATTTTATGTAAAAGGAAGTAAAATATGAAAAATTTTCTGATTTTCATTAATATACTTATTCATTTTTTGAAGTTTCACATGTAGTTTAAACAAATTTACCAGTCAATAATGCAAAGATAACCAGAACTGATTTTGCAGCTGGGACATTTCACATTCTGTATAGATATATACTTACACATTGTGATTCCAAAGCACAAATTAGAGTGCATAATTTAAAGTTTCTAACCAGGAAATTCATAAGGAGTTAATTGTGAGTATTCAGCTCTCCTATAACAGTATTATAAAATACTTTAGGGTTGAAACTTCCACAGAAAACATAAGCCATTTCCAGCTTAGTCCAGTAATCATATTTTTCCATCATTCACTTATTAAATGTTTAGAAAATGTTTAATGTAGTATAGTAAAAGGCACTATACTAGGCATTATGGGGATTATAAAGAAGCTCCTACCCTTCAGAAGTTTACACTCAAGTTAGGAAAATTAGATATATGCAAAAATAACTATAATAGAGGAAAACACATAGGACTTCAGTTGTCTGGGTGTTACCAAAGTTAAGTGCTCTGGAAATTCAGATGGGGGAAAATTACTTATGACTGGGGTAAACAAGAGAGGTGTTTCACCATGGAGGAGGTAGAATTTGATTTGATTATTGAAAGATAGATAAAGACCACAGGGGGAAGAGCAGTGTATGGGACAAAGCAGGATAGGACATTATTGTAAGGAAATGTATTTGGAAGAGATGAAAAGTTGTCTTCTATTCAAATCTCCATGGAGTTTTTTTTTTTTTGTACCCTGCGTAAATGGAAGGGAAAATTCAGACTTGATACAGATGTTACAGTTAATATTTTTGCCAGGCTACAGAATAAAATTTGTAAATCATCAGTGCTATATGCACATATGCTATTCCCTGAGTTAATACACTATAGATTACACATTTATAATCTTTTCTTTAAAAAAGCTTAGGGGAACTTAACTTGCTGATCTAAAGTAAACCAATTTTGATGTTGGAATAAAATGATAATAAATTTCAAAAAACTTTACAATTATCTCATTTAATTTGCTCAAATAAATATGCAAATAAAATGCAAATTGTGTACATATTATTATTTTGTTCAAAAATGAGATTTAACTCTCTGAGTATCTTTTAGTTCCTCCAGTCATTCGTTCCCATCCAAAGGAATATGTCATTTCTGTGGATAAGCCTGTCACTCTGCTGTGTGAGGCAGAGGGGTATCCACCTCCTGACATCAGTTGGCATAAAGACGGGCATGAGGTGACAGAATCAGTTCGCCAGCGAATCCTCAGCTCTGGGGCCTTACAAATTGCGTTTGCTCAGCCTGACGACACAGGGCAGTACACATGCACGGCAGCAAATGTGGCAGGATCACGCAGCTCAAGCACCAGCCTCACTGTCCATGGTAAGTTGTACTAAAATGAAATTGCTTTAGACAGGTTCATTTTCATGGCATAGAGAAAGAAAATAACTAATATCAAAAAAAGTAGGAAGCAAATTATTGAGTGTAGACAGGCAAAGATGGGTGGACTTTGTGTATATCAACTTGTTCTTCATAGTTACCAAATATTTGTAAGTTTGTGAGAGAAAGAATTTAATTTTGGAGTCCTCAGATCTTTCTAGTTTCCCTGCCCCATGGCTTTCAGCAAACCTCCCCGACCCCCAATTCATTATGAAAGGAAATAAATTCTAGAGTTTACCATGCATATGCACACAAGAGATAAAGAGATAAACTAACTTCAATGGAATAATACAGCAGTTTACCAAATATTTCTTATACATCCTTGGCAAGTTTCTCATATATCCTGGGAGAATTCACACCCCAAGTTGGGAACCCCTGACTTGGTTGTTAAAATAGATGTGGTACTATCAGTCACTTTCCAAATTATGTTTTTATAAATCGTTTTTGGGGGACAGCTAGGTGGAGCAATGGGTACAGCGACAGGCCTCAAACTCAGAAGATCTGAGTTCAGATGTGTCCTCAAATACTTACTAGCTGTGTGACCCTGAGCAAGTCACTTAACCCTGTTTGCCTTAGCTCCTCATCAGTAAAATGAGCTGGAGAAAGACAGGGCAAAAACCATTCCAGTATCTCTGCCAAGAAAACCCCACCAATTCCAAGGTTTTTGAGAAAGTACAAAAGGTTATTCACATTCAATCTAATACCTTTAAAAGCCACATCAGTGCTAAGGTTGCAAAGATACTACTTTGACGTTGCAAGAATTAAATCTGCCTACGTCAATACTTTCTAAGATACTTAAATCCAAGTTCAAATTAGATAGTAAATAAGGCACACTAAGTAAATGACTTAATATTATGGTTCACAAACAAATGAAGCTAATGTTAAAATTCTCTTAGTTGTGTAAATGTAAAAGTTGAATTTCAGTGTCTTGATCTGGTTGCATTTGCATGTAGTGGAATAATGGAATGGAATACACTTGAAATACAGTAACAATATGGTATTTTTTCCTTATCATTTTTATGAAATTTAATACAGATTAGGCAACTGCTTCATCATGATTTTTATCAGTTATTCTTAGCAGTAAGTCTATGATGCAAATCCTGCATTAATATATTACACTGAATTTATTTTTTGTACATTAAGGAGATGGGAGCAGAGAAAAATCAGGAAACAATTCAGTTGATGGAATTATCTATTACATTTGAAATTTGTTGGACACATAATCAAACTGAAGAACTGAAATACAAAGAACAATTTATGAATGTGTTAACTGTTTTTCCATGCACTGAACATTAGCATATTTTTTAGGTTTTTATATACTCAGCAAAGGATAGACAGAGTGATGGAGGGACTTTATAGTTCTTAGTCTAACCCTCTCATTTTACCAATGAGGAAATCAAGGCCCAGAGGGTTAAGGAACTTGGCCCAATGTCTCACATATAGTAAATGACAAACCCAGCATTCAAACCCAAGTGCTCTAACCCCACCAATATCCAGTATTCTTTCCACTATACAATGCTGTTGAGATCTATACCAGTGAGAACAACTTTACCAATGAAATCATAAATCCATCAAAGCATTAAAATATTTACTTTAATACCAAAAGAATCCACGGTTTAATCCACATGAGTATTTTTACCATCCTAGATCACAAACCCATCTACAATTCGGCAGGTGATCTTTAATAATTACTGTGGCTGAAAATTGTATTGCAGCCGATCTGGCAGTAAGCCTCTCTAAATCGTATAGGCTGCTACCAACTGAGTATGACCTGCCAGGGCTTGTGTTCTGCTGACAAAGCCTTTAGGAAGCCAGAGTCACCTGCACACAACAAAGGCCTTTAAGGAAGAATTCAGTAAAGGATCTGGTATGTATACAATAGAGGATGAAAATCAGGGCTCTCTCACTGTGAGCCTTTCAGAAGCTACTTTATAAAGGTGTAATAAAAATTCTACCTCTTTTCAACTAAGATGCACCCAAAATGAGATGTAGAGGTTTTTAACCTTGGAACAGAAATAAGTTATTATGAAACCAAATTTAAGCATATTTAGGTTATTAGTAACAGAAAAGTGGCATCTTGACCTATTTTTGTTTCCATCTAGAATATCTACTATTTCTGTTCTTTGTATGCAGCAAAAAAGATGCAAATTATTTAACAATGTTTTGAGAAGCACAGGCTAAAGTGTCCTAAAATACATTCTTTTTATTCTATTTATGGTGAATTCAGAGATCAAACTAAAATTCCCAAGTGAACATCTTTCTTTATTTCTTTATAGTACCACCTAGAATACGCACCACAGAGGTACAATACACAGTCAATGAAAATTCACAAGCTATTCTACCATGTGTGGCTGATGGAATCCCTACACCAGCAATAAACTGGAAGAAAGACAATATTCTTTTAACTGACTTATTAGGAAAATACACAGCTGAGCCATATGGAGAACTCATTTTGGAAAATGCTGTTGTAAGTTTAAAAAACCTGAACAGATTGTCAAAGTGGCTTCATACTTTTACTCAGCCTGGAAATGTGGTTTTTAGTCATGAAAATGTCCTATATGCCCAAGTTTGGTTTTCATATAAATCTGTGGGTTTTTTTGTAGGGAATTCTGTCATTCTGTAAGCCAGGGATTACATGAAGAATTAGGAGGCTATGGTAGTAGCCTGGGTAGGACAGGTATAATTTTTTAGGACTACATATACCTAGAGTGCTATAAATCTTTTAAAGTTATTTATGGTCTTTTCCAAAAGGACTGACATAAATCAAGAACTCAATGAGTTTTGTAAATCTTAAAATGTTTAATTGTGCTGTCAATATTTGTAAAGTTAAACTGAACCAAACTGAATTGAGATTCAAAGCACACAAGTGAAACAGCATAGGAAATAGGCCCTACTTGCCTACAAACATAGCTCTCTTACAGCCTAAAGATTCCAGTTTTAATAGCTTTTACTTCCTGCCAAATGTTTGTCATTTCAGTACTACATTTATCATTATCAGCAATAACAAATATTTATAGAATGCTTAATATTTACTGGGCATAAAAAAGGTATAAGACATAGTCTGTGCCATTAGGAAGCTTACAGTTTAATTGAGTAGAGAAGATATATACATACAAAGATAAATCATTATTTCAGTACATCTTTCAAATGCCAAATAAAGATACAGACAATAATTCAATTCAACAATAAGCTATTAAGTGCCTACTTTATGCCAGGTGCTATCCCTGGAATACAAAGACAAAAATTAAATAGCCCCTGCCTTCAAGAAACTTAACATTCTACTGAAAGAATGCAACACACACACACACACACACACACACACACACACGAAAGGAAATACAAAGTACACATAAAATAAATACAAAGTGATTTGTGGGTGAGAGGATACTGACAACTAGGGGAGTCAGTAAAGACTAATTTTAGGAGGTGGCACTTACAGAGCCTTGAAGGGAGTTAGGGATTCTAAAAGGCAGAAGTAGGGAGAGAGATCATTCAAGGACTGGGAGAAAGTCTGTGAAAAGACTTGTGACCTTGAGCAAGTAAGTCACTTAACATCTGGGTCTATTTCCTCATCTGGAAGATGAGGGGATTGTACTCGGTAAACTAAGCTTTCATCCAACTCTAAATCCATGTTCCTATGATCCCATGGAAGCGGGAGATGGAAGGGCATTTGTGAATAACAAAGAGGCCAGTTTGGCGGAAATGTAGAATGCATGATAGGGAGTAGCATGAAGTAAACCTAGAAAGATAGATTGGAACCAGATTATAAAGGGCTTTAAATGCCAAGCAAGAGAGTTTGTGTTTTGTCCTAGGAATCCACTGAAGTTTCTTAAGCAGGGTAGTGATTTGGGCAGCTATGTGAAGGATAGATTCAAGAGGGGAGAGGCTGGACTGAAGGGAAAAAAATAGAAGGTTATGTTAATAATCCAATATAAAGATGACAAAGGTCTGAACTAGGGTGATATCTGTGTGAATGAAGAAGACAAATTAAGAGATGTTTTGGAGGTTGAATTAAAAAAAAATGATTGACCACTGATTGGAGATGGGGGAGAGTAAGAAAGAATGAAAAGTCAAGGATCGACTCCCAAGTTGTGAACCTGGGTGTTCCAGAAGGATGGTGGTGCCTTCAACAGAAACAGGAGAATTAAAATGAAGACTGGATTCAGGGGAAAAGATAACAAGTTCTGTTTTGGATATGTTGAGTTTGAGATAACCTTAGGACAGAAAGGTAGAGATTTCTAAAAGGCATTTAGAGATGTTATGGTGAAGCTCAGGAGAGAGATGAGCTAACTATGCAGATGGGGTTTTCATCTGGCTAAAAATTTTAACTGAACCCACAGGAGCCAAAATAAACAAAAAAGGGGATAAAACTGTAGCGGACGCTTGTACATAAAAGGTGAGGTCTGGATGATCATCCAGCAAATGATACTGATGGAAATCTTCTGAAGAGAATCCAGAAGGGAGGGATGAACTTGTTCAATTCCTCAGAAAATTAAAAAAAGATGACAACTGGTAAAAGTCCAATAAAGCAGTGGATGTGGTTGTAGTAAACACAGTTGGATTCTCTTTTTTTTTTCAGTGTTTCACTTTCAGAAATCTGTTGTTCTTCAAGGCCTAAGTTTTCAGTCAGAAAGCTACTTCACAGAATAATTAATAAATTTAGCCCATTCTAACTATGCATACCCTTTAAAAATATCTATTATTTGACAAAGACCCACATTTCAATTTTATTTCTTCTTTCAATAGTCAGTGGGATGCATCTGATAGCTTCTGCATTCTTTCTCTCAGCCACTTTAAAATCTTTTGCCTTGCAGCTCCCACCTTAGAATTCTAACATGAGAAGAAATAGGATCATACCTTCTAAAACCCTTCTCTATTCAGTTGTAACCTTTGTATGTATATGCCTTCTCTAATCAATTAGTATTCAACACTGCAATAAGTCACATTTCCCTTCTGAGAATCATTTCCCCCTTTTATCTTACTTACTTTTTCTAGGATTCAACCTTCACCCAAAATCTGATGCACTGACTGCTAGGAATCTCAGAATATTCACGTTCCCCAGTCACTTGTACAGATATTGTAACAGAGCTTCCAGAGGTGTTTGCTATATCTAGGAAAGTTTTATAAGACAGAATTATTTTAAGAATTGTTTATATAGTTCTACATGTTGTGCTTTAGTCTGTATTTTTCTTAATCATTTTTTTCACTAGTAATTTTTAGGGGCAAAAAAGATGATCATCAATACATCTGTAGAAATTTAAGTTGCTTTATAACTGGGTATACAATGAAACATAAGAGCCATGAGCTTGAAATACTGTGCTGCTTTTTTTTTCTTTAAGCCTGAGGATTCTGGCAGCTATACATGTATTGCTAACAATGCAGCAGGTGAGGACACACACACCATCAGCCTGACCGTGTATGTTCTACCCACGTTTACGGAACTTCCTGGAGACATATCTTTAAATAAAGGTGATGAGCTCAGGCTGAGCTGCAGAGCCACTGGCCTTCCACTGCCCAAATTGACATGGACCTTTAACAACAATATTATCCCAGGTAAATGGCATCATTCTCAAAACCAAAAAACACAACTTTCATCTTTTCACCTGAGGATACATTACTCAGCCTTCTCCTCTATACCTCTTCCCACTCTAATTTAGGAATATAGTAAGCAAAAGCCAGAAGACATGATTGCACAAAATTCAGTGCAAAGACTTGACTGAGACAATAAGGTATAGTATATAGAGAGCTGGTGTCACTTCTGATTCATTAATTATATGGAACCAGGCAAGTGAGGTTAGTGCCCCCAGAAAACTCTCTCAGACTCTGGTTTGCAGGGCAGGTATCAATCAGTATTGGGAAACAAATTCCTCGCTGAGAATTCTCTGTGCTGATGAAATCAGAGGTTCACAAAAACAAAACAAAAATGAGCACTGCTTTAGAATTAACAAAGGGCATGTTTGCATTAAAGAACTATGTAACTTGTTCCACTCCAGCCTGCTACTTAATCAACAGCTTAGTTTTTGATGTCACATAACACTGTATTTAGAACTTTTTAATTTTTTGATGATATATGAATAATACTGTTTAATATTTGGAGCTTTCTTTACCTTGTTGTGTGACAATTATATCGCATTTCCATAGAAGAAGATAACTATCTGAAAAAAAAATTTTTTTTTTTTTTTGTCATTGACATTTAAGGTTTCACCTTTCTTGATGTCAAAGAGTATGTTTGAAAAAATAGCTCTAGGGAATCAATCCCCTCATTGAGGATGTCGCAGATGACATTCATGCTTCAGTTAGGAATAAAGCTAGATGATCTCTGAAAGGCTTTTAAAGCCTTTTATCTTTCCAACCAGTATATATTACCTGTCTTCCTACATGGCACAGTTCAGCCAAACTGCTTTTCTTTCTGTTCCCCAAATACAGCATTTTTCTCCCATCTCCATACTTTTGCCCTGGCCATCCCCCATGCCTGGATGCATTCCTTCCTCAGCTTCAACTCATAGAATCCTTTATTCCCTTCAAGATGCCTTTCTTTATCTCAATTGCTATTGCTCTCCCTCCTGTTTGCCTTGTATTTAATTACTTTGCATTTATTTTATATTTTTTCTGTACACATTTTGATATAACCTATTGCTTTCCCAAAAACACAATTTAAATTTCTTGAAAATAGAGTTTCAATTTTTGTCTTTGTATCTCCTATGCCTAGCATAGTGCTTCATATATGATAAGTGCTGATTGATCAAATCAATCAATAAACATTTAAGCACTGGGGGTATTTACTTTTAGCCCAATTCAAAACATGTAATTACTCCACAAATATGTGTGTCATCATTTGGGAGTACAAAGTAAATATAGTCCCAGATATTATAAAATAAGTGATCATGTTGTTATAAAACTGGTAGGTACTTAACCTTTGTCTTTTCAAATCTGCCAAATTATTAATTAAAATGGGAGCTTTTGTCAGGACTCTGATTTAAATTAGGAAAAAGAATAGTTTTGAGATAAAGATAAAATTGGGAATTTCACATGAATCAGTCAATAAACATAAAAGTGCCTACTATGTAACAAACACTGTACTAAATGTTGGGGATACAAAAAAAGAAGCAAAAGATGATTCTTACCCTCAAGGAGCTTACAATCTAATAAGGGAGAGAATAAACAAACAAATACGTACAAACAAGCTATATACATATATATACATATACACACACACACATATATATATATACACAGGATAAACAGGAAATAATTCAAAGAAGGAAGACATTAAAATTAAGAAGGGTTGAGAAATGCTTCTTGCAGAAGATGGGATTTTAATTGGAACTTGAAGGAAGCCAAAGGGAGTGATGAAGAGAAAAAACATTTCAGGCAGGACAGACAGGCAGAGAGAATGCTGTGAGCCAAATGATAAGAATGTCTTGTTCGTGGAACGGCAAGGAAGCCAGTGTCACTGGATCAAAGAGTATGTGACTGGGAGTAAGGTGTAAGACTGGAAAGATAGTAGAGGACTAGGTTATAAAGGTCTTTGAACACTAATCAGAGGGTTATATCTTTGATCCTGGAAGCGACAGGAAGCCGCTGGAGTTTATGAGTAGGGGAGTAAGGTGGTCTGAACTGCACTTTAGGAAAATCCCTTTAGTGGCTGAATAGAGAATAGATTGGTGTGGGGAGAGACTTAAGGAAATCCCTAAGTATAAGGACATGTTTTGGATACCTAACCGCTCAGTTGCTCAATTTTGCATCTTCCACCTTAATTCAGCCATACATAAGGATGTGTGGTTAATTTGGTCCTATTAAGTCCTCCCTAATTTAATCACTACCCACTCACCACAGTGACTCTTCCAAGGTTTCTTCCATTCTCAAACCTCCTACAGTATCCCCTCTCCCCACCCTCTCACATGAATCTAATTCAATTCACACTTCATCAAAAAAAAAAATTAAAGCTCTCTCTTCTCCCCTTATCCTCATCTCAAATGCCTTCTGCCACTATCTCTTCCTTTATCCATCTCACATGAGATGGCCCTTCTTGCCAAAGCAAACCCCTCTACATGCCCAAGTGATCCCATTCCATCCTTATCTTCAAAATCTCCATGTAGGGGCAGCTAGGTGGCGCAATGAATAGAGTACCAGCCCTGGAGTCAGGAGGACCAGAGTTCAAATCAGGCATCAGACACATAACATCCACTAGCTGTGTGACTCTGGGCAAGTCACTTAACCCCAATTGCTTCACCAGGAACAACAACAACAAAAAAAAATCTCTATCTACTGGCTCCTTCCCTGCTGCCTACAAACATGTCTGTGTCTATGCCATCCTCAAAAAAAATCACTTGATCCATTCATCCCCACTAACTATTGTTCCATATACCTCTTCCCTTTTATAGCTAAACTTCTTGAGAAGGCTGTTTAGAATAAGTACTTCCGCTTCCTTTCCTCTCACTTTCTTCTTACTCTTCTTAACTGTCTACAGTCTGGCTTCTAACCTCATCAAGCAACCCAAATTGTTCTCTCCAAAGTTACTAACATTCTCTTCAGTGCCAAATCTAATGGCCTTTTCTCAATCCTCATCATTCTTGACCTCCCTGCAGCCTTTGACATTGTTGATTATCATGTTCTTCTTGACATGTTCTTCTTTCTGGGTTTACCTGACATTATTCTCTCCTAATTCTCTTCTACCTATCTGACCCCTCCTTCTCAGTCTGCTTTGCTAGATCTTCATCCAAGTCATGCCCACTAAGCATGGGTGTCCCACAGGGCTCTCATTTTGGGCCCTCTTCTTTTCTCTATTTCACCTGATATCATCAATTCCCATAGATTCAATTATCATCTCCATGCTGATGATACTTAACCAGGCTTACCCTCTCTGCAAACCTCCTGTCTCCCAAATCCAACTACCTATTAAATAAATCCTATATTGGACATCCTATAGACCTCTTAAACTCAACATATCCAAAAACCAACTCATTATATTTTCCCTCAAATCCTCCCCCCTTCCAAACTTTCCTTTTACTGTTGAGGGTATTACCATTCTCCAGTCACCCAGGCTTGCAACCTACGTGTCATCCCTGACTCCTCAGTCTCTCTCACCCCTGATATCCAATCCATTGTCAAGACCTGTCAATTTTACCTTCATATCATCTCTGACTCATTCCTCCTTTCTCTCCTCTAGCATTGCCACCATTCTGGTGCAGGTTGTTATTGCCTCACTCCTGTAGTATTACAATACTTAAGGAGTATTGCTGCAATTATTGTTTGGTCTCCCTGCTATAAATCTCTCCCCATTCCAGTTCATCCTTTAATCAGCTGTCAAAGCGATCTTCCTAAAGTGCAGGTCTGATCATGTCACCACCACCACCATCTACTCAATAAACTCCAGTGGCTCCTATTACCTCCAGGGTCAAATAAAAAATCTTCTGTTAAGCATTCAAAATGTTTCATAACCTAGCCCCACAACCACCACCTTTCCAGTCTTCTAACACCTCTCTCTCTCTCTCTCTCTCTCTCTCTCTCAAATACAGACATAGACACAGACACAGACACGCGCGTGCGCGCGCACACACACACACACACACACACACACACAATCCAATGATACTGACCTCGTTGCTGTTCCTCAAACAGGACATTCCATCTCTAGACTCCAGGCATTTCCTTGCCGAGAATGCTCTATCTTCTCATCTCTGCATCCTAGCTTCCTTCAAGTCCCAGCTAAAATCCTACCTTCTACAGGAAGCCTTTCCCAATTCCCCTTAATGTTAACACTTTCCCTCTTTTGATTATTTCTGGTTTACACTGTATATAACTTGTTTGTACATAGTTGTTTGCATGTTATCCCCCCTATTAGATTATGAACTCCTTGAGAGCAGGGACTTTTTTTTTTGTTATCTGCAACACTTAGCAAAGTGCCTGGCACATATTAGGTCCTTAACATATATTTACTGACTAATACCGAGTAAAGTGAGCAGAACCAGTTCAACAATTTATATAATGTCTAAAACATTATAAGAAAAACAACTTTGGAATATTTTAAAACTCTGATCAAAGCAATAGTCAACTACATCCCTAGAGAATCTATGATTCAAGAATGATATCCATCCCTAATGGAGACACAATGGACTCAGGATGAAAGAGACATATGTTTTTTGAAAGAGCAGCTATGTGGATTTATTTTACTTGATTATGCTTATTTGTAACAAGAGTGTCTTTTCCCCTTTGATTTTAAACTGAGAAACAGGTAAGTTTGGGGCCCAGGTAGGATTAGTAAGAGTGATATACCATCCCCCCCAAAAAAAACTTTAAACTGAATAGGAGAAAGTGAAAGTTCAGAAGGAAACAGAGGATTTTGAAAATAACATTGATTTTTTTTTTTGTGAGACAATTGGAGTTAAGTGACTTGCCCAGAGTCTAGTAAGTGTTATGTGTCTGAAGCTGGATTTGAACTCAGGTCCTTCTGACTCCAGGGCCAGTGCTCTATCCACTGCACCATCTAGATGCCCCCATGTTGTTTTTTTTTTTTTAAAGCAAATGGTATAAAATAGAAGCTCTTATTTCCATATACATTCCTTTTTGGTATTCTATGTGTATAGAAATGTCCTTTTTTGGTGCTGAAGTTCATAATAAGAAAGTAAAATAATAAAAAAGAAACAAAGAAAAGGGATAGAGGACTTGACCTGAGATTTCAATAATTTAACTCCTGAATAAAGAAACTCCCTCATGTTTGGCACATTTTCTACACGTTAGAGACTTTGAAAGTTGTCTAGAGCACTACTTGCCCATGATCATACAGCCAGTATATGTCAGAGGCAGGACTTGAACCCTGGTGTTCCTGGCTTCAAGCCAGGTCTCTAAACTCTGATGAAATAATGTACCTTAGTCTGCTTTTAGAGAAATTCCAGGCACAAAAAGTATACTGTGAATGCAAAATAATTTCTCAAGTGGTGTTAGTTTTAATTCTAAAAGCTTCTCTCTTCCTCTTGCTGTTTTTTCATTTCTCCAAGGAAAGGGAAAAAAATACCTATAGGTATATTAAAAAACAAAAAGAAGGGGCAGCTAGGTGGTGCAGTGGATAGAGCACCAGCCCTGAAGTCAGGAGGACCTGAGTTCAAATCCGGCCTCAGACCAAACACTTGACACTTACTAGCTGTGTGACCCTGGGCAAGTCACTTAACCCCAGTTGCCTAAAAATAAAAAAATTTAAAAAAAAATAAATGAAAGTTTTCTCTAAAATAAAAAAAACAACAACAAAGAAATCTGTGAATGTCTTCAACCTACTGATAGAACCCCTTTCATTCTCTTACCATTGATCCACAAATGAGGCAACTAGGTAGCCCACTGAGTAGAGTACTGGAACTGGAGTAAAGAAGACTCTAATTCAATTCTGACCTCAGATACTTACTAATTGTGTGACTCTGGGCAAGTCATTTCACCACTGTCTGCCTTGCATTCCTCATCTATAAAATGAGGATGATAATGGCACCTACCTCCCAGAGTTGTTGTAAGGATCAAATGAGATGATATTTCTAAAGTGCTTTCTAAGGAAGTATATGAATGCTAGCTATAATTATATATCTAACCATCAATCTACAGTATATTTAGCTTTCATAGAAATACTTGCTTAAGGATTTGTCATATTTGCAAATACATTTGTTCAATTTCTTAATTTCTCTCCACAGCAGAGTTTGACAGTGTAAATGGACACAGTGAACTCATTATTGAAAGAGTATCAAAGGATGACTCTGGCACTTATGTATGTACTGCAGAAAACAAAGTTGGTTTTGTCAAGGCTATTGGATTTGTTTATGTGAAAGGTAGGTGTAAGAATAATAAGATAGGATATGTTACCTTTAAAATGAGAATTTTATATTTTACTTTCACATTATTTAGCAAAGCTCTCCTCTTATGAGTCATCATAGTGCGACCATGACGTTGGGGGGTTCTCAAGGCCTGTGCCAGCACAGCTCAAGTTTTAGCAGATCCTACCAAGCTGAAAAGGCTTTGAGTGCAACTGACATGACAGTAAGCATACAGAAGCTATGTGTTGATTACTTGTTAAACAATTATAGAAGTAATCATCTTTAAAGAAGCAGTGACTGTGTGTGTGTGACATATTCACTCACACACACATATATGTAGGTGGGCTGATGTGTGTATATATCTGAATTTGTCTTATCCCCTTTTAGCTTGCAAATCAAACTTAGACAAAGACTGATTCATTTTCTTTCTTCCTATCAATACTATATTTTATCTATGTTAAAATGCAAAGGTGGAATCATTTATTGTAAATGTTCTTCAAGGAAAAAGAAAATTAGTGAATATTATAACTTGCATACTATATATATATATGTATGTAAGATTTTATACTCTACTTGCCATATCATCCAAATCTGGTTCCCCATCCCTTCTTTACAATAATGATGAACATTTATATAACACTTTCAGATTTGCAAAATTCTTTACTTATTTTATTTGATGCTCATAGCAACCCTGGGAGATAGGTACTATTATTATCCCTATTTACAGATGAGAAAGCTGAAGCAGGCAAAAAGAGGTTAAGTGACTTACCCAAGGTCACACAGCTAATAAATGTCCTAGGTAGAATTGGAACTCAGATTTCCCTAAGTCCAAGTCCAGCACTCTAGCCCCTATGCCACCTAGCTACATCTTAGTGATCATAATTACTGTGTGTGCGTGTAAATATCTTTCAATGTAAATCAAAAATTTTTTTCCTTTTGCCTAATGGCTTTAGACAGACAACTTTTGTGAATGGCTCTTAGAGTATTCTGTGTCTCTTCTTGCACCTTCCATGTTCAAAGAGTGCCAATTGCTTCAAGGATCCAGCTAAGTAGAGTGTTACTGTCTATAGCTTACAATAATTTTGTCAATTTATTTATCTACTCACTTTTATTTCACAGTTTTGTCTGCTTTAGAGACAAAATAAGATTAAGGGTTTGGGCCTCAAATAGCAACACAATATATAAACAGATTATTTATTACCTATGTTATATAGCCCTTTTTTTTTTTACAAAGCAAAAAATCAAACAGATGTTTGTCAATTATGTAGTTAATTTGATTATTAGCTATTCATAATCTGGACGATTCATTCAGGAGGCTCCCAAAGTGGACTTTTTAGCTGGACAGGCTATTTACATTGTTCAATGAACAAGATCACTGTCAAATCACTGCTTACTTTGTATTGGGTAGACATTGCCTAGAATTATTTTTCTTTGCATTAAGCTTTCAAATATCTGTCTTATGTTCATATATTTTCCTCTCAGAACCTCCAGTTTTCAAAGGTGACTATCACTCTAATTGGATCGAGCCTCTTGGAGGTAACGTGATCCTGAATTGTGAAGTTAAAGGTGATCCACCACCAATAATACAGTGGAGTAGAGGTGGAGCTGGAATACAGATAAGCAGTAGGATCCGACAGCTCGGCAATGGTTCCTTGGCCATCTATGGCACTGTGGTAAGTCACACAGACGCTTATATGTGGGCAGATCTCGGCTGGCCATAAAGTCAGGACTGAATTGGAAATTTTGTCTTAAGTGGTAATTTTAAATCATGAAATATGAAGCAACTGTGTTATACAAAAAAATTTAAGTATACAAAAATTCAACTTCATTAAGCAAATAAAAAATCATAGAATCCATTTGCAGCTTTGAGACTCAGTCAGTACACAAGAGTTAAAAGCCTACAATGTCCCAGACACTGTGCTAAGCTCTGGCTATACACAGAAAGACAAAAGACAGTCCTTCCCTCAAGGAGCTCACAAGCTAATGGGGGAAGACAACACATGAAAAGAAGCGTAAGGAGATCAAGGAGCGTACTGGCACAGGAGCATGATGAAATCCAGAGGAGTACATCTGGGTGGGAAATGAAGAGATGGTTGGCCTGGATACCCATCTTAAATGGATGATCTGGGTAGAACTCTTGGCTCTCTACCCTAGACCATCAGAAGGAAGGAAGAGTCCCAGGGACCAGGGATACTGACTAGGTGTGAGTTTCAAGGTTGATGTGATCATGCAGGATGGGCTTGGTGACACAGGTTTTAATATAGGATGGTTTTGATCATTTAGGCTATCCAAAGACTTTTAGCATAAATTCAGCTATCCAAAAAAATGAATCTCAAAATTACCACTTTAAATTCCTTCACTCCCAGTACCAGCTCTATGGCCCATTTGTCCTAGCAAATTCTCTGTTAAAATATATGTCAGAAGTTTGCTGGTTCATGTTTCATAAAGCACTTCAGATGTTTTCAAGGACCAATTATCTTAAATACATAGTTGATAAAAATATACATGTTCCTGAACACCAAATTCCGTGCTCTTTCCTCAGTTGGACTTGTCTGCTATTTCTGATCACTCTGTTACTTCTTGAAAGTATCCTTTTCTTTGTTTTCCTTTATCTCATTTTCTTTAACATTTCCATGTAAAAATGAACATTTACCCCAAGGTTCAGGTTTGGTCTTTTGCTGTTTTTTCTCTATATTCTCTGTCAGAAGATCTTATCCATGCCCATCACCTTTATTCAGTTTCTAAAATTATCTTCAGTCCTGTCTCTCCTAAGTACCCACATTGTATTTCCAATAGCTTGTTTGAGCTTTTAAAATAAACATCCCACCACCACTATCATCATCAACATGTCTTTTAAAATTTAAATCTTATCTTTCTCCCTCACCTGAACTTCCTTAATTCTCTTGTGAGTACCACCTTTCTCCAAGGCTTGAAAACTCAGAATTATTTGGGACTCTTTCTTCTTTTGTGCCTTCCATATTCTATCAATCACTAAATCCTGTCAAATTTTCCTCCAAATTATCTTTCACACCCATCCATTGTTTTCTATTTCCACTGCCACTCTACTACGGCCCTTATTAACATTCTTCGAAAGCCCTCATCACCCTTCTTTAAGAAAATTTCAGTAGCCTCTTATTCTCCTGTTTTCCCCACCTCTTTTCTGTTAACCCTCCCACTTATCTTGCATCTCACTAACATATCAGTCTTCCTAAACCTTCCCTCTGTTCATGTCACTCATTTTCTCAAAAACCTTCAATATCCCACTATTGACTCTAGGATCATTCCTTAGCTTCTACTCTAGGCTTTCCCAAAGCCTAAGTGAACTTTCCCCTTCCCTAAGTGAATTTTCTGGACTTTTTGCCTACCATTTCCTTTAATTGTTAAGCACCTACCCATAGTAGGTGCTTACTAAAAAAAAGTTCTCTTTGATGAAAATATTTTTTAAGGTAGTATTGAGTAGCTGCTTTAACGGGCAACATATTCTTCTCTAACAATTGAGTACCAAAAAATGTTGCTGTCTTTTCTGTTTAATAACAACACACTCCGTGAGAAGGGACAAGTTATTTTTTTAAAAATTGGTCTGAGAAAGTTTTGTACTTTCCAATACTAAATTGAAGGCATTTTGCTCTCTTAAATTTTTGCACTCATAAATTCTCTCTCATTATATACTAATATGTCGTGAAAAAGTTATGACGTAGAGTTCATATCTTTGCAAAACCCTTTCTCTCTATAGAATGAAGATGCAGGTGACTACAAATGTATAGCTACAAATGATGCCGGTGTGGTGGAGCGCAGCATGACTTTAACACTTCAGAGTAAGCCACCCAATTAAATGTCATTCATATCAAGAAACGTTACCTAGAATTTTCCTGCTTCTTTAGCCAAACATTTTTTTGATTTTGGCCACTAGAGTGTGTTTAAATTAACAAGGTGAAAAAAGTCTTTATCATTTCTAAATGATTCTTTTAAAACTTTACTATTATCTTTGTTTGGCATCATATATGTTATAACAGGCAGAGGGCTGGATTTGGAGTTAGAAAGGATGGGTTCAAATGTTGACTCTGCTACTTGGTACCTGTATAGCCTTAGACAAGTCACTTCACCAGTCTAGGTCTCATTTTCCTCAATAGATGAAGGGATTGAACTGGATGATTTTTCCAACCCTAAATCCTAGGATATATGAGAAAGTAAGCAATAATTTATTTGTCTATATCTCCCATAATTCTTGGGACATTGCTGAGTACATAATAAGGACTCAATAAATACTTGTTCAATTCCACTGAATTACATTTGCTAAACTAAACTGCATTGACTGACAGAAAATACTTTTCATTTAAATGTTAATTACAGTCTCAAAGAATGTATTGTCAATGCTTTGTATCCATTACAAATTATTAATAAAGGATAATTATATTTATAATATTATAATTATTTAGGTCTATTGCCTAAAAAGTTATCAAAGAAAGAGAAGGCAATATTCACCCACTCAGATATACATGTGTGGAACTTCAGAGTATATTCCACTTTTTTATGTAATTTGGCTGAAGTTTTCATTTCTTTAAGGAATACTTAAAGGAGAAAAAAAATCATCAGACTGATGACTCTGTCATCAGACAGAAAAGTCATGAAAACATGCTAGTATCAGTGGGAATATGATAGCAAAGGTTTTTATGAGGGTCAGTTAGCGTGTGTGTGTGTGTGTGTGTGTGTGTGTGTGTGTGTGAGAGAGAGAGAGAGACACACACAGACAGACAGTCTTTTCTCCAATGTTGTAACATCATCTTTATTCTATGCTTAGGTGAAACTTTGACTTTGTTGTTAAAATAAGGTGTGATAAAGCTAAAAATCTCTGTGCATTTCTCATCAGGTCCTCCAGTTATCATTATTGAGCCAATGGAAACTATTACCAATGCTGGCAGCACAATTATGCTGAACTGCCAAGCAACTGGAGAGCCTCCACCAACCATTGAATGGTCTCGCCAAGGACGTCCCCTCTTCTGGGATGATCGAGTTACTCTACTGTCCAACAACTCCTTGCGGATTACTGTAGCTCAGAAAGAAGATACCTCTGATTATGAATGTGTAGCTAGAAACTTGATGGGCTCAGTCCTCGTCAGAGTACCAGTCACTATACAGGGTAAGTAGCCAAAAAACTGAGTATTAGGTCATAAAGGCTAAGGACATTTAAATCCTATGTATGGTACAGCAAGAATCCTGACTCTTGTTTTACTTAAAGCACTTTTAAGATTTCAGTAGAATCATGAAATCATAGAATATTAGAATAGAACAAAAATCTTAGATATCAAAATCTGTCCATAGAGAAAAATACCAGCAGGCATTTGTGAAGTGCTTTAAGGATTTCAAAGTGCTTTTTACACATTATCTCACTTAACCTTCACAACAACCCTGTGAGGTAGGTACTACAGGTATTATTATCTCTGTTTTACAGATGCAGAAACTGAGGCTCAGAACAATTAAATGACTTGCCCAAGGTCACACAGCTAGTAAGTATGAGAGGCGAGATTCAAACCCAGATCTTCTTCTGCCTTTAAGATGATAATGCCATCCACTAGTGACTTACCCAAAGTTGGTGACGTAAGGACTAGTTACTATTAAGGTCACCTACCTATCAGTTCTTATGCTTTTTCTGCTTCTCTATGGTAATATGATAGGTTCGATATTATAGGTACAGTTTTATACACCCAGAGCTCAACACCTAATTCACAAGACTAAACATTTAGAAACTCCAAAATAAACTGATCCTGGCCATCTAGTATCAACTCAGTGAACCTCATCTTATGAAATCAATTCAATTATTTCACTCTTAAGTAAAATGTTTTCTATTCAGATTGGTCTTAATTGATAGGCAGGAAATCAGGTTCACAGCCCAACTTTTCGGGGTAAAAAAAAAGTTTTTAACCTTCCCAATAATCATATCAAAGAGGGGATACAAAGAAAGACAAAAACAATTTCTGCCCTCAAGAAGCTTTCATTCTAATGGGGAATATGGTATGTAAGTAAATAAGTGTATAGAAGATATATACAGAACAGATGGAAAATAATTTCAGAGAGAAAGACACTAGCAGATTGCCTGGTACATAGTAAACACTTAATAGCAAGTGACTAATTCTGGTTTTTTTTCCCCTTGGCCTTCTCTTAGCTTTTTTGTACTTGTTTCAGGATCCTTCATACTACTCAACCAAGAGACAATTCTGCCCTAAAGATGCCCTTTTGTAGCACCAGTACAAGATGGTGTCTCCTACCCATAAAAGTTTGGGCCAATCAAATAACCTCTAATCCCTGAGAATTAATCTCTCAACCTTAATGAGCTTCTAATGGATCAAAAAGTACCCAGGCCCAAGAGATTCCCTCATCCTATCTAAGCTGGGTCAGTGGCAAGTCTGCACCCTCCACAGGGAGATGAAATCAGAATCCCAAACATTGGTTCACCTCCCTATAACCTCACTAATTCAATGTGACTACCTTGATCAACTTTCTACACTTAAATTACATGATAGCTGGCCCAATAAAATTCCTAAATTTTTATAGTTTTAACTCTATACCCTTTATATGTAAGTATTTACTGAAAATATCAATGTCATTTGTTTCTCCTTCCTAACTGAAAACTTCTCCATCTTTGCTCATCCTCTTCTCCCATTTTTCTGTCTCTGAGAACTGACCGTGCTCCTTTCTAAGGCTAAGCCATCTTCAGCATTCTGGAAGCTTGTTATATTCATCATGTAATCATCCACTTTTATTTGTATTTTAAGTCTCTCCCTCTCTATCAGTTAGTTCCTTCCTCTTCGCTTGAAAATATATTTAGATATCCCTCATCTTAAAAAAAAAATTAAGCA
Source organism: Vombatus ursinus (assembly GCF_900497805.2). Taxonomy (NCBI): domain Eukaryota; kingdom Metazoa; phylum Chordata; class Mammalia; order Diprotodontia; family Vombatidae; genus Vombatus; species Vombatus ursinus. Next base: position 26,338,711 of record NW_020954567.1, read on the forward strand.
TTCATCCCCTTAAACTCTTGTACTATATCTCTTCGCCCTTTCACTGACAGAATTCTAGAAAAATATGCAGTTTCTCCTTCCTCATCTCTTTCAATTATGCACAATGGATTCTGTTTAAACTGCTTTCTTGAAGACCATACATGACTTGTTAATTACCAAATCCAACTCCCCATTTTCTAGATGCCGAAGATGAATTTCAGAGTGGTAAAGAGACTTGTCCATGTCCATCTACCTAGTATGTGTCAGAGGAAGGATTTGAACAAAGGACTTCAAGTCCCACTGCAGTGCTCTTTCCTCTAAATATACAGACTTTCTACTACTGAGCATGTCTCTATTACATAAACATTGTGTGCTATTGTTTTGTATTATAGTTACGTGAGTATATGTCTTACTTTTTTTAGTGCTGGCCTGAGAGCCAGAAGAGTCATAATTCAACAAGCATTTATTAAGTACTTCCTAGGTCCCAGGCACTATTCTCAGGTGAGGTCCGAGGTCAATGCCTTCTCTGATACTTAACTAGCTATGTGACCACAGCCAATTCACCACCTCTATGGGCTTTGTCAGACAAAAAATGAGTAAATTAAGAACACTTACAGGGTTGTTGTGATGATCAGATAATATAATGCATTGTGAGAACTTAAAGTATTATGTAAATGTCAGTTATGTTTTCATTGTTATTAATGTTACTTCATTCTTGTCTTTTTTTGATGGAGTTGAGATAGAAACACTCTGAGGATAAATTGCTATTCTATTATTCGTAAATATTTCATATTCTGTGGGAAACTGCTCAGGTGGCTAAAATTATTAATTACATGATTTTTTATGTTTTATAATAATTAATGAATTTTTATTATTTAATTAATTATAATTAAATGAATATTGGGAGGTAAGCTTATCTTCTGTAGACTAACTGAAAATATCTTCTGGACAACCCCAATAACAGACAGGATACAAGGGAGGATATATATCTCATCCTTTACCCACATGACTTGAATTTCTTCTGCTAGTTCTCTTTTTCTTATCGTTGCTATTATTGCAGTAGAAAATATTGTTTCTCATCTTATTTGATGGGGCACAGATAGAAATGGTCCTAGAACAAGTTACCATCCTATTATCATTTTACATTTAATGTTCTGTGTATCATTGCACAGCTCAAACCAGTCAACAGCATTTATTAAGTGCTCACTATGTGGCAGGCATTATGCTAAGCACTGGGTACATAAAGAAAGGCAAAAACAGTCTCTACCTTCAAGTAGCTCATACTCCAGAGTGGGAGACAACATACCCACAGCTATGTACATACAAGATACACACAGGTTAAATTGGAAATAGTTGTAGCATCTAAAAGGGCTGGGAAAGACTTCTTGTAGAAGTTTAGATTTTGGCTGACACTTGAAGGTGAATAAAATAACTACTTTTTATAGCTGAATTATTATTATTATTATTATTGTTGTTGTAATTCTATATTATAATATGTTTCTTTAGGATAGGGATTGCCTTAGAGAATCATAGAATTTTAGATTTGGAAAGGATTTTAGAGATCATTTATCCAACCCCTGCCCAAAATATAAGTACCCTCTACAACAGCCTCATGTAACAATTGTTCAGAAGATTATTTAAAACCTAGAATGAGAAGGAACTCATTATACTTCATGAGGATCCACTTGAGATGACTAAAATTGTCTTAATAAATTTTTTAAAAGTTCTTTACACTGTGCTAAAATCTACCCTTCTATAATTTCTACTCATTGACCCTAGTACTGCTCATTGGAATCTTACAAAGTCTTCCTGAGTGTGACTGTCATTCAGATACTTGAAAGTAGTAACATATTCCCACAAAGTTTCTCTTCCTTAAGCTAAATATTCTCAGTTCTTTCAGTACTTATTTTTCAAATAATATGGGTTCCAATCTGCTTATAGTTGACCTCCTCTGGACATGCTCCAGTTTGTCAGCTTTCCTTAAAATGTGACCTTTCATTCTGCAACATCAACTCAGATTACAAGGAATAAAGGGAGCAAATTTGTGGTGAGGAAAGAGGATAGAAATAGGGAAAATTGGTATTAGCCACTAGTTCGAGGTATTTTGTAATAAAAGGAAGCAAAGGAATATGATGACATCTTGAGGAAACATTGAGAGAGACAATCAAGGGAATGATATTCAGGGTAAGAGAAACCTATGTGAAAGTTTAAAGATTTGAGTCAACCAATGAAAAGGAATATGAGAAAGGAGATCCAGTTTTCCGTAAGAGGTGCAATGAGGAATGAGATTTAGAACAAAGGTTAAAGGATTAGCCTTTGGGAAAAAGGAGAGATACCAAAGATGATAAGATGGGTATAGAAGCAGAAGTGTCTCTACCCTCCAACCCATTTCCATTACTGAAACCTACCAATCATCAGTTGGCTATGTCAGATGTTATAAAGCTTTCTTCCGATTCCCTCTGGCAAAAGTGTTTTCTGCCTATGAACTCCCATAGTATTTGATCTTATTTTTATGTGTCTCTCAGAGTCTTTCATAATTTCTTGCTTAACATGTGTTTTTTAATTGAGTCACTGAATTCATAACTGACTTTAGGTGGATTTGTTTTCAGTGCATGGTGGGTTTTCAGAATGGTTTGAATGGAGACCCTGTAGTGTCACCTGTGGTCAAGGTGTTCAGAAAAGGATTCGTCAGTGCAACAACCCTTTTCCAGCCAATGGTGGGAAGACTTGCCAAGGCCCAGATTCAGAAATGCGCAACTGTCAAAACAAACCTTGCCCAGGTAGATTTTATTTTTATTTTATTTTATTTTATTGCTTTTTGTTGAGGCAATCAGGGTTAAGTGACTTGCCCAGAGTCACACAGCTAGTAAGTGTTATGTGTCTGAGACTGGATTTGAACTCAGGTCCTCCTGACTCCAAGACTGGAACTCTATCTACTGTGCCATCTAGCTGCTCCCTACAGGTAGATTTTGATAATCACTTCGAGATATGTATTTTTCAGATTCCCATACCTTAGTCATACTTAGAGGTTTCCTTAGAGCTTAAATTTAAATAGATTGGATGGTGAAATTTTTCATCCTTATTTAGTGGATGGCAACTGGTCAGAATGGAGCTCTTGGGAAGAGTGTACAAGGACTTGTGGACAAGGAAACCGAACCAGGACCAGAACTTGTAATAATCCTCCAGCTCAGCATAATGGAAAGTCGTGTGAAGGAAATGCTGTGGACATATTCATGTGTAACACTAAACCTTGTCCAGGTAATAATATGCACAGTAACATTAAAATGTGTATGTTCCACCCAGGTTGGACCTATTTCATGAATTAGAGGTACTTCCAGCGTGGAAACCCCCAGCAACTCTATAACTTAAGAGTCTTAGAAGGATGCCCAAGCCACTGAGAGATTAAGTGATTTGTCCCTGGTCACACAGCCAAAACGTTTCAAGTAAAATTAAGTTGACAAGCTTTTATTAAGTGCCTACTCTGTGCCAGGCGCTGTGCAAAATTTTAGAAACCAGACATAAATCTACATCCTCCTGACTATAAGGGTGGCTCTCTATTCATTATGCCTTGATATTTCTCTAAGATGTGAATATACTGTTCTTTGTCATTGTATTTCCTTCTTTTTCATTTTCTTACCTCCACTCTTAGGTTCATTCATTCTATATCCTCAACCCTGTTCTAGGGGAATAGAGGGGTTGTAAATGTTTGGGTTTTGCCATAAGTAGGATATAAAAATACCTCAACTAAAAAGATAGTCCCTAGGCTTGTTCTCTTTTACAAAGTTGATGAAAGAGATTTGGGGGCAGATTTTTTGTAGAATTGAAGAATTCTAGAGCTGGAAAGCAGCTCAAAGATGTTCTGGTCTATCATTTTACCAGTAAGGAAAGTGAGACCCAAAGGTGACTTGTCTGAGGTCACCCTAAGTCAGAATAAAGACAGGAGTAATGGAACCTAGAACTAGAACTCTTGCTTTCCTGTGATATTTAATCATTCATTTCATTCAGCTAGCATATATTAATTGCCCACTGTGCACAAAGTAATGGGTGCTGGGTACTGTAGGAGATAAAGATGGCATACTGTTGTCCTCAAGGAGCTTATAGACTAATAGGAGAGGTAAAACATGAACCGAGGTAGAATGTGACAGATGCCAAAAGAGAGGTTTTAAGTAAGCTTTGTTTCTGTGGCCACTGACCCCCCCATCTACCTATACTAAATAGATAGAAGGTTATAGGTGAAAGGAGTAAAGATGGACCCCTGCATCTGGGGGAGATTTGGGAATTATCCATACTTCTATCTGAGAAAAATAATTCCTGTGTGATGGAGGGCATTAGTCATCTGCAAAAATAAAAATAACCATTGAAGTAACAGCCTAAAATATAATTTACCAAATGTATTAAATGTGTTTCTCTAAAATTTTCAATCAGAAGCCATCCAAAAGTGCAACAAATATATCATAAACTGTCTTGTAGGAAACTGTGACCTGCCTATAAGATATACTGTAATGACCAAAGCTTGAAATGACAGAAAATGAATGCCAGAAAAGTTTTTATCAGTATGGCTCCAGCACTGTCTGAAGGACAGGATGCTCCAACACAATCTGCTGGCTATAGGGATAGAAATTTCCCTAGAACACAGAAGGGTGACATATCAAGCTAGGTACACGTTAATAATTAGTTTATTGTCTATACTTTTCATCTGCAGTGTAATAGCCCTAGCACACTATTTTCACATAGACACTAATTAAAGCCCTTAGAGAAACTGATGTTTTCAGTGCCACCATTCCATATGGAAGTCAGGAGCACTGTATGAGCCAAGTATCCTGGACACCCTCTTAACACTGAAAGTTGGCCTGCCACCGATTAAAGGCATTCAATTCTCAATTATTTACACAGAGTAAAAAGTCACTCTGATTCCCAACTCCATGCATCCATCCACCTGACAGGATATATGATGTTGTTCCAGTTATGTAGTCCAATGATGTCATATATTAAAGATACCAAAAGGAAAACATTAATATATCTCCTTGGAAACTTTTGGTCAGTTCTTCTTGTTGTTTAGGAAATGTGTTAGAGTCTAATTCAGGACATTTTAATTCATGAATGCTATGTAATGGAGAAAAAAATATTTTAAGAGTTACCGCTAAGGAAATAATCATCTTATCGTGAATGCAAATGCAAACTTTATAATGGAATTAAAACAGCTTTGTTAACACATAGAACCTCCCCAACATTCAACCTAAGTTTTCCTTCCTGGAAAATCTACTTTGACTTCAACCTCATTTAGCAAGGTCACCCTTCGACTTGTAGTTGCTGTTACTTTCTCCCAACTGTTTTCCATCACACTGACAGTAATGTGCTAATGGAGAGAACAAATTGCCTGGTGACACTGGAAGCATTCAGACTGTGCCTGCATATACCAGCTTGACTAAATTAAGTTTAAAATTTTGTGCTATTGTTTAAAGGTTACTAAATAATGCTTGACTGGACGCTTCTTATTTGAACCATTTTTATTTTTTTTTGGCATCAAGTCAGCTATAGAATTTCAGAATTTCTCTACCAACAAGTTCTCATATAGAACTGAGATGAAAAAGAATTTGTTCCTTTTTTTTCAGTCCCAAAGAAAATTAGTGATTTTAGGTCTTTGGTGTGGACATATACTAGTTTGTATGACTACAGTTTCTGTTGAATTTTTTTAAACACAGAAAAACATGCCTTTGTAATCTAGTACTTTGCTCTTGGTGTGTTCTCAGTTCAAGGAGCATGGAGCACTTGGCTGCCCTGGGGGTCATGTAGTGAAAGTTGCGGGAAAGGCACTCAGACAAGAATGAGGTTATGTAATAATCCTCCTCCATCATTTGATGGAGCCTACTGTGATGGAGCTGAAACACAAATGCAAGTTTGTAATGAAAGGCCCTGCCCAGGTATGGTACAAAAATTTTATGTATGCCTTTAAAAAATAAAAAGACAATGACTGATGATAATTGACATTTGTATAGCACATCAAAGTTTAAAAAACACTATATGTGCATTATTTCTAAATACTATGAAGTCAGTACTTCTAGTATTATCATCATGTTCCATGTGAATAAATGAGGCTCAGAATGGTTGAGTGACTTGACCCATAGTTACATAGCTAGTACAGAGTGTCAGAGGAAGATTTAAACCCAGTTTTCTTAACTCCAAATCCATCATACTAACCATTAAACATCATCTTCTTAGCTATGTACTGTCCAAACTGGGATCTTCTGTAACAATACTTCCAAGAATATCACTCAGACTAATAGCACTGATCATCTTTACAGATAGTAAAAGGTTTTGTATGTTTTTCCAGTGGATGGCAAATGGGCTCCCTGGGCCAGCTGGAGTGCCTGTAGTGTATCTTGTGGAGGAGGCTCCAGGCAGAGAACAAGGGACTGCTCTGATCCAGCCCCTGCATATGGCGGACACAAATGTGAAGGGAATGATGTCCAGATTGACTTCTGTAATAGTGACCCTTGTCCAAGTAAGTATGGGAAGTAGTGATTCTCCATCATGTTTATTTTCTTCCTGTAAATACTTAGGTCCATCCTTTTCTGTTACATGACTGCACAAATTATTTTTCATTTGGACCATATCATTTTGCCTTCAATACACGGGAAAACTGTCTGGTGAAATTGTCTCCTTGCTACCTCCCTTCTAGTCCATCCTACACACCACTGCCAGATTAATCTTACTTAACTACATTGCAGATCATGTTGCACACCCTCTCCCAGTCTAGTGAAAAAATCTACGTTTCCCCTAATGCCTATTAAATACAATACAAATTCTTTCCATTGGTATTCAAGGTCCCCTTAACCTATGACTATTTCAGCTTTATCTCTTACAAGTCCCCTTCATTCCTGCATTCCAGTAAAACTGGACTTCTAGATATTTCCCTAACATGATCTACAGTGTTTCCTCTACTTGGAGCCTCGTCTCTTCTCCACCCCCAGTTCTGCCTATATAATTTATGGAATCACAGATGTAGAGGTAAAAGGGATTTCAAAGGTCATGTAGTCCAACCTTTTAATTTTACAGATGAAGAAAATGAGGCCTATGGTATTAAGTGACTTGGCCCAAAATCATACAAGTGGTGAGTGTCAGAACCAGACTTCTAACCCAAGTTTATCTTACTCCAAATTTAGCATTCTTTCTATTGTACCATGCTGCCTCACTGCTTATCTTTCTTTTTTAAAATGTAATTTTATTTTTAGATCCAAATTCTCTCCCTTCCACCTCTTGTCCGCCACTTCCCATCCTAATTGAGAAAGCAAGAAAAATAAAACCTGTTACAAAGATATACAGTCCAGCAAAACAAATTCCTGCATTGGCTATGTCTAAAACAAAACAACAAACCTAAGCTTCAGTCTGCACTTTAAGCCCATCATCACCTCTCTGTTTGAAGGCTGAAGGTGCACAGTGTATTTCATCATAAATCCTTTGAAATTATGGGTGGTTACATGTTGATTAGAGTTTCTAAGTCTTTCACAATTGTTTGTCTTTATAGACATTGTTATTGTATAAAATGTTCTCTTCATTTTACTTTGTATCAGTTCAAATAAATCTTCCCAGGTTTATCTGAAACAGTCCCAGGAAGAAAGGTTATGAGATTTCCTCCAACTTTGTTCAGTAGCTCATGAATAGGAGCAGAGGAGTAGAATGACAGAATCCAACTATGGATGAAGTTTGGCAATAGAAAATGGGTGATATGATAAAGGGACAAGGAATTCAAGAACAGAGGACAGCATAGAATTAAAATGGCTAATCACTGTATTGAGATTGGAGGAGAAGAGTGAAATCAGAACCAAGGTAATGGCTTGAGAAAGTACTGGAGAGTGAAGGGAATGAGAGAACAAGTATAGAAAGTGTGAAGCATAGGGAAAGGTGTAATCATAGGATGTTATGGTCAGGTAGGAAAACGTCTGAGTTTCTAATTAGGGAAGTATAACTGTTGTGAATAATGGCAAGATCTAGTATGTGACCATCCCCATCTGTGGCTGAAGTAGAGTGGCAGAGTAGGTAAGAGGCTTAAGGAGATTGAAGAAATGGGACATTAGGGAAACTTTAATATCCAACATGAATAAACACAGGGATATTAAAGTTCCCTAGTGTAAGGATAGGTGTTGAGGAAGAGATGAAGAGGATGAGGCAGACGCTGAACTCCTTGAGAAAGGACGGAGAATGACCTGAGGGATAATATTTTAATTGCACAGAAATATTTAATTATGGATTTAAAAAGAAGAAAGGTTACTGAGTTACTGAATGAAGGAGGCAAAGGCAGAATATCTCAAAGTGATAATGGAGGGCAAGGAGTATTCTTACTCCCTTTCTAGACTCAGTGAATGAGGCAGTCTGAGAGAAGATACAGTCAATGCTGCAGAGAATATCCAGGAGTATAAAGTTATCAGGGGGAGCCAGGTCTCCATAAGGGTTAATAGATAAAAAGAGTGTAAAAGAGGTTCAGGATGAAAGGGAATTTGTTTGCTATAGGGTGGGAATTTCAGAGGGCACAGTAGAAGGGACAGGCAGGTTTGGATTGGGTCATCAGAACCTGGTTGAGACAGATGAAGAGGAGGAGGGGACAGGGGAGAATTTTCTCCTAAATAAATGGCTTCTGATGAATCTTTACAAGGATAGTATAGTACTTGTTACAATGCCTTGCCTGTATAGTGGACTCAAAAATATTTTTAAATGAAGAAATTATATAGTAAATGTTGTTTGATTGGTATTGGGAGAGATTATATTATTTAATTTGCTTTACAAAGTATAGGTCATATAGTGCAGTACATGCATGATAGCTTAATGACTACTTGTTGTTAATGCATGTGTTGGGTATCTGTTTGCTTCATTCTAGTCACAAAGCCAAAGTGTAGAGACCAAAAGTAAATGAATGCCCACAAATGTGAGTTTGGCTGAAAACAATTGGTGTCTAGTACCCTAATTATTATTATAGAATCACTGGAAGACATCTCAAGAAATTACCTCAGTCAGTACCTATCTCCAGTCAGGACCGCAGCTAAACTTAATGAATGCTTCCATGACCACTTTAATATACTTCAGTATTTACTAACTCATAGTGACAGAACTTTCTTCTTCATGTCAAATAACATTGTGTTTTCAGCTCATGGTAGCTGGAGCCCATGGAGTGGTTGGGGAACTTGCAGCAGGACATGCAATGGAGGTCAGATGAGGAGATACCGCACTTGTGACAATCCTCGTCCAGCCAGTGGTGGAAGAGCATGTGCTGGGGCAGATTCTCAGATCCAAAGATGCAATATTGACATGTGTCCTGGTGAGCTTTTGATTTCTATTCAGCTTACATTTTCTGAGGTTATGCAATGGCTGTCATTATATCTGGTGGTATCCGAAGGCACAGAACTAATTTTATCCTTAAAATTGCACAATAAAAATTGGCTAAGTTAGATTACCATGAGCAAATAACATTAGCTATTTGTTTTATTCTGACACATTATCACCAAAGAAATGATGTATTTAAAACCCTCTGCAACTGAAAAGTGCCATATAAATGTAAATAGTGGTAACCATATTACTTCCCACACTTGCTTACAGTGGATGGAAACTGGGGAAACTGGCAGACTTGGAGCAGGTGTACTACTTCCTGTGGAGGAGGAGAAAAAACTCGGAAACGTATATGTAACAATCCAGCTCCATCCAAAAGTGGACGCCCTTGTCCAGGAGATGCTACTCAACTCTCCAGATGCAATATGCAACCGTGTCCCGGTAGGCACATTAATATGCTTCACAAATCAGTGTTATTTTCACAATGAAGATTTGTATGGCGGGAGGACAGGTTAAGTTACATGGGAAGATAATTTCTTCTTCCCTTTAACTCAGTTACACTCTGTGTAGTAGAAAGAGCACTATATTTGGAGTCAGGAGATCTGGATTCAAATACCAACTCTAGGCACTTACTTATTAGCCAAATAAATCTGGGCAAATAACTTAACTTCCAAAGTTTATCCTTATCTGTAAGACAGGTATAATAATGCGTATACTACCTACTTTACATGACTCTTTTAAAGAAAATGCTTTGTAACCTAAAAAGGGACATATAAATTAGAGCTTTTCTTCATAACCTCCTCTTATACTTCACAGACCATAACGGGACATATATGGAAAGGGAAGGAGAGCAAACCAACCAAGGCTAGACCACCCTGTTTTGTGACAACAACCCCTAGCGATGAACACTTTGTTAAGAGTTCTGCTTTCGTTTCCCCACCAAATTTGTTATGGGCCACTGCTACCATATCTCAGGAACATTTTGCAGAATAATAGATAAATAAATTGCAAGCTGAACCACACTGAATAATCAGAATATTTTGTTCATTATTGAGAGGGGTATTTAATGAGAACTAGCAAGCACATGGGTTTTCAAGGAAATGTATAGTTCAGTAAGAGACATTCAAATCCATGAAAACAACTTCTGTGTATTAAGAACATAATTATTTAAAATAACTCTATGGTATAATGGAAAGAACACGGGATTTGGAGTCAGGGAACCTGGATTCAAAGCTCAGTTCTGCCACGTAACTAGCTTTGTGAACGTGGACAGATCATTAAGTTCTCTGGGGCTCTGCTTCCTCACCTATATACTGTTACCTAAAAGCCTTAAATAAGCAATATATGAAAAGCATTTTTGCAAACTTGAATATACTCTATATAAATGCCTGATGTGCTGTAAAAGGGATTCTTTTTTCTGGTAGGATTTGAACTTTAGGCCCACTGAGATCCCTTCCAACTCTAAAATTCTGATATTTTTATGCCCATCCAATAATTCCAGTCTTTACTTAAAGGTCCCTAGTGAGAAGAAACCTGCTCCCTCTCTACCAAGGCATCCCCTTCCACTTTAGCACTTAAAGTTAGGAAGAGTTAGAGAGCATTCATACCCCACCCCCAAATCCCTCCTTCAGACTAAATATTTCTTCCCACAAATACGCTGTTATAATTTCTGCTGCCACCATTGTTATTTCAGTTATCCCCAAATCCCCAAATTCCTTCCTCTGTCTCAGTGTGATTATTGTCCTAATTTTTGTAACAAGTAACATGTAGTCAAGTTTAGGTCCCTATGTTAAGGAACCTTTTTTCCATTTCAGTGATCATATGCTCTACCACGCTCTTAATTGTAACCTTAAGACCAGGATACAATGTATCTTTTAAATTGTAAAATGATAAATGAGGAAGAATTCCTAAGGGGATCCTCCAGATTTCTCTGAAATGAGAGCTCTTATATGAAGGTAACATGCTTGGACATTGGCATCATTCCTGTTTCTCAAATTCTGATATGACTGTGGGGGGGGAGGGGTTAAAGACCTATGATTTCATCAGCACTCCCAGGAAGGAAATTCCCTTCACTCATCCAGATCTGCAACCTACAGTACTGGATAGATGTGTGGGTCACCAAGAGGTTAAGGGTGCCCAACGTGACACAATCAGTATGTGGCAGAGGTGGTACCTGAACTCAGTCTTCTTGACTCCAAAGCCATTTCTTTATCTGCCTCTCTAGAATGCTTGTGTCTGAAAAAAATATACTTCTTTTCTTCCATACTGCTGATGCAATTGTTTTCTCATCTATGGATGTTTTTCTTCAACTCCTTCCCCCAACAGGTGGGCCACAGCAGGCCAGAGGAAGTGTTATTGGAAATATTAATGATGTTGAATTTGGAATTGCTTTCCTCAATGCCACAGTGATAGATAGCCCTCACTCTGACACCAGAGTAATACAAGCCAAAATTACCAATGTCCCTCGCAGCCTTGGTAAGTTTCCTTGCTCCTTCAAGTTGAAAACAGGTTCTAAAAACATTGCAAATTTGCTCCAGAGCACTCTCTGAACCCTGCTTGATTTCATTAAGATTATCCCTGCCCTGTACTAGGACTGGAAAATTGGTTTTGTTTATTTATGCATTTTCAGACATACTTCATGGTATATTAAATTATTTTCTTAAGAAATTCCCCTGAAGTGTCAAAGTTTTCAAAGTGACTCTGTGGGCTATAGAGAATATCATAACAGCAGTCCTTACTAGTTCCTTCAGTTGGCTTTTAATTAATATATTACATTGATTCCTGTTACATATCCCCAGTCCAGTGAGGATACCCTCCCTAATGTAGTCTTCAAAATTTGCAACTAGTTAGGAATTTGTAATTAATTAGGAACTCCAGTTCCTAATAATTCATAGCCTGAGTTATATCACTGAAAAAACAAGACCTAACACATATATGGCTTATTTATCACACTTACTTTATTTCCTAAGGTCCAGCAATGAGGAAGATAGTTTCTATCCTGAATCCCATTTATTGGACGACAGCGAAAGAAATAGGAGAAGCTGTCAATGGTTTTACTCTCACTGATGCAGTCTTCAAAAGAGAAACACAAGTGGAATTTGCAACTGGTTAGTGACAGCTGAACTCAAACATCTGTTAATATAAGATATTCCTAAGTGAATTAAGGTTGGGTACCTCAGTAAAATGCATTACAATTACACTCTTGCTGATTGCAACTTCAAAGTGATTGATTCAATATCATCATAAGGAATATAAAAATAGTGTCTTGTTTCTGTGAAAATTATATTGAAGCTAGATCTGTATGAAACCCATTGTTTCTAAACTACAGGGGGTTTTTTGTCTTTTTGTCCGAAGCATGGAATACAGTTACCTTGCATACAGTACCCAGTTAACAAATGTTGTGTCGAGTTGAATTGTAGCCATAAGTTGTCAGAGTGAATATTAAAGCTCAGATGGGGAGGCAACCTGACCCAATTTATAATAATGAGTCTATTTCAATAATAGGTTTATTTCCTATGGATTTGACCTGTAGTTATAATGAAACTTAATCGAAGTTCTTTGTCAAAGAGGTAGAAACAAAGAAATAATTTGATTCAACAGACACTTAAGGGGCCATTGTACAATCATATTACCTTTAACAATTCTAAAGATCCCATGGTGCTTAATGACCTGGGAGATACATCCACCAGATGGGTTAGGAGGAGAAACTTTCTGGTGATAAGCTTCTTCAAACATGAGGCAGGTCCTTGAACAAGAAGCACACCCAATAGACAAAGCCTTTCTAGGTTGATGGTACTGGCAAGGGTTTTGCAAATTATTTGTAATGTTCAAGTTATCAAGTTGAGACTTCAGTTGAAATAAAAAAGAAGTTAAAATAGGTTCCCATATTAAGATCCCCCAGACTATAATTGTTTATACTTTTATTCCAAGTCCAAAAATTGGTGTATAAATAATAGTGATTTTCATGGTAAGAGTTCAGGTAGTTTTTTTAGATAAAATCTGTCCATCCTGTTCCTTTGCAGTTGGAGTCAGCTTGCTTCCTGTTACTAACCCTAAAATTGGTTTGATGCCACTGGCATCAAGATGCCTTGAGATCTAGGGCAAGCTACAAGTTTTTTTTTCACTTCCTGAGGTGGCAGATAAAGGACAGCTCTTAACATTCAGCAATTGTGTTATGATGGGCAAATTAGCTATGACTCTAAGCCTACCCTTCCATACTTGCCATAACTGAGGAAAACTTTCCATTATATAAATGTGAACTGCTATTACGGCTTACTGGTCCCAGAATTTCTGCCTAGAGACCTGTAACCATGAAGACTTTTGTGGCTTCTTTTGTGAAAGTAATTCATCACTGCTCATAGTCCTAAATATTTAGAATATTTTTGTAATAATAAAAAATAAAGTGATTTTTCATGAGCATATGTTAATTCAGGTTAAATGACGTTCTGCTCTGATTAACTAGAAGACTATGCAATTTCCAAGCTAAATTCTAATTTAATTCCCATATCTGATGTGTTTAAAAAGGAGTGAATTAAAACAATATGACTAAACTTGAAGATAGGGAAAATGTGTTAAGTGGTTTCATAACTCATGTTCTTTTCATCTATTAAAGAAACTGCATTGAAATTTACAGGAGAAATTTTGCGGATGACTCACATTGCTCGTGGTTTGGATTCAGATGGAACTTTGATGCTAGATATCGTCGTGAGTGGCTATGTCCTACAGCTTCAGTCACCTGCAGATGTTACTGTAAAGGTAAAATGCTAATAAAAAGTGACCTTTTTTTTCAGATCTTTGATTTCATTGGTATAAGGGAATTCCAGATAAGGAAAGTTCTTCTATCAATGCAGATTGGGTTCATCACTGTGTTAACTAGTATATTAATGGATTTTGCTGTGTGCATCTTAATTACTTCAGTCAGAACTACTTCAATCAGACCACAGTTATTCAATGTACCATGTACTATGTTAAGTGGTGAGGATACAAAGAATGACAAAAACAGTCCCTGTTTTCAAGTAGCTCATAGTCTAGTGCAAGAGAGAACATGCAAACAAGGTAGATAGAGAATAAATTGGGAATAGTCTCAGAGGCATTAAGGCACTAAGATTAAGGAGGGCTGAGAAAGGCTTCTTGCAGAAGGTGGGATTTTAAGTGAGACTTATAGAAGCCAGGAGGTAGAGATAAGGAGAGAGAGCATTCCACATATGGGGGTCAGCCTGTGAAAATTCCTGGAATTGAGAGATAGAATGACTTGGAATAAAAAGACAGGAAAGGCAGGTAAAGGCCAGCTTATAAAGGATTTTAAAAGACAAATATGATTTTATATTTGAGCCTATAGGTAAGAGGGAGTCAATACAGTGACTAGGAGTTTGGAGGGGGAGTGTCATGGTTAGATCTGTGCTTTAGGAATATTAATTTGACAGCTTAATTGAGGATGGAGTGGGAAGATACTCCAGATAAGGAGACCAAATAGGAGATTATTGCAATAGTCCAGATATGAAGGGATAAAGGCCAAGATGGTGATGGTAGTCATATCAGAGGCCAGAAAAGGGAGTATAAATGAGATATCACAAAAGTAGAAATGACAGTACTAGACAACTGGTTGGCTATGGGATGTAAGAAAGAATGAGGAGTCAAGAATGCTAATATATACAACAATAATAGGGAAATTAGGAAGAAGAGAGGGTGTCGGGGGGAAAGATAACGAAGTCAGTTTTGGATATGTTAAGTTTAAGATGTCCAACAGGCAGTTGAAGATAATTCATTTGGTAAGCATAGTCTGGTTCTGAATTTCAGAAAACAGGAATACAGCCATACCCACCTTTCCTCTAACTACAGGATATATTAATAGGTTGCAAACTGCTATTTTAACACTCAGGGGAAAAAAAAAAGGTCCTAAGGAGACAAGTGTTCCTGCCTCACCTCTAGTCAAGTCATGCCTGAAGATCAAGATGAATGCCATCATGGACGATAAACTGGTCACCAGCCAGGTTCCTGGGACTGGTCATCAATAAGAAAGTTTTGCAGATTTTCAACAAGAAGTGCAGGCAGAAATTCACCCTCAGAATGCTTCAGAACTGGCATAGAGTGGGGTGAACCTGCATTGGATGGCCTCTTAGTGACTTGGGTCAGAGTCTTGATCTGGTTCTAAAAAAGCTGTGTAACACATGTAACATGATCCAAGAACTAGTCTGCCTAGTGACCTATTCAGAGTTATTAAAATTCCTCTGGTGCCAGGATCCATACTCACTAATTCATCAGTAATTCTGTCCTCCCCTTAGAGAAGGGGCCAGCTAATAAGTCTGCATCAATGAGTCAAAAAAAGCAA
This sequence comes from Vombatus ursinus, assembly GCF_900497805.2. Lineage (NCBI taxonomy): Eukaryota > Metazoa > Chordata > Mammalia > Diprotodontia > Vombatidae > Vombatus > Vombatus ursinus. The sequence goes on from NW_020954567.1 coordinate 26,354,336, forward strand.
ACAAGAAGGACCCTAGAGAAGTCATATGATTGAACTTCATCTAACTCTCCTCAGCATTAGGACAAAAACTGTATAAAAAAATCACTGAAGTTATAAATGGTTATCAACATGCGTGTAAGCTCTTCAGGGGAACATGCTCTAAGATTTTCCACCATGGGCTATTATATCCTCTTGGTGGTTTGTTAGCTTGATACATCAAGACCTATTAAATTAAATCACTATCTCAAGTTTCTGTAGATATATTGGACAAATTAGCATCGCATACACATAAAAGTCACTCAGTAGAAAATTTAAAGGTAGGCACTGTCATCTTTAAAGGCTCTTTCTCTTTCATGACTTTTAACCTCAATTCTTTTGCTAAATTTTGATTTATTGCAGTGCTATGGCAAGGCAGGGGAACAGGACATGCAATGTTACTGAAATAGGGTGTGACCAATGAGGACTCAAAAAGAAAAATGGCAGAGCTCAAAAAGCATATTAACATCTTCTCTATAATTTACAGTTTTAGAGAATTGCCTGGGGCACTAAGAGGTTAAGTACCTTTCCCAGGTCATGCAGCCAGTATGTGTTGTAGGCAGGACTTGAATCCAGGTATTCTTGACTCCAAGGCCAGTTCCATATCCCACTATACTACTGCTCTAGCAGTGATCTTATCAAGCCAATATAAATATAGTATGAAGGACTCTATCATCACATATATTTTAGGATTACATAGTTTTTGGATAACAAGGCATTTTAAAATTCTGCTTCTTGAGGGAATCTTCAGAGAGAAAAAGTGCTATGAACTTTTAGGTACTTATGTTCAAATACATATTGTTCATTTTAGGATTACACGGAAGACTACATTCAAACAGGTCCTGGCCAACTATATGCATACTCCACCCGACTTTTCACTGTTGATGGTATTAGCGTCCCATATACTTGGAATCACACGATTTCCTATGATCAGGCTTTGGGAAGAATGCCATTTTTGGTAGAAACTCTCCATGCCTCATCCATTGCATCTGATTACAACCAATTAGAAGAAACTCTGGGTTTTAAAATCCATGCTTCAATCTCTAAAGGTAATTTTAAATATTCCTATACTTATACCACTGTATTCTTACTAAAAGGGCAAAAATACTTAAGTGGAATCCTTTTTTATAATGTGAGGATGTTGAGACAGGATCAACACTTATGTTATATCCTAAATTTGTAATATGAAACTTGCATTGCATGCACTTAGTATTATAGAATGATAGAATGGTGGAGCTTGAAAAAATCTTATAATCTGGCACAACTCTTTTCTTTATACAGTTTAAAAAATATTATTCTTTGGGGAGTATGCCTGTTTCTGAATATTTTCAATGTGTTCTCATTATTCCTTAATGAACCTTCTCCTTTACTCAACTCCCTCTCTCATTCCCCACAGGAGCCATTCAAAACCTTTCATTTCTCCTCTAAGCTGGCATGGTACTCTCTCCACCATACTAACTGAAGATTGCCTAACTTCATACTCCACTGAAAAGACTTAGACTATCTGCTATGGTCCCTCTCTCTATTCCTCAGAATTTTTCAGGATTATCTTCTCTCCTTCCCTTTGGTCATGGAAGAAGAATATGCCCTCTACCTGTGGAACCCAACTAACTAACTCATCCAGCTACCATCACATCCCTCTGCTATTCTTCCCTGCTAAACTTGTTGAAAAACTTGCATACACCCAATCAGTCCACTCTTTCCTCAACTCTTTGCAACACATCCTTTTCCCTCACCATTCTACTGAAATTGGTTCTTCAAAAATTACCTACAACCTTGTGATGCACAAATCCAGGTATGAGGTTATTTCTCTACTTCCCTTTCTCTTACTGCTTATCCTTTTCCTATCCCTTTAACTTGAGTATTCCCCAAGGTCCTACCTTTTCAATCTCATTTACTCCTGTGACTTTGACTACCCCCTACATGCAAATAACTCCCTAATCAAAATCTCCAGCCCTGGCCTTTTTTCTGAACTATCTTCCACTTGCCTATAATACAACTTCACTTCAAGGTCTCATGAATACTTCAAATTCAATGTGGTCAAATCCAAAATTATCTTTCCCCTAAACCTGCTTCTGATTATACTTTCTGTGGCATCACCATTGAACCAGTTTCTAATGTTCCAAGACTTGGTAGTGTCTTTTACTGTTCTCTCTTTCTCATCTTTCAAATCTAATCTTTTACGAAATCTGAATTTCACTTCTATAACATCTCTTCAATCTGTTCTACTTTCTTTCTCCCCACTGCCACTACCCTTTCACATTTCATTACTAACCATTTGTAATATTACAGTAATCTCTCAACAAGTCTTCCCATTAAGATAATCTAACTCAGAACTAGGGGATTCTAAAGGTCATCTATTTCAACCCCTTTTCATTTTACAGATTAAGAAACTGAGGTACAGAGGGATGTACCAAAGGTAGGTTCCTGAATCCAAATCTTTTCCCTAAATATCAGACTTCCTCCATTCTATGAATCCACCAATCCATCCCCCATTAATAAATCAATATAATAAGTAGTAAAATTGCAGAAAAGAATTCTTCTCAATGTGGAGAAGAAAGGATAGTACTGGAGGCCCAGATAAAACTTGTCAAAATTTGAGAAGAGAAAATAGATAGATAGCAATAACTTAATAGAAGAAATCATAAACTTAATTATCACAATCCTGGATATAAATAGATTAAATCCTACAATAAATAAAAGCCAACAATTTTATGCATACAAGAAATATATTTGAAACATACAGAGTACAGGTGAGGAGATAAAACAAAATCTATTGTGTTTAAAATTACAATAAACATATATGCACTAAATATAATTATGACTAATTTCTTAAGAAAAGTTGGATGAATTGTAAAAAGACACCAATAGTAACATAATAATAATGGGATACTTTAATATTTTTTTTTCAGAAAATGATTAAACCCAACAAAATGATTAACAAGAAAAATATAGAGTTGAATGAATTTTAATAGAGGTAGCATGATAGAGTGGAAAAATCACTGGGACTGGAGTTAAAGGACCTAGGTTCAAATTCCACCTTACTGCCTGTGTGACCTTGGGCAAATCATTTAACCTCCTTGAGCCTCAATTTTCTAATATGTAAAATAAGGAGGCTGGACTAGGTGACCTCTGAGTTCGCTTCCCCACTCTGGAAGCTTTGAAATGGCCCAACCATTCTGAAAAGCAGGTTTGATCTGGAAATCCTACTGCTTAGACATGCATCCCTCCTCCCACCCACATGCCAAAAAGGTCAAAGACAAAATGTTTCATATACCCTTTATAAAGCATGTAGCACTTTTTTTTTCTGAGCCTGTGAGTTACTGGATAAATTAAGTTTGGTTGATCTATGGTGACTTCTAAATTGGCCTACTAAGGAATACACATAGTCTCAGCACCTCATAACTCTTTTGTATAAATTGATCATGTGCTAGTGCATAAAGGAAACATAAGTAAATGTGAAAAGTCAAACATAATTAAAATATTGTTTGTAAACCCCAATACAAGAAAATAGAAACGAATAAAGGAAATATGAACAAAAGATACAGACCTAAGTGGAGATTTAATAGTGACACATTAAATAATGAGTGAGTCAGATAATAAGTCACAAAAGTAATATGTTAAATGTAATTATAAAATGAGATAACATACCAAAACTTGTGGGACACAGCTAAGGCAGTCCTCCCAGGAAAATTTATTTCTCTGAAAATTTAAGCCTACAAAAGAGGAAAAAAAAAAAGAAGAAGAGATTAATAATCTGAATATGGAACTAAAAAGATTTTTTAAAAAAATAGTCAAGGGGGCAGCTACATGGCACAATGGATAGAGCACCGGCCCTGGATTCAAGAAGACCTGAGTTCAAATCCGGTCTCAGATACATAACACTTACTAGCTATGTGACCCTAGGCAAGTCACTTAACCCCGTTGCCTAGACCAAAAAAAAAAAAAAGTCACCTTGTTTTAAGGTACAGAAGTACAGAAGATGAAAATTTGAAAACTAGAGGAGATATAGATAAACATATGAACACAGTTGTTTGCATGTTGTCTTATCCGATAGAATACAAGATCCTTGAAGGCAAGGACCGTTTTTGTTTTGTTTTTTTTTTTACTTTGTATGTGTGTATATATTCCCAATGCTTAGAACAATGTTTGGAATATAGCATTTAATAAATGATCATAAATTAACATTAGTAGACTGATCAAGAAAAAGAGAGTAGAAAACCAAATTACAAAATAAAAAAGTAAACAAGCTGAATTTACAACAAAGTAAAAAGAACTACCAGAAACTACTTTATACAGTCATATACTAGCAAAACAGAGAATTAAAAGGAAATTGAAGAAAATCAACAAAAATATAAAACCCCTAAACTAACAAAATGGGAAATTTAAAAAAAATCCCAATGTCAAAATAAAAAATCAACCAATCTGTAAACTTCCTTTTATCTTTTCTAAAAATTTGTGTTGAAGTTTTCTGATTTTACATCATCTTCCTATCCAAAATATATCAGTTTGTATAAACTGATTTAGAATTTAAAAAGCAATAGATGTATAGACTACAACTATGTAAATTAAAAGATTACTTACACTGAATAATAGGGATAAATTAATGAAGAGCCCAAAGAACAGATAAGGAACATACTTCCCCACAGCACAGAGGCAGAGCAGTACTATGACAGAATGTTGTTTCCAATGTCAAATACATTTTATATACATATATAATTTGACTCCTTCCTTCTCTCTGTGTATGCTTAAGTGATTTCCTTTGTTACAAGAAAAGCATCAATCTGGAGGAAGGGGAAAAGGTTGGTTTTGAGGTTCTGGGTTTTCCCCCAGAAATGAATGTGATGTAAAGATAAAAGCCATCAAGAAAATATACGTATTTTTAAATATTCGGGCATTGCCTATTGGCCACTGGAAAAAAAAGAAAACAACTTTAAACTCCTTTTCCTGGTATTTAAGGCCCTCCACATCAGGCCCCAGCCTACATTTCCAACTTTATTTCATATTTCTTCCCTCCCCATCAAACTGTACTTCTCTTTGTTCTTTGTACACACCATGAGCATTCCTCCTTCCATGATATTACTCATGCTGTTTTTCTCCCCGCCTAGGATTTTCTCCTTCCCCCTCTTTACCAGCTGAATTCCTACCCATCCTTCAGAACCCAATTTAAATACTATCTTTTTCAAGAAGCTTTCCTTGACCCTCCCTGTCAATGACTCTCTTCCTCAGTCTTCACATAATCCTTTATTTTATAGCTCTCTCTACACTTATTACGCAGTGTTGGCTGTTCTGTGTGTCTTATCCTCCTACTATATTGTAAGCTCAATGAGTGCAAAGACTGACTATATTTATCTAAACTTTGATTTTCCCCCAGCACCTAGTACAATGCTCTATAGTAAGCATCAGAAGGTGCTTACGTGTTTGTTAGAATGCATGAATGAGCTATGACAGGCTTTCTTTAGTGTATTTAATAGAATGCTTCCTTCTATAATTTGACATCTTCTTTATAGCATTCACCCATACATACAGTGAGACAAGCAAACTACAATACTCTTCTGCAATCTGGGATCCTTAAAAAGGAAAAATAAGTTATTTTTGAATTAAACATTCACCAAATGGAATGTATATTTCATAATTCATGCAAAATAGTGTAAAGTTATGTTATATATACAACTGGTCAAATTCTGGACAAATCACAAACACTGAAGGAGCAAGAATCAGCAGATTTGAACATTATTCCTTGTGCCTGAAATTGTGAACTACATTTGCAAAGGGAAAATAGACTAAAAAATTTTTAGACTACTTTCCCTTTGCAAATGTAGTTCACAGCAATTCATCTCTGTGTTCTTTTATGCCATATGGTGCTTTAACGTTTCTCTCTGGAAGTTTTCTTTTCAATTAGGAGCATGCCAATTAGCTTTCCATATTTCTATGGAGTTCTGAAATTTCTTCCAGTATTCCATGATGTTATTTTATAGATAATAAATGTTTACATGATTTCTAGCTTTGAGCTGTGAGCCCACAAGTTAAAATGATCCACATCATCCTTTTTCGGTTATGTTCTTGCTTCTTCTGCAGATATCCCACAGCACAGTTTGCATGCACAGACACTTAGGAGGTAAACTGGCAAAAGTGTTTGCCTCATTTGTTTGGATCCTCATTCATTGCGCACATGCATGTTTTCTTGAAAGTAGTTAGAGGAGTTGGCTCTCTAAAGGCTCAAAATAAGAACAGTGTGGGAATGTGAATCCTTAGCAGAGGGGGCTCATCATAGTCTTGAAGTGGTTCTAGTGCCAGTTTCATAAAAGAGGAGAGGAGCTCTTGGAATGAGGCCCTAACTTGATATTTTCTCTGCTCCAACCATGCAGTTGAGTCTCTTGGCTGCCAGCTAGCTGCTTTCAAATCCTATCCCAATTTCCATCCCACTTATGCACCATATCTCTAATACGCTTTCTAAAAATGTTGGGTTTTTTTAATTGCCTCAGAGATACTGTTAACTTACAGTGAAACCATTTCTCTTGGCCATACTGTCTGTAATCATCTCTATACCCAAAATGTATGTACTGGCTCCAGGTTGCACTGCAAAGCATCACAGCTTGCCTTAAAATTAGCTAAGTAACACAAATTACATAATACCATGACAACCAAAACTGGTCTTTCTGAATTTTATCAGCATAGTATTTAAACTGAAACATACCCCAAAAAATAGATTTCCTTCCACCTTGCTCCTTTGTCTTTCTTTTCTGATCACAGAGAGTGAGGCACAAATTAGAAATACAGGTGTGTTGTTCCCTTAGCCACTTTCCAGATCATTTTCTCTTCTTTTTTGTGTCTCAGGGTTTTGATTGGGTAAATCATTTTTACACATAATGGGGAAAGTTAACTATTGATCCCTGTTTTTGCCAAATCTTTCTGACAATTGTGTTGGTTAGTCGCTTTTTTAGTCATGTCCAACTCTGTGACCCCATTTGGAGTTTTCTTGGCAAAGATACTGGAGTAGTTTGCCATTTCCTTCTCCAGCTAGGCAAACAGGGTGAAGTGACTTGCCCAGGATCAGAGAGATAGTAAGTATCTGAGGCCGGATTTGAACTCAGCAACATGAGCCTTCCTGATTCCCAGCCCAGTACTCTTATCCATTGCACCACCTAGCTGCAATAATAAATGTAATCACCTATTTAAAAAAACACGTGAACAAAACATTTTAAACAGCTAATCTTAGCAGCTTCCATCCATTCCTTCATTCAACAGACACTTATTTTAAGTCCTACACCTGTGTATGTGCCAGAGAAGAGGAAAGATTGAAAATTTAACTAGGTTAGCCCTTGGCTACAAAAACTCTATAAAATCATAAAAGCCAAAAAAGGTCTACATCCCCAAGAAGGCTTGATGGTATAGTATGAAATCACTGTTCTTAGCATAAGGACCACTTACTGAGCTCTAACATTTATTGGCTGAGTGACGTTAGTCAAGCCACATAACCTCTCTGGCCTTAGTTTTCTCATTTGTGAATGGGGATAGTAATTCCTTCCTCAAGGAAGAGTGAAATGCTTTTTAAACTTCAAAGTTCTATAGAAATGTGAGGTACTACTAAAGGGGGCCTAATGAGAACCTTGAAAGAGGCCCAATATATGTTGCTGGCCTAAATGGAAATGTAGCGTATTCTCTCTCTTCTTTTGGGTCACTTTTTAAAAATAGCAATTGACACTCTAAGTGAGTTCTTTGTCCATTCACTCAAAGTGTTATGATTTAAAAAATTATAATCCTAATCTATCACAGACACATTGACACCTAACTTGTAAAATCCTCTGAATTTTAAAGCCCTTCACAACCTATACCTTTGCTATCTTTCCAATCTTCTTGCAATTTACTCCCCTTCACATATGGTATGGTCCAGGGATACTAACCTTTTGGCATTCCTCTCCCAGGAACCTCCACCAGCACCATTCTACACATTTTTTCATTGGCTATCCCTATACCTAGAATGCTCTCTCTCCTCCCCTCTTCCTCCTGGATTTCCCAGCTGGTTTTATGACATCTCAAATTCTACCTTGTTCTTCCTGCCTTTCCTGATCCCATCACCCACTGGTAGTGCCTTCCTACTGAGATTACCTTCTATTTACTGTCTCTATCTCTAGATTTACAGTTATATAGATATAGATATCTTAAACATACAAATTTTTTTTACATGTTAGCTTTCTCATTAAAATAAAAAGCTTCTTGAGGTCATGAAATGTTTTTTAGCTTTTCTTTGTATCCCTACGGCTTAATAGAGAGCCTGGCATATTGTAAGTGCTCCATCTTGTAGAATCCCTAGTGTTTCAATCAATCAATAAATATGTATTAAATGCCTGCTAAGTGCCAGGCACTTGTGCTAAGTACTGGGGATACAAAAAGAGGCAAACACACTCTCTACCCTTAAGGAGCTCACAATCTAATGGGGGAGACAACACGTAAACAAAACATATACAAAGCAAGCTATGTTCAGAATAAATAGGAGTAATTAACAGAGGGAAGGCACTAGAATTAAGAGGGGTTACTACCTATGACCTTTCCTGATCTTATCTGTTTTATATAGTCTCTCTTACTTATTAATATGTGTACCAGTTGTATTCTCTAGGAGAATGAAAGTTCCTTGAGGGCAGGGACTGTTACATTTTTGTCTTTATAGCACCTGTGCTGGTGCTAAGCATAGTGGCTTGTATTAGTAAGCACCTAACAAATATCTGTTGAAACACATAACTAGACCCACAACCTGTTTCACTGCTTAATAACCTTTTTTTGTCAGAACATTCCTTCTTATATCTAACTTAAACCTCTACTGCTACAAGTTTTGTTTTTCTTGTCAGAATTTTCCTGCCATAACTAAAAAACTTTACTGTTACAGTATTATGTTGTCATACGGGTTGAGGTAGCCCACCAATCAGTCAACCAACCAACCAACCTTCATTAGCACCTACTATATGTCCAGTACTGTGACAGTCACTAGGAATACCAAGGCATTACAGAATGTGGCCCTTAGTGGCCATCTGGTCCAACCCATCCTTGAAGGCAATCCCCACTGTAATGTCTTGACAAGTGGTCATCCAGGTTCTGCTTAAAAATTTACAAGGAGGAAGATCTCACCACTTCTCAAGGCAAAACTTCCCGCTCTGGGACAATTTTAATTGTTAGGAAGTTTTTCCTGACATCAAAAGTAATTTGGCATCTTTACAACTTGCACCCATTGCTTCTAGGCCTGAAGAGGACAAATCTGATCCCCCTTCCACATGACAGCCTTTAAAGTACTTGAACACAGCTGTCATGGGTTATCCCACCTCCTAGACTTCATAAATAATAAATAGGCTCACTTCCTCCAACCAGTTCTCATATGTCATGAACTCCAGGCCCTTTAGCATCCTGGTTGCCTCCTCTGGACAGTCTCCAGTTTATCAGTGTCCTTAAATCACAGTGACCAGGACTGAATATACTATGAAAGATTAGGTCTGACCAGGGCAGAATACAGTGGGATTATCTCCCCCTGGTACTGGAAGCTTATCTCCTGACATAGCCCAAGACTGCATTATCATTTTTGACTGCTCCATCATACTGCGGACTCAACACATTGAGCTTTCACTCCACTAAACTCCAGCTCCTTCTCAGAATATGTGCTATCTATGCAATGACTCTCGTCACAAATATGTGGAATTGATTTTTTTTGTTCTCAAGTGCAAGATGTTATATTTACCCGTACTGAATTTCATCCCAATAAATATAGCCTGATTTTTAAAAATTCATTTTTAAATTTTAAGTTCCAAATTCTCTATTTTCCTTCTCTCTCCCCTCACCCTTTGAAAAAGCAATAGCATACCTATTTTACATGTGAAGTCATGAAAAACCTACTTCCATGTTAGCCATGTTGAAAAAAAGAAAAGAAAAAGAAAGTGAAAAATAATCTTGAGCCCAATGTTTTATGCCTGTCAAGATCTTTTTGTATCCTTACTCTGATACCAAGTGTGAGAGCTATCCCTAATTTTGTGTCATCTGCCAATCTAATAAGTATACCAGCTATCCCCTTTTCCAAGTTTTTATTAAAATATCAAACAACACAGGGCCAAGTAGAGAACTCTGGGGTATTTCACTGAAGACCTTCTGTCATATTGTTCTCAAGAGCTTAAATCAAAGGGAGCCTATCCTCTGGGACTAGGGATTTTATTCCATAATTAATAATAAACAAGGAAGCCCAAAATTTTGCCCTGTGAAACTGCTTTCACAAATTATCTTCCTTGCTTGGTTTTTTTCTTTATGTAGCTAAGTAATCAGAATGCCCTTACATTTTTTAATAGGCTCAATTTTATGTTTTAATTATTTCAGTTGATCAGCTCTATGTCCTATATTCTCCACAATCAGTTTAAATCTCTAGTGTTGACCAACTTCCTTATTTATATAGAGGGGCCTGGCTTAGATAATTTCTAAAGTCTCTCTAGAAGAGACTTTATGCTATATATGCTATACGCAGACAACATGCTTGCCATCATCTATGATCCTGTCCAAACCTAGCTCACCAAGACATACTACCTAATTGTTTTTGTTGCAAAAAAATGATTACAGCTTTGCAAAAATCAACTTAAAAGATTATTGTCCTGCAGGAAAATCACAGTGAAGATAAGACAGAGCAAAGAGATATTTCTATAGTTCTAAATTTCTGATACATTTACATTATTTTATGGGGATTTCTTAATTGAGAACCATGTGGAATTAATGCAGTTAGTTTGTGGATCTTAAAATTGCCATGTGAGACAATCTTCATTAGATGCATTCTATGTATGTTTCACATGGTGATGTATGTACATGTGTATGTGTGTGTGTAGTATACATGAGAGTTTATACACAGCAAATATAATCTTTACAACTAAAAATATCTATGCAATGAACATATTTTCAAACCTCTAAAGACACAGATTGAAATAATATAATTTTATAGGATTTGACCAGCATATATATGTGTGTGTGTATGTATCTGTATGTGTGTCTTTTGCACTTAACATTCTTAGAAATAACTCCTCTGGCCATCCTTTCCAAATTTCTAACAAAATTAGATAAAGAGGAGATAAGATGAAGTAACAGCACTAGCCTAGCGCTGAGGGAAGTGAGAGTTATTCTCCCCTTCTAAGAGATGACAGTAGTGACCATACATATCCATAGACACTCTGGAGGCCCTGACTATTGGAGAATGATTTAACTATTGTTGAGTTGTGAATGGATTATATTCCTGAACTTTCTGAGCGCTTGAGGCCCTTAATATCAAATACTTAACCCCACCCCATATACACCATTTTCAGCCCTTATTCAGTTAAATTCACTAATATGCAAAGCATTACAGCAGACACTCAAGATACAAAGAAGAAAAGTGATATAATCCCTAACCACAAGGATCTTATAGTATGATGAAGGTATATGACATGAACACAAATTATTACGAACCATAGATACCCTGTTATAGAGATATATAGATATCTACACAATACGTTGCAGAAAAATGTGAGGATGCAGAGATCACTTTCGGAAGATATGGTACCTCACCTAGTCCTTGAAAGAAGCCATTTCTACAGACAGAGATGAGGAAATGCATTTCAGGCAAGGCTGTAGCCTTTATAAATACTTGGCAGGGGAGAAAGTTTGACTGGAGCTTGAGTCTCTGTCTTCACAATCTAATTCCCCTACTCCTAGTCATTAGTCTCTAGATTGAAAATATATGGCATGATTTTTTTAAAAAAGCACTAGATTTGAAATCAGAGGACTTGACCTCAAATCCTGACTCTGACTTACTATCTAGATAACCCTGAATAAGTAAGTCACTTCACCCTTCTAGGCCTCAGTTTGCTCATCTGCAAATCAAGGCATTGACTCAGTGCTCTCTAACAGACCATCTAGCTCTAATATTCTATGTTTCTCTTAAAGTGAAATTACATATTACAGCAAACTTCTTGAGGTTGCCTGACAAAAATTACTCCTATTAGGAGGAAAGTTCTGAGTAATGTTTTCAAGGGTAATGAGGACTTTGTTCTGTGGTCAATCTGGCATGTCAACAGTCGTTTGATTGTTTTATAGTTACCCCTGAACAACATTTTAAAGTTTTCCTTTGACTTCATGTAAACAAATTAAACAGAAATCTGCAGCTGGTGACAACATGTCAACAGCCTCTGGATTATAGTTCATACAGTATTTAGATTAAAAACATGAAAATTTTCCACTGTTAACATGTCTTCAAATACTGTGTTGCAACATTATTACAGTCTAGGTTACATTGAAAAAAAATGAGGTGTTTATGTTTTCGCCCACCAATAAATTTTGGTTTCTTCCATGATAGGAGACAGGAGCAATCAGTGCCCTTCTGGGTTTGTGTTAGATTCAGCTGGACCCTTCTGTGCTGGTAAGTGAAAAAACAAGCATAAATTTGTCTGGTAAACTTCTCCAGGATTGGCTTCCAAGGACAGAATTGAAGTGTTTACATAGAAAACACAGAATGGGATAGTGCAGCTGTCACATATGTGATAACAATTGCTTGGCCACCTACTTACCCAGCCTCAGAATTGCTAAATGCCTAGAAGAGGACAACGGGAATGAGGCTAAGAGCCAAGCCACCCCACCTGCCCATGTATCAGGAAACCACAGAGCAACCACAACCACAGATCTGGGCATCCACGCATGTGGGGAACAGACTCTTGGAGAATGGGAGCTTTGATGCAGTACATTTGTTTTTCATTGAATAGCTGCTATAGATTTTAGACAATTGAACCAGTAAGTCTGATACCTGTGAAGAGCATTTGGAGGAGAGGGGGAGGTGGTGTTGGGGGGGAAACTTATTTTTAGTAAGTGCTTCTAGTACGTATATTTTAGGATGAGATCGACCATATTTAAAATTATTTTCCTCTTAGATACACAAGAATGATTGTGACTCACTACTTGAACAAGGCTTTGATCCTAAATCCCTTAATGGTACAGTTTTTAAATAACGTTTAGAAATTATTGTCTTTTCTTTCAGATGAAGATGAATGTGCAGCTCGAAATCCCTGTTCTCACAGCTGTCATAATGCTGTGGGAACTTATTATTGTTCCTGCCCCAAAGGCCTCACTATAGCTGCTGATGGAAGAACTTGTCAAGGTATTCACAAAACTGCAACCATTAGAGACATTCTGACAATGACAGAGATTTTTCCCAAAGCTACAAAAAAAGAATAAATATTCCAACCCTAGCTTCTCCTCCAGTTCTGACCACTTTACACCAAATTGATGATAATAGCTCATGATTGTTAACTGCTTCAAGTCTGGCAGAGCATTAGTGGGAAAGAGCAGTATACTAGGTTTGGAATCAGAGGGTATGGGTTACACAGGTGACCCAAAAGTCTTGGTGCAGTATTAAGCTTTAGTAACCTTTAATAAACTTAAAATAGCACCAAGACTTTAGGGATATTGTGTGCACACTGTGTACCACTTAATAGTTGTCTTAGCTTGGGTACATCACTTACCCTCTTCAGGCCCCTGTTTCTTCATCTGTAAAATGAGAGGGCTGAACAATACAACCCCTAAGGCCTTTTACAGCTCTAAGTCCATGACGCTATAATACATCTTTTCAGAGGAGACAGACTCATTTCTACCAGGGGTTGAAGAATGGAGGATATTGCTTCACGCACTACCTGAGGCTTCCTTCCTCTCAGGATCACTAGCCTTGCAGCTGTTGGACTAGCTCTGCAGTAACTGCCACCTTAAGCAACCTCAGATGCAACACAGATTAAAAACAGAGTGCTGGGCTTGGAGTTGGGAGGACCTGGGTTGAAGTCCCACCTCTGACACTTACTGGCTGTGTGACCATGAAAAAGTCACTTAACCTCTAAAAACTCAGTTTCCTCATTTATAAAATGAAGAAGGTGGACTACATGGCCTCTCAGGTTCATTCTAACTCCATATCTAGGAGACTATGAATTGCATTACTGGTAAACTGTGTCTACCAGCCTAAAACAGCAACAAAAATTCTCTCCTCCAAAACACAGAGAAGAATCTAGTTTCATGACTGAAGACGAAACAGGAAAGTGAGAAGATTTCACTCTTTCTGCCTAGGAAGGAATCCTTTACTATCTTATATAATTGCCCTCTCCACTTCTGACCCCTGACCAAAAAAAGGCTTATTTTCAATTTTGAAACATTTTTCTTAAGAGCAGTCTAGTAATTAGCCTCATATTTTTCAACTTTAATGTGTTTTCTTAGCTTAAGAATTCAACTCACTCCAATGAACTGAAACTTTATTGCAGATATCGATGAATGTGCTTTGGGTGGATATAGCTGCCATGCAGGTCAGGACTGTGACAATACCATTGGTTCCTATCGATGTGTAGTCAGGTGTGGAATTGGCTTTCGTCGAACAACTGATGGACTGAGTTGTCAGGGTATGTAAGAGAATGGAGACCCTTTTGTTTGAGGCATGTTACACTGAGAAACAAAACCACTTGCCTTTTACCTCACTTCAAAGAAACTATCTCCGAATACCTTAAATTAGATTGGACTGATCCCACTTCTAATTTTAATGCACCTAGGATTCCATAAATTCTCCCTATACAAGGAATTAAGCTGTACCAATAAGATTTTACTCTTTGCTATTTGGAGTGAAAGAAACCTATAGCAAAATGTAAATAGCATTTAGGCTATGCTCCCTTTACCTAAGTTAAAGATGAAATTAAGAGTATTGGTGAAATGATCTTTACCACACTAATATAAAAGCATAGTCTTTTTTTTTTCTAGTTCATAAAGCACCTACTATGTTGTGCAAGGCACAAAAGAAGCAGAAGACTTGAACCCAGGTGCTTCCGGTTTAGTCAGAGAAATATGATGTCCATCCATGAAACAGCTAGAGAATAATGCAGGACTGAATATAACCAAGTACTAGCTTGTGTGGCAATGATAAATATTATGGAAATTAGTGAAGTGAAAGCTAAATTTCTTGCATGAGATGGAAGTTGGAGACAGTATAAGACGTGAACTGGAAGATAAATTAGTAGACAGCATTAGAGGGAAAATGAATAAAGAATAGCATCAGCACAGACACAAATGAAGGTGGCTTGCGTAAGGAAGAGAAAAGCCACCAATCAGAGCAGAGAGAGAGTATGGGTCATGTTGGAATCGGAGACAAGTTAGAGTAAAGAGCAATCAGATGATAAAAGGCATTGAATACTGACTAATGAATTTGGATCTTTGATCCAGTAAACAATAATCAGCCATTATCCCATCTTAATCAGAAAACTTACTTGATGAAAATCCTGTTATAGAAGATTAATATATCAGTGTTCATCCTATATGGTGATGGGATTCTAGAGAGTGAAAGTTGAGAGGACAACGAGAAGGCTACTGTAGCAATAGTCATGAAATAATAAGTGTGATAGCAATTCAGTAGAGAGGAAAGGAGGAATCCAAGAGATATTACAAAAATTCTCTTCTTTTCTCCCTTGTAATTATCATTCCAACATGACAGTAACTTTCCATAACTGAACTTTGTCAGAGGTATGTGAAATATTTGAAGTAAAGAAGTAAAGTAGCACATTCCTTACATTTGTGTAAGGATGGAATGGATTAGATATTAGTTTGTCATGTTTGTCAGTTACAATATCAATTAAAAAATAAACCTTTATCCAGTACTCATAGTGTTGAGAACACTGTGCTAGGCATAAGGGGAAATTTGAAGTTTCGGTTAAGATACAATCAGTGTACTCCAGGATCTTAATGTCTCATTGGGAAAGAAGATTACACAGGTGGCCAATATACAGTTAGAGTACTATTATATGATAAATGCATTAGAACAAGGGTCTTAACCTGAGGTTTGTGAACTTGTTTTTGTTAATATTTGATAACTATTTCAATGTAATTGGTTGTTTTGTAATTCCGTGTATTTTATTTTATGCATTTTAAAACATTATTCAAAGAAAAGGTCCATTGGCTTCACCAGACTGCTAAATGGGGTCCATGACACACACACATGACAATGTTAAGAGTCCTTGCATTAGAGGGTATTATGTTAGGACTATTGTCGTGTGTCCTTCATTCTCAAAGAGGATTGTAACATCAGGAAGATGATGCCATGACTTACAAGTGATTTGGATTTAAGTGAGGGAGGGCTGTGCAAAGTCATCAGCCTCAGTTTCTCCTCCAGAGCCATCTGGGTCCTATGGCAAGATATAGATTAGGACAACTGGAGATGGCTCCCTGTTAGAACTAAGAGTGACGATCATTACCTATACAGAGAGATCCAGAAACTGGCATTTTATAGAACTTCATCATCAAATCTCAACTCATTTGAGGGGCTTTTAAAGGATAGGTGTGAATTCAATAGGTGGAGAATTGAAAGAAGAGCAATCAAAACAAAAGTAGCAGTATGAGCGCAGGGCACTGAGTGTGATCCAGGTACAGGGAGCTGTCCAGTTTGGTTGAGCGTACAGTAAATCGGCAAGATTTGTTAACTGAGTATATATGAGAAGTAAGAAAACAGGAAGTCTCAAAGATAGTCTCAACAGTACAAAATGGGAGACTGGTTAGTTGGTAGTATCACAGACAGATATAATAGTTCCTATTAGAATGATATGTTAGATTGATTTTGAGGAAGGTTTGAGAAAGATGATTATAAGTACAAATCATTGAAACAGGATCTGAAATACTAAATATTTAGAGTAAATTTACCTAGGTCACAGCTACTTATTCTTAATGGTTTGTTTTTCTTGATAGATATTAATGAATGTCAAGAATCTAATTCCTGTCACCAGCGCTGCTTCAATACCATAGGAAGTTTCCACTGTGGATGTGAACCTGGTTATCAACTTAAAGGCAGAAAATGCATGGGTAGGAAATGGACTTTAATTTAAAATCCACAACTTTTTTGTAACTTTATAATGTATCCCAAACAACTTTAGACACTACCTGTGTGCCAGATTTATATTCAGAACATCTATTATACACAAGCAGCAGACTGACACAATGGATAGACAGCAA
The DNA here is from genome assembly GCF_900497805.2 of Vombatus ursinus. Lineage (NCBI taxonomy): Eukaryota > Metazoa > Chordata > Mammalia > Diprotodontia > Vombatidae > Vombatus > Vombatus ursinus. Next base: position 26,371,358 of record NW_020954567.1, read on the forward strand.
GCTTTGGAGCAGAGAAGACTTGGATTCAAGTCCTGCCTCTGATATACACTAGCTATGTGACCCAGAGCTAGTCATTTAATCTCTAGGTACACCACACAACTTTCTAACACTGTAAGTTGATGAGCAAGTACCAATCTACATTAGCTGAGTGAATTTCCCTACTGGCAATTTCCCATACGAATATCATGGTCTACATACACACACACACACACACACACACACACACAAATACATGATATTCACGTGGTCATTTTAGAAACAATGTGAAGGCAAATGCTACCATGACATATTTTCATTATTTTACTTTCTTATTACTTGACGATCTCTTTTCAGTCTTTTTTACCTTCATATTCTACACTTTCTCATTGCAATATTACTGTGGTGTTTCTGGTGGCTTCTTTGGAGTTTTGCAGCATCAAGTTATATAAATCATATATCATTTGAAATTAATAAGAGTTAAATAAATTCATACTATGTCTTAAGCCTAAGTCTACATATATAGGCATTTATAGTAATCATACTATGATTACTTATAGTAATCATACTACATGTTTCTGTGTTTATTCAAAATAATTTCACATACATTGTCTGATTTGATTTTAATCTCAACTCAGGTAGTATTCTATTAAAAATGAGTTATGAACAATTGGTTGAGATTCATCTTGGTTTACTTGGTGGTGTTGCTTTTGGAAACACAAGCTGCTTATTCTGTATATGAAGGAATGCCATTCTCAATCTGAATTATTGTCCTTCTTTTATCAAGATGTGAATGAGTGCAGACAGAATGTATGCAGACCAGATCAACATTGCAAAAATACACGTGGTGGCTATAAATGCATTGATCTTTGTCCAAATGGAATGACCAAAGCTGAAAATGGAACCTGCATCGGTAGGTATATGAACATTTCCATAGTCAAGATCAGTCTCAGAAGGTTGATCATCACCAAGCCAAGTAAGCAATTTAGTTTTTAAAACATTTAACAAAAAAAAATTAACAAACCTGATCTCAGAGGCAAACAATCTCTTAAATTTGGGAACCAGCAACTAAAACCAGTTTTTCTCTTAATTTCACATCTGTTAGTAAATGTACTTTCTTTTGTCAGACATGGAATAACATGAAGATTTTGAGATTCTATTAACAAGACTTAAAAGGAATTCAGGTCTTTAGCAGATTTTCAATGAGTGTAAAATATGATTCTTGGAAAAACTTATATTTTTATCCCCAGTTATGGTCAAAGAACAAAGGGATAAGAGGAATATTTTTTCTCTGCATGAATATCTCTAATTCATGGCAGATTTTAAGTACCCCCAAAGGTACAAATTAAATTCTATATCTATTCATAGAAAGGACAAATTATGCCCAGTTAGGAGGGATTAGGAAAAGTTTCATAAAAGAGGTGACATTTGAACTGAGTCCTAAATCATGAGTAGGATATTTACAAGTAGAGATGAGTTATAAGCATTGAAGGAAGGACATAAGCAGAGGGAACGATATTAACAAAGGCAGAGAACTGAGAAATTATAGTGTACATATGAGAAAAAGCAAGTATCTGGTTTGGCTGGAGTGGAGGGTATGCTTTGGAGAATAATAAGAAATAAGGCTAGAAACATTCTCAGGCCATAACACAGAAAGTCTTGAACCTGAATGACAGGTTTTAAGGAATTTGAACTTAATGTGTTAAGTGATGGGGAACCATTGGAGGTTCTGAGTAGAATAGCTTGATCAAAGCTATGTTTAGGTGAGAATAATTTGGCAGCATCCTACTCCAATGCCTCACTGTACTAAAGAGGTAATCTGGGTTCTCAAAGACTATACCAGCAAATAAGTGCTAACAGGTTCCACCATTCTAGGAAGGCTTCAAGCATCATCTGAGCAACATAATACCTCCACTTTCTGAAGAAAGCCTAGCTAAATAACTATGGAGATTTTATTACCAACTGGGGAAACAAAACAATAAAATATTTCCTGCTCTCGAGAAGCTTACATCTTTTTTACAGGAGACATTTACACATACAAAATAAATACATGTAATTGAGGGAGGAAAAACACTAGCAGCTGAGGTATATGGATGGAAGCATCTTGATGACCTCATCATCTATAGCCCTCTTCAATTACCTACCATTACTAGAAGGCAAGCCATTTAGTTTCAAATTCTTTGGTCATGGCAACCCATGAAACAAAGAAAAATATGGAATAACCCTCAGTGCTGTGTGACTCTTTATTGTACAATAATGGTAACAGAATCACAGAATAGAGGACCAAAGGTGCAAAAAAATCACAGTTTTTTGGACCATCTGTAAGTTTTAACTTAGCTGTTGATACTCAAAATATAAGGTTCTTAACTAATGAATATTCATTCAGACTGAAGGAACTAATGATATAAATCTTGAGATTCTTGAGGTTAAAAAAAAAACTGAAGAATGAAGAAAGTTATAAATAAAAAGATGCCTCACAGCTTCTCCTTAGAGAAATAAAGAAAGAATGCGAAAAGTTTGGTTTTATCATGCATCCAAAGGCAAGTAACAAATTCAAGATACATTGGATTATTGTGTATCGTAATGCTCACTATATGATATGTATTCACAAAGAATATACTATAAAAATTGCAATTTTTGCATTGAAATTTGTTCTAAAAGATGAAGTAAGGAAATTATATAAAGAATTTGATAATGCCCCCCAAATTAAATCAATATCTACTTTGATACTTGTTGACTTTAATACAAAGATGAGAATAGATCAAGATTGTAAAAAGGTAACTTGGAAAACATTAATAAGGAATAAGTGATGATGGGTCAAAGACTTGTAGACTGCACAGAAGCCTCATAATTATATAGCATAAATGCTTTCTGTGAGAAAAGAACCAGAAGGCACTGGACAAGGCAATTATCCAAAAGCAATACAAAAAATTAAATACTTTATTTTAACAGACTACAATATGTTAGACATAGTGTAGTACACTGGGTTTGGTGGCAGAGGCCTAGGCTTGAATCATGTCTTGAGGGCTGTTGTTGTCATCAGCATACCCAGGGTTCTCCTTTGACCAACCAGGGCTGTTAAGGAGTCCCCTAATCTTGTCTTTTTGAGTTACCATATTTTCTAGAAACACTGGACTCAGAGAATGCAGAAGGCCCTGAATGTGTCAAGGACAACCCCCACCCCCACAGCTGACATAATTTGTTATTTGCACCCCAAGCTGGATTCCCTGTTTGTCCTTGGGAGGCAAGGCAGGCATCAGCCAGTCTATGCCGGGCTGGAAAACTGCTTGTGCAACTGGGGTCCTTCGCAGATAAGCAGACTCTCTTAGCTTCATAGTCTAGGGATTTCCAAGGGAAAAGAATGTGGCTTTTGCTGTCGCGTCGCTCCTCCCCTTCAGGAGGTGTTACTGCACCTTTCCCCTCCCATGCCATGCCCCTTCCTGTTTTCTCCTACTGAAATATAGCTTCTCTAAGAACTGTGAACTCTTTGGATTCCACATACATGTTCATTTCTCTTGTAATAAACCGGGTTTTCACATAAGCCTCATGGCACTGTGATTGCCTGTTGACAGGCCTCTGCCACTGTGATCTTGGGCAAGTAACCTAATCTCACTAGAACTTATTTTCTTCATCTGTAAAATAAGGGGTTGGACTAGATGACCCCGAGGTCCCTTCCATCTCTAAATCTATGGTACTAAGAACTCATGTATAGAGAATCATTCCTGAATCAGCTGTCCCTATAAACCGAATCATTCATTTGTTAGAACAAAGACCAAAATTTGTACAAAGCTAGAAGAATAAGAATGCAATGACACAGTGGTCAATTAAAACAACCCCAACTTGACCTATTTAAACATGTTACTGGTGCCCCCAAATGGGCTGTGTAAAAAAAAGATATATATATATTATCATAGTTTCATACAGACGTGTAAACAATGTATAAAAATTGCAAAAACAAGGAGAGCAAAGGAGCCCAAAAAGCACCTTCAGCAGGAAACTTGATTTACCTACCAAGACAGGTCTATGGCAGCAAAAAGCAGTAGTCATTTAGAAAATAAACTCATCTGTAAACTCATGGAAAGGATGGTGGAAGATTATAAGCAGTATTGCCTCATAAATCAGAGAAAAGCAATATAAGGTGAAACAGTTTAATGAAAACTTGGCAAGAAACTTAACAAAGCAAAGTCCTCCCTAGGGAATTTAAAGATGAAGCTAGAAGAAACATAACAAACAGATGAAAGATGGAAAAGATTTGCAAAGACTTCTTCTACATCGTATAAATCTTTTTTTCCATCAAAAACAGTAAACTCCACACTTGGAATTAAGCATTTTAGTTCTGAATGTGCTTATACAGGTAGTAGAAATGGTAGAAAAGATAATAAACATGGCAAAAGCAGCTGGACCAGACCTAATACACGTAGAGGAAATCTGTGCTGATGAAAACACAGTTGTAAATTCAGAAGGTATATGAAGTAGGAAAAGATACCAAAAGCATGGAAAAATGCCTCGCACTTCATTAATACTTCACAAAATGACCAAGAAAACAGCAACAAATAACCCGTAAGCCTACTTTCCCATCAATATAAAGAGTTTTTAAAAAATAATCCATACACATTAAGTGTATCCTTGTTGAGGGCATTCTCAGAGATTACTCAATATTCAGTCAATATTCAGCAATATTCCACACCTGATCACATCTTTATTATTATATAACTGACTCAAAGATATATATAATATGAGATTATAATGTGCTTACTATTTGATGATTACCCCCAAAAAATATTTTTTAATCAGGAAAGCAAAATTCTGCCTTACAGAGTCTTATCCAACAAAGTATTTCCAATGCATTTATGGAAACTATGTAAGATTTCTTGAAAGCTATAACATCAGTAACTATTTAGTGATCTTCCAATCATTATTACCCGGGGAGGCTGGGGCATAAAACATGGAGAATTTGATAACAAAGGGGTAAACTATTGTTATAAAGGAGATCAGCACAAAGTCCAAGTTGAACAGGGCTATAGATGATAAAGTCATCTAGAAGCTTCTGTTTGCAGATGACACCATAACATCCAGACACCCTAGTTGCTAGTGTTTGCCTTCCCTCAATTACCATGTATTTAATTTACATGTATAAATGTTTCCCCTAATGGAGATGTAAGCTTCTTGAGGGCAGGAAATGTTTTATTGTCTTTGTTTTCCTGGTGTCTAGAACTGCCTAGGTCCCTAACAAATGCTTCTTGATTGATTGATCAAACCCCTGAATATTGCTCTTGAAATAAAATGAAATGAAATGAAATCTGTAACTACTCAAGACATTGACCTAGTAATCATGCCACTCACCTCCTGACAAAAGGTGATGAATTCAAGGTATAGAAAAAGATGTATATGTTTCAGCTATGGCCAATGCAAAAATTTGTTTTCTTTAACCATGTGTATTTGAGAGTTTTGTTTTTCTTTTTTCCAATAGGGAAGAAGTGGAAAGGAGATAAAATAGATTTTTATTAAAAAATAAATTTCATTAAAAATAAGTGGATAAAAATACCTATTTTCTAGACTATAACATGCAGTTAAATGGAGAGCCCATAGATCTCTTCTATCACAGACCAAAAATGAACAATGAATTGGATTTAGAATTGAACACAGGAGTAAAGCAGGCTGAATTGCCTTTGGAAAATTGCAGAGTTTATTTAATGGCATCAAACTTCAATTTGAAACAAAGGCTCATGTTTTTAATGCCAATATGCTGCTAACATTTAATGCCAATATGGCCACAAGTCATGAAACACAAGAGTCTTCAAATAAAAATGAGTATCACTTAGAAGGCAGTTGAAAGGTACAATAGTGCACAAAAGTAGGCTCCAACACATCACTTCCATAATTCTAAATGCAGCTATAGAATCCACTCATATTATAGATAAGGAAACTATAGCACAGAGAGGTTAACTAACTTGTCCAGTGTCATGTAGCTAGTAAGTGTCTGAGACAGGATTTGAGCCCAGGTCTTCCTATCTCCAACTCCCGCATTTTATCCATCATTCTACCCTTCCTCTTTCATATATAGAACTACAATGGAAAATCAAAGTTTAAGAGATATAATCAAAGAAATGTATGATCAAAAAAAGATAGGTTATTCATGTGGTGAGTGAGGGAGAGCCAATACACAGCCTATGTGCTCCTCTCAATGTCAAGAGAAAGTAAAGAAGGCCACCAGGTTGAATGGGCATCCTTATATAAAATTCATGGGAAAACACAGACAAGTCACAAAGGATGGACAGGAATGGATAGAGTTGCGATCTCTATTACTGGAGGAAGCATCCACATCAATGAGAACTGTTCCATTTTAGTACATATTTGAGTATATGATTGATTGGAGAAAGAAGAGATTGAAGACAAAGCAGGAAGGAGGCCATGGCAGAAGTCCAGGTGAAAAATAATGAGGGGCTGAATTATGGTACTAAACCAAAAACAATATCCAAAATGTATTAAGAAAGGAAAATGGATATAACTCATTAAGTAATCAAATTCTGAATTTTTTTTAATGTATGCCTGGGAAACTGGTGATGCCATTAACAGGAGAAGGGAAGTTAGGTGGACAAATGGGATTGGAGATGAAGATGAGTTAAGTTTTGAAAATACTGAATGTGAGGTTCCAGTGGGACATCCAAGTGTCACTGTTCATTAAAAGTTAGAATTCTGGAATAAAAGATTGGGAATATAGATTTTGGAATCATCTCTATTGAAGTAAGCTGTGGAAAGTGGAAAAAGACCAAAGAAAACAGAGGAAGCTAAGAAAAGAACCTTGGGGAAGGTTACTTTTAAAGCATATGAACAAAAAGAAATGGGTCATTCATGTAGCGAAAGAAGGAAAAAAAGATGAACAGCCCAAGTTTTGCATTGGTACCCTTGCATTATTAAAAGTCCTAAAAGAATTTCTGGCACATTGAGTAGATCCCAGATTTGTAGATTTAGAGCTGGAAAGAGTCACCTAAAACAACTCCCTAGTTTTACTGAGAAGGAAACCGAGGCACAAAAGTAGTCTGAGAGTTAGAATTTGAACCCAAATCCTCTGAATCTAGAACTAGTGTTCTTTCTATTGTACCACACTGCACTTTATAAAGGATTCATAGGACATGGGCAAGAATCAAACAGGATAAGAAGGCATGGATGAGTTGCGATCAGAATCAGTAGATGGAGTACTAACACATCTATCAAAATTAAGGGAAGAGGAACCAATGTAGAAAAAGAGTAGACAGAGAAAGAGTGATCAAAGAAGTAGGAGGAAAACCAGGATGTTATAGTTTCAGGAAGTCAAGGAAAGAGTTTGACAAAAGTGGAAAAACTTAGCTGTCAAATTATCTGATCCTTTTTGTAATCACTGAGAATTCTAGCCTCTCATAACTGTAACAATATTACATATTTCAATAAAGAAAATTAGCACTTCGGATTTTGAAAGGGGAAATGTCATCACTTGTTACCTCTATATCTGTAGATATTAACGAATGCAAAGATGGCACTCATCAATGCAGATATAACCAGATCTGTGAAAATACAAGAGGAAGCTATCGTTGTGTGTGTCCACGAGGTCATCGATCTCAGGGAGTTGGAAGATCCTGTATGGGTGAGTTAACAGGAAGTCTTATTAAATAATAAAATTGTTACTAAAACATATTCATGGTCCAGGCTACCGCTTATAGTTATCTACAATGAAGTTCTCACAGAAACATTACCCCTTTTGAAGTTGATAAATTGTCCAGATTTCATCCATTTTGCTTTGAGTGCTATGATCAAAGAAAATTGTGCCTGATAATTCAGAAAATTAAAAGAATTCAGACATACAAACCCAAAATTGATTAGTATTTATTTCTTAATTTTCTTATCATAATAAAGACTAAGTTAACTTAAAGACTCCATGATACAACTTGGATCAGTTCTTCACCTGCTTTATATCAACATCCCAATGTTATAATAATAATGATAACTTTTTAAGGAAGCTTTAAAAGTAAATTTTTTTAAAAACATACTTGTGATACATGTTTGTGTTTGTATAAGCATAAAGGTACCAAAGGGCAAATTCTAAGCAAATATGCTAATAAAGAGTTATTAGAGTTGGCATTTGGCACCAATTGCTCATAATGTAAGAACTATTTTTTAAAATACATGCATACAGCCATATACACCATAAAGAACATTCTGTATTTCTATAGATAGCTGGAATCAAGAGGATTTTTTCACTAGCCTATTACCACAGTAGACCAGACTCCATTGTCATATTAATAGGCTGTTGTTGTTGTTGTTCAATCATTTCAGTTTGGGGTTTTCTTGGCAGGGACACTGGAGTGGTTTGCCATTACCTTCTCCAGATCATTTTACAGATGAGGAACTAAAGCAAACAGGGTTAAGTGACTTGTTCAGGGTCACACAACTAGTAATTGTCTGCAACCAAATTTGAACTTAAGATGAGTCTTCCTGACTTCGGGCCCAGTGCTCTATACCCTATGGCGCCACCTAGTAGCCCATATTAATAATTATTTCTGCTTTACAAGCACAAACATGACATGGGAGTTGTGTAGTCAGTCTTACATCCTTGTCTGGCATATTTTATCTCTTTCTGTTTGCATAGCAAATATTGTGAATCTGTGATAGTTTGTTGTTCCAACTTCTTAGGTATCAGGGATTAAAGAATGGTCCCTGAGAAAATGCATAATGCATATTATTTCTATTAATTTATATATATACATATATAAGCACAAATTTATATAAATGAATTAAATTCATTTATCATAAGAATTTCTAAACAATACCCTATAACAAGAGTTTTAAATATATATCAAGATAAAATTCTTCCAGAGAGAGACTGGTAGAGCTTTCAGACCTCATTAGCCCTAAAATTCTTAAGGATTTTAGGGCATTACCATAAAAAATATATCTCTAATCTAGACCATTATGATTTCCATTAATCTGACAGAATGATAGAAAAAATTAAATTCTTTATGTATAGAAATTTCTTGGGAGGGGTGTTAAACATGCCTAAATATTTTAAAGTGGCATGATTTGAAACTTTTATATAAGGTCCTTTGTTAGTACAAAGTCTGACAGAAAAATTCGAGGAAAATGGAAGAACCCTCCGGCATGTATTTGTTGGTACTTGACTTTTCATGTGTTCCTGGATTTGGCAGGTGACATCACGTCCTCAGTTTCTTCCACAGACTGATGCTTTGTTTCTGTGTTGTGTGTTTTTTTTCTTTTTATGGATTATGCCACATGAGCAGACATTAATGAGTGTGAACAGGTGCCTAAACCTTGTGCACATCAGTGCACCAACATTCCTGGCAGCTTCAAGTGTATCTGTCCACCTGGACAACATTTATTAGGTGATGGGAAATCTTGCGCTGGATTGGAGAGGCTGCCAAATTATGGTGTCCATTACAGTAGTTATAATCTTGCACAGTTCTCCCCTCTGAGAGACAACAATCAACCTCAACAGCATTACAGACAGTACTCAAATCGCTACAGCTCCTACTCAGAATATAGAAACAGCAGAACATCTCTCTCCAGGACTAAAAGGAGTATTAGAAAAACTTGCCCTGAAGGCTGTGAGGCAAGAAATCACACACGTATAGGTAAATGTCAGCCATATCACATTGCCATTTGTGGATTCACTTATTGGCCAGAGGTTATAAATAAGTATATTTATAACATATTTGATAATTTTGGGTACACTTGACCACATATGACCTCAAATTGCAGTATTTATTTCAGAAGCTACAGAAACACTATGGCGCCTAAAGCAATTACAAATTTAATATAAAGAAATTCTCTGTTTACATTCATATAGCCTAATAATTCATTGGTTTGTTCACATTTCCTCTTTGTCTCCTATCTTTAAAAAATGTTACCAGAAATAATTTTGAAGTGGTGAAATGAAGCTTCCCAGCATCTACTATAAAGCTGTGTTAAAAGTACATATGCAAAAAAAAAAAAAAAAAAGGTACGCATATAGTGTCATAAAACCTAACACCCTTACAGAGTAGCTGTATCAGGGAGATGCCAAAGCACTGATTCAAAAGTCAAACGCTAAAGCTCTTAACAAAGTGCTTAAGTTACATGCCATAAAACAACTGGTTTGACTTTTATTTTTTATTGGATTGGTTTGTAGGTCATCATTAGATAATATGAGGGAAGGGATGAAATAAAGTTGCCTCCATCACTTAAATAGATCCTTTGAATATGTAAAATTCACAGGCCTACAATTTCATTTGCTTTCAAAAGTTCACTGTAAACTCCAAGTCAAAGTTTATGCCCGTGTTTTGATCACAGATTCCACCATCTATCTTAAATATACTTTACAGGGGATGGGGGAAGGGAGGGAGGGGAAAATATATTTTTAGTTATTGGTCATTCCTTAAACACTACACTAAAAAACAAATTAGAAGCTAAAATGAATTGTGATCTGTGAAAATCAGAGTTATGGCCAAACACGAAGACTTCCACCCCACTCTCATTATTCTAGTCCTTTCCATAGTATTTAACACTTTCGGTTAATCTCTCCTCCTAAACATTTTTTATGAGCTTTGTTTTCATGATCTTTGTGATACTGATTCTACCTCTGTAATCCATTCATCAACTCCATTGGCTTTTTTCTGTGTGTTTCCATAGACTCTTCAGGACCTCCTTACCAAGAAGCTCATCTTAAAACACCTTTATTTAAATGACTAATCAAACCATTCCTCCATTCTTGACTTCTTCCCTGAAATCTTGTTTTAAAGGGTTTGTAAATCTCTAAATATGCCAGCTGATAGGGTATTGAAAACAGATCTGATTTCTTCCTTCACACCTTCTCCTGAATCTCTGACATCATTGTTAGTGCCTTTATCTTATCCACTGCTCATTCCTCAAATCCCACTGCGATCAGTAACTCCCTTTGACTTTTTTTATAAATGTGGTTAATTGCTTCTTTGTTATTTCATATACAGGACTATTGTAACCACCTTCAAGACTGTGTGTCAGCCACTTGCCTCTAACTAATACAAATGATTTAGTACACTGCTGCCAAGGTCAGCTTCCTTCTCTACTATTTTCACCACGACTGTCCTTTACCCCCAACCTTTTGATGGTTTTCACTAGCTTAAAGATCAACATCTTACTTTTTTCATCAAAACTCTCCACAATTTAGCAATCTTATATTCCATCTCACTTCCTGTTACATCCCTACTGGTATCCTATAACACATTTCCCTTGTCGTCTTCCACCCCAAATCTTTGCCTGTTCTATACCAAATGCACTGAACAACCTTCCTACTTATATTATACCTGCCAAACCACCTACCTCTCTTTCTTTAATTCATCTTAAAGGGTATATCACTCTAAGGAACTCCATATTTTTTAGATTTTTCTGTTTGTGCACTTACTTTCTAATCTTTCCAAGCATATCTAAGCACAGAATATAGTATAGTAAGGGATCAAACATAGGGGATATAGAATGTTCTTCTTTAACAGATGACTAAGTATATGATTGCTGGACTTTGTCCATGAAAAGTTTCAGAACATTATTTAAGTTCTCAAATTATTTTACAACATTAAGCATTTTTTAAAAAATATTTACACTAAGATTACAAACAACTTTAGAATAACATAACAAGAATAAATTACAATGAACCTAAATGTATATTTATTAATTCTCTGGAAAGGATGATTTTACAAAGCATTTGAATGAGTTTTTAGTTAAGGATCAAAGTAACATCATGATATCATGTCAGAAGTGAGCTAAAATTGAGCAAATTCATTTCACAGTTTAACATGAATAATGACTACAGAATCACTTCTGCGGGCAATTCTCCCTTTATAGAAATTACATGTGAGTCTACTACAACAATTTCAATCCATTGTATTGCTCTGTTTTAAATTTTGGCTTGAGATAGGTATAAAGGGATGAAATAAAAATTAATTTCCAAATAGAAAATGACCATCTTTGTGTCAATTATCCTAACTTAATTAATGTAGAGGTGCTTGGTGACTATTAATGCTTAATTTTTTGAAGTCATTGCAGATTGCATTTGAAACAAAATGGCAACTTTCAGTTATGCACTTTGTGGATCATTCACAGCAATTTATTTTCTCTTTTAAATCCCCTGGTAATTTCAGTCATATAATCTATTCATTTCTTGGTCTCATCCTCATTCTGTCATTAGATGATGTGTGCTCAAAGATGGTGACTATTCTTATGAGTCAGACATTAAGGTAACTGTTTCAGGCCAAAGGAGAATTTATATAGCCAGACAAATCTGGCACCAAGAAAATCATATTACACATTTTGAATCCTACAGCAGTTTGGTTTTTTTTAAATCAAGATCTGTTTTTAATTATCTATTATTACCCATGAGTGTGAAGACAAGTAACAAAATTGATTAGCACCATTTTTCTTTAAAAATTGTTTGCTTTAGTATATAAAGTTCAGGGAACCTAATAATCAAAAACATAATTTATGATTTTATGTCTTGAGAAATTTATGCATGTATGAATGTCTATATATACTCAATAAGCATTTATTAAACACCTACTTTTTACCAGGCGCTGTGGCACTGAGAATACAAGTACAAAATGAAATAATCTCCACTTATAAGTATATATTTTAAAAGAAGAGATAACAATTATATATAAAAACTTATTCAGCATAAATATAAATTCAAATATACACAAAGTAGTTAAATAAACATAAAGTGATTTGAGAGGCAGACGCTAGCAGCTAGGAGGATCATATAGAATATTCACATAGACTATGGTGCCCAAGAGAGGGACTGGGAAGCAGAGGTAAGGGAAAAAATGCATTATTCCAGGCATTTGGGATGGCCTTTACAAAGGCACAGAGACAGGAGATGTACGAGAGGAACAAAGAGAAGCCCGGTTTGACTAGATCAGACAGTATGAAAAGGGGAGTAATGTCCTATAAGACTGGAAAGATAGGCTAGAAATGGATTTTATAAGGTTTTAATAGCTCAGGAAGAGTTTGTATTTTATCTTAGAAACAATAAGAAGCCCCTGGAGTTGGCTGAGTAGAGAAGACACATGGTAAGAACTGCACTTAAGGGAAATAACTGGCAGCAGAGTGTGTTAGTCGAACTGGAGTGGTGAAAGACATTCACATGCACATATCTATGTATTATAAACTTCAGCACATGTGGGTATTAACAGCCAAAAGTTCAAATTGTAACTATAATCACTATTACCCTACTAATTTAAACAGAAACTGAATTTTCTGGAAAATGTAAGAATTTAGCACTTCATGGTTTCTGGTTAAGTATATGTTTTTTTAAAATCTGCTTATTTTACCTATAGATTATTCAGTGTTGAACTGTAGCCATCATACATACAAAAAAGAGGTTCGCACAGTATACAACTTAGCCATTGTGATTTAATTTTTTTCAAAGCAGATGATAGGAGGAAAGTATTAACATATTGATATAGATTGCAGTAACATTCATGCAGAAGTTTTAGGGTTCTTTTAGTAATAACTGGTTTTTAACAGTTGAATCTGTCATATTCTGTTTGTATTACAGAGTTACACACTGTCTTTTTTTTCTGAATAGATATTGATGAATGTGAAAATAGAAATTCCTGTCAGCATGAGTGTAAAAACACTTTTGGAAGCTATAAATGTGTCTGTCCACCTGGCTATCAACTTATGCCAAACGGCAAGACATGTCAAGGTAAGAATATTTCTCCACATTAATTTAAAACCCAATCAAGAAACAGCAAGAGCAAAACATGTTTTGTTTTTCAAGTGATTCTTCTTTTATCTGCCCATTCCCTTTTCCCATTGGTGGGGTTCTCCTTCAGTTCAGATTAACTGAATAAGCATTTATTAAGCTTCTACTAACACACCAGTGTTGATATATAGAAAAAATTCCTAATATCTATAACTATCCAAATATTTAATGGGTTGCCTAAGGAAATGATGTTGTTCTAGGGAAGCTGTAAATGAGTTTCTTGGTCAAGTGCAGGTTGGACCACATGACCTTCCAACTGAGACCTGGACATACCTTGAAATTATAATAGCTGGCATTTATAAAGCCTTTTAAGTTTTCCAAAATGTCTTCAGATAATATCTCAATTAAGCTTCACAACAACCCCGTGAGGGAGATACTCTGGGTATGATTATCCCCATTTTATAGGACGTAGAGGAAACTGAATCTTAAGTTACTTGCCAAGTATCATACATTTAGTAAGATGTCGAGGTAGGAGTTGAACCTAGGTTTCCTTTCACTTCAAGTCTAAGATTTTCTCTACCATACCACTCTGCTTCTCCAGGTTCAAAACAGTTGATTTAGGAATTCATTCTCCTGTGTCCAAACTCTATCTACCAATTACTTAATTTTTATTTTTTAATAAAAATTTTATAAAATAATTATTTTATTTTTAATTAATAATTACTTAAACATCCGACAAATTAAATCTCTTAGAATGTACGTGAATATAACTTTTTTTGAATCTTTCTCTCATGTTTCCCTAAGTGTTCCTTCTCTAAAAGGGAATTCTCCAAGGAAAAGTTAGATTCTTTCATCACAATTGAGATCGAGGAAGTAAGACCAGGGTAGGTTACTATTTTACTTCAAGAGCCTTCTTATCTCATGTCCCTTCTTTCCTCTCATCACCACCACAGAAACATATACATTCCCCACTGTCCAGCTGGAAAATAATGAAGAGTTGAGAAATGGACCTGAACGATGAAAACTCCTACCTCATGCAATCAAATATTTCAAAATATCTTTAATTTCATCAGTATGGGTACTCCCTCACCCAATTCAATGAAGACTACATTGTCTCCACACCTGAAAATAAATTTTTCCTGAGGGTGCTACGAACAGAAATACATCCCTTCCACTGGCATAACCTTTAAGAACCCAAAATTCATGTACATAGTACAGCACCAGAATGGGACTTTAATCATTCAATAGATATTACATATTCCTTACATGGTTACCATTTGAAACACTAAAATACAATAATACTTTTGCCTGATGACTTTATACTTTAACAACCATACCTTCATTAGTTCTTCAAAAAACTGTGAAATATAAGCAGAGTAGGTGTTATTATATTAATTCTACAGATAAGGAAATTGAAGCTCAAGGAATTCCTAGAAGTTTAGAGTTGGAATGGACTTATTTGGTCATAAAACTCAAAATCATACAGCAATTGGTGGCATACGTAGGACTAAGACTCGAGACTCTTGACTCCTACCTAGTTCAATGCCCTCTCAACTGCCCTACACTGTGAGCAGTGGGATTGTTGGCATTTGTAGCAAAAGTGCCAGAGATATTGAGGGAGTGTGGCATTGGCTAGGACCTGAGACCTCATTCTACAACACCTTACCTAAATTTAAATACAACAGAGTTGACAGAACAATCAGAGCTGTGAAGGTGCAATTACTTTAAGCTACATACATGGTAATTGCCATGCTGTCTTAGCCCTCTTCCTGACTCCTGTACCAAGCAACCTGGTCAATGCTGAAATATCTGGAGGAATCAAATTGCAATAGGAAACAATTTGTTCAAGCTTAAATTCTGTTGAGTCCATGAGGAATAATGTTTCTTCTCTATGGTATGCCAGTTTGTTTTTTCAGTTACTCTTGTCAGTTTCATTCAGTTCACACTATGTTTCAGATCTCAGTTATACTTTGGAGAATGGAAAATCATGTGTAAAGATTAAAACCAGGCGGAATGTGAAGTGTTTGCAATTTAAATGGGTTTCATGTTATTGTGGTTTTATAAAGACATGAGAGAAAATATGCCATTAAAAAAGTTAACTATAAAAAATAACTTAGGTTATTTTTATATCTCTTAAAAATCTCTCTAGTATTTATGAGGAACAAAAGACTGCCATTGATTCACCAGGCTTTTCTTATTTTTGAACATTAGTGATATAAACTAAATCTATACTGAAAAGTAAATCATAATGGAGTTTATACTGCATGAGGACTGATAGATTTAAATAATAGGAATCTATGAAATGAGAACACAATCTTGAATTTTCTTAGGCATAGGGAAGAGAAAACTATATTTTTCTATACTAACTTGCAGTCCCACTCACTAATTCCTTGCAATTCTGGATTTATATAGTCTATTAACATTGACTTAAAGCACCAGGCTAATCTGTCCATATGTACAGAAATGATCTGTGATTTTATCAATATCCAGATCATAATGTACTCCTTTATTGAAGGTTCAAATGTTTCAAGAATCTTTTTTTCTGAAATATTAAAAAAAATGAAGTGAATCACTTTGACCTCAATTCAATTCAACAAACATAACACTCTGTCTATACTATACACAATTGCTACACCAACTACTATGAAAACACAGATCTGACTGACAATGTATCCAGGCTCAAAAAAAAAAAATCTTAAATACTTCCTTTTTACCTATAATATAAAATACAAAATTCTCAGCCTGGAATTTAAAGTTTTCTACAATCTGTTTCTCACTTCCTTTTCCAGTTTTATTTACATTATTCCCCTTCCCATATTTTCCATTATAGTCAAACTGGCCTAGCAGCTATTTATTTCATATGACTTTCCATCTCCCACCTCCATGCCTTTGTACGAGTGATCCTTCATTCCCGCAACGCACTCCTTTTTCACTTCCCCTTTGGAGAATTCTTTGCTTCGTTAAAAGTACAACCTAGAAGATACTTTCTATATAAGATCTTTCCTTAGTCCCTCCTGTAATTAGCACTCTTTCCCTCTTGAAATAACTGCATTATTTTTAACAGACTTTATATTTATTTGATGGCATACATGGTTTAACTCTTTTGTTTCTGACAACAACCCCTCAGAGGTAGGTGCTATTTTTATAAGATAAGGAAAACCAGGCAAAAAGAAGCTAAGTGACCTGCCCAGTGTCACAAGTTAGTAAGAGTTAAACTCAAGTCTTACTGATTTTAGCCCCAGCACACTATCCACTGAGAAACACAAAAATACGATAGCTTCAAGGAGTTTGTATTCTGGACTGATGGGCATTCTTTTTTTTTTAATTAATTAATTTATTTTTAGTTTTCAACATTCACTTCCATAAGCTTTTGAGTTTTAAATTTTCTCCTCCTCCTTCCTGTCCCCCCTCCCCAAGACAGTGTACAATATGATATAGGCTCTACATATACATTCCTATTAAACATATTTTCATATTAGTCATGTTGTAAGGAAGAATTAGAACTAATGGGAGGAACAATGACAAAGGAGAAACAAAACAAGAAAGGAACAGCAAATAGTATGCTTCAATCTGCATTCAGACTCCATAGTTCTTTCTCTGCATGTGGATAAGCATTTTCTATCATGAGTCCTTTGGAGATGTCTTAGATCCTTGAATTGCTGAGAAGAGCCAAGTCTATCAAAGTTAGTCATTGTACAACATGGCTGTTACTGTGTACAATGTTCTCCTGGTTCTGCTCACTTCACTCAGCATCAGTTCATATAAGTCTTTCCAGGTTTTTCTGAAGTTTGCCTGCTTATCATTTCTTATAGCACAATAGTATTCTATTATATTCATATACCACAACTTGTTCAGCCATTCCCAATTGATGGGCATCCCCTCAATTTCCAATTCTTGGCCACCACAGAAAGGGCTGCTATAAATAATTTTGTACATGTGGGTCCTTTTCCCATTTTAATGATCTGTTTGGGATACAGCCCTAGAAGTGGTATTGCTGGGTCAAAGGGTATGTACATTTTTATAGTCCTTTGGGCATAGTTCCAAATTGCTCTCCAAAATGGTTGGATCAGTTCACAACTCCACCAACAGTGCACTAGTGTTCCAATTTTCCCACAACTTCTCCAGCATTTATAATTTTCTGTTTTGTCATGTTAGCCAATCTGATAGGTGTGATGTGGTACCTAACAGTTGTTTTGATTTGCATTTCTCTAATCAATAGTGATTTAGAGCATTTTTTCATATGATTATAGACAGCTTTAATTTCTTCATCTGAAAACTGCCTATTCATATCCTTTGACCATTTATCAATTGGGGAATGAGTTGTATTCTTATAAATTTGATTCAGTTCTCTATATATTTTAGAAATGAGGCCCTTATCAGAGACACTGGTTGTAAAAATTCTTTCACAATTTTCTGCTTCCCTCCTAATCTTGGTTACATTGGCTTTGTTTGTGCAAAAACTTTTCAATTTAATGTAATTAAAATTATCCATTTTGCTTTTCATAATGTTCTCTATCTCTTATTTGGTCATAAATTCTTCTGTTCTCCATAAATCAGCAGGTAAACTATTCCTTGCTTTCCCAGTTGGCTTATAGTATCAGCCTTCATATATCTAAATTGTGTATCCATTTTGCCTTTATTTTGATATACGGTGTAAGATGTCAGTCTATGCCCAGTTTTTGCCATACTACTTTCTAGTAGTTTTTGTCAAATAGTGAGTTTTTATTTCAGAAGCTGGGAGGTGATTAGATCTGTACTTAAAGCCTTTACAGCTGCTAATGCTTCACCCCTCAATGAACTGGCGTCTAGTAGTATTAGTATTTACCCTATCACTCACTAATCAACAAGTGATTATTAAGTGCTTTCTAACTTCCAGGCATCGTGCTAACTACTGTGAATACAAAGAAAAACCAAAAGTAGTCCTTCAAGGAACTTAACTTTCTAATATAGGAGGTATGGGTATGGGTAAGGATATGGTGGATAAAAGGTAAACTTAAAGGCGAAGGCACAGGGAAAGGCCTCCCACAGATAGTGGTGCTTCAGTTGAATACCAGGGTTATCTGTACTCAGTTTCTGGCATAAAAGAACTTGCTTATGATATTTAATAAAAAAAACCAGACATTACCACATTGGCAGCATGAAAAAGCGCCACTACTCTTTCCACTAACTGGTTTGTTTGTGGTGGTGG
The DNA here is from genome assembly GCF_900497805.2 of Vombatus ursinus. Lineage (NCBI taxonomy): Eukaryota > Metazoa > Chordata > Mammalia > Diprotodontia > Vombatidae > Vombatus > Vombatus ursinus. The sequence goes on from NW_020954567.1 coordinate 26,390,227, forward strand.
TGGAGTTTTTTTTTGTTCTTTGGTTGTTTTTTGATGGGTTGGGGTTTTTTTTTGCCTTGGAAAAGAAAAATTGGTACTCTATATAGTCTCCAAGGTCTTAAACTCTACAAAAATTCTAAGGAAATAAAAAGCCTTGATAACCATTGTAATAGCAGGCTAAACATACCAGACAGTTCTTTGGAGGAAATTATGCTTTAGGGCATCTAATGCAAACATATTTTTGTACTATATTTTTCATGTTCCTATCTGGGTCAGATCTAACCAATGAAAGGCTCTGGTAATTTAGATACTAATATTACTCAAACAGATTTCACTCTATATTTTGCTATCAGTCCTACCAGAATAGCAAGGTACTAGGCACCAAACTTGAGTACAAAAGTATATTCTCTATTTTATATGTTATCTACTGCTAAAAGAATTACTAAAATGAAGTTGGCTAAAGTAGAGGTTGGAACAAGGAGACCAGTTAGGAGGAGTCCCAAATTCATAAAGCCTTAGAGACAGATGGTACTTTACAGATCATCCGAGTTTAATTCCTGCATTTTACTACTAAAAATACAAATACCCAGAGAGGGTAAAGAACTTCTTCAAGGACAAAGAGTTAGTCATAATAGAATCTGAACTAGAAATCAGGTGTTCTAATTTCTAATCCATTGACTCCCTTCTCCATTTTTTTGAGGACTTTAACTTTTTCTGAGAGATTCTAGCTTTAATGTAAAATGCAGGAATTCTGATGATGGATTTTTGAGAGATTGGTTCATGATAACTGCTTTTCATAAGAATCATATTAAAAGTTTTCTATCCCTATGCACCTGACTATCCATAGTTCCAATTCAATGTATCCAGATATTATTTAATCCTCACTTTACAAATAAGGAATCTGAGATTTCATTAGTATAGGAAACTTCCAGGTGAGGAAACTATTTCTATGAAGGCAGGTTAGCATATTCTCTGCTACTTACAGTCTTGGAAAGAGTGTCCTCGAGCACTGCAAAATTAAGTGACCTGTCCAGTATTTGTCATGGAACATGAATGCAGTTCCTCCATCTACTCTACCATGTTACCTCACAAGTCAAGACATAAATAGGTTAATTACCTATTAGCTGACGGATAAACAGGATTAGAACCCACTGTTTTGAATGCCATCCCAGTGCTCATTCTACTAGTCAACCATGAATGGATAAATAATTTCAAAGGTAAGTGTGCCCCTATCCGTGGTCTCAAAAGAAAGAGAACATTACCTAGTATAATAACTAAACAAAGAAGCCTTTCCAACCCAAGGTACCAATAGTGTGGTACTTTTTGATCTAATTAGATATTGATGAGTGCCTGGAACAGAACATTCATTGTGGACCCAATCAAATGTGTTTCAACATGCGAGGAAACTACCAGTGCATAGATACACCATGTCCACCCAACTATCAACGAGAGCCTGTTTCGGGGTAAGTCTAACTTTCTCATCCTAGGTTTTCTTTCTGAAATCATCCCTGAATCCTTCCTCTTCCAACAAATACCATCTGATAGTTTTGTCCAGCTTGCCTAGTAGTCACCATTTCAAGGGGAAGCAAGACTACGTGTAGTACATTCATTCTTCTGTGTTACTGAAAAATAATGAGATCACACAAAAGCTGATTAAGGAAGAGCTATCACTTACATCTGGCTGACATTGTTTCCTGTAGCAGAATTCTATCACAGTAGCTAACTTTAATGGATAATGAAGCTTATTTATCCATTGAAATATTCTATCTTCACTCATTTTGCTGCAGGGTTTTAAGTGCTTTGGGTTTAAAGAATTTAAAGAAGCATTTCTATTCCTTTCAGTGAGATAATGGGAATATGGAAAGATGAGTCAACATTTCTGCTCATAAATCCCATAGCCTTTCTCAACTTTTCTCTTGTCTGCATCACTATTCTCCTTTGGGTTTGGAATGAACTACTATTATTTTTCTGTGCTCATGACAAAGAAAGGCTTATTTGGGGCCAGTGAATGTGCTAACAGCAGGTAAATACCACAGACAATGAAAATTGATCATGGGCTTCACTAGGTGGCAAGGGGATATAAATGTACTATAGTCAGAAGCTGGCTGGAGCCCAGCCTTCCTCTAAACAGTGGCCAGAACCCCCAGAATATCATGGCCAAATTTATACTTCCTGCTATTGATCAAGAATCATTTTAACTTTATTAAACTGAAAAGTACTGAATGGGGGAAAAAATGGGCAAATGATTCATTGAGATAAAAATGATCCTGGAAGATGATGGAGTAGGTCAGAAACTTTTGGCTCTCCAAATTTCCTCCATCCATCCATCCATAAATAAATAAATGAGTGAATGAATGAATGAATGAATGAATGAATGAATGAATGAATGATCATCTCAGAGGGAATGTAGAGCAGTGAAAATAAACAAAAGTCAGGGTAAAGCAGTTGTCCTCCTTACCTAAGACAACTTAAGTAGACCCCAGGAAAGACCCAACCTCCAGAGGTGGAGGTTTGGCCTGAGTGAAGTGGAAACACCTCCAGGTTGCCTCTGCACAATCAACAAACAACAAGCCCTGGGGTCAGTTGGGGTTGGGAAGCTGCCTCAGCCTTAGAAACTTTCATCTCACAGGCAGTGTGGGGGTCTGAAGGCTTAGTAGGAGAAGATTGAAGGACCTTCCACTGTTGAGAGACACCAAGCACAGCTGTGCTGACCAGATGCATTTCAGACTGTGGCTTCAACGAGAAGAAGCTAGCACATATGTGATGAGTGCAGTAGCAAGGGTCAGTGACCCTACTGGCTGTGGGCGCTTGCAGGAAAGTAGACTCCCTGGTTTCAGTTCCAAGACAGAGAGGACAGCTATAGTTTGCAGCCACTTGAGGGACCATAGGGAGCAAGATCATTTGTGGGACAGTGTAGATGTGGGCCCTAGCTGTGACGGCTTAGGAGTAGAGAGGAAAGCCCAAGGTTGAGCCCTGGGACAGACCTCAGAAAATAACAGTAAGAAGGACCTGAAGGTTAGGAAATCATTCTCCATACCTCAGAATTAAAACTTGATTACACTAATAACTGCTAAAAATAAAATCAAACAAACAAACAAATAAATAAATAACAATGAGCAAGCAAAGGAGAAAGAACCTAACCATAGTTACTATAGGGATAGAGAAGATATGGTTTCATATTCAGAGGAAGATAATGGAGCTAAAAAAAAAAAGCCACTCCTTTTTTAATTAGAAATGTCAAAAATGGTCCCAAGAACAAAAAGTTCTTTCAAGAACTTTTTCTTAAAATTTCTTAAAATTTCTTAAAATCCTTTTAAGATTTTAAAGGATTTTGAAAAGGATTTTAAAAATCAAATAAGAGAGATCAAGTAAAATTAGAAAAAAATAAGAATCCAAGAAAATCAAGAAAATTATGAAAAGAAAGTCAACCAACTTGAAATAGAGAATTAAAAACTTAAGGAAAAAAATAATTCCTTGAAATCTAGAATTGGGCATAGGGAAGCTGATGATATTCTCAGACACCAAGAAATCATAAAACAAAACCAAAAGAATGAAAAATAGACAAGAATCTGAAATGTCTCATCAGAAAAACAACTGATCTGGAGAACTGATTGAGGAGAAACAATAGAAGAATAGACTACTTGAAAAGTATGATTTAAAAAAAAAAAGAATCGATACAATATTATAAGAAATTATCAAGGGAAATTGCCCTGAAGTTCTAGAACAAGAAAGTAAAGCAGAAATAGAAAAAAATCTACCGATCACCCGAAAGATATCCCAGGAGGAAAACTTGCAGGCATATCATAACCAAGTTTCAAAGCTCCCAGGTTAAGGAGAAAATATTAGAAGCAACAAGAAAAAAATAATTTAAATATCATGGAGCTACAATAAGGATTACCAAAGACTTAGCAACTACTACATTGAAGGACTGTAGGTCTTAGAATACTCTATTCTGTAAAACAAAAGAACTGGGGTTATGACCAAGAGTAACTTACCCAGCAAAGTTAAGTATAATCCTAAATAGAAAAAAAAAAAATGGACATTTAAATGAACTGAAAAACTTTCAGATATTTGTGACAAAAACAGCAGAACCTAAGGGAAAATGTGACATATAACATACAGGAGAAATATAAGGTAAACAAATATTAAATACCAATTATGAGGGATTCAATAAGGTCAAATTGTTTACTTCTTATATGTAAAAATATCATCAGTACTTTTATGACTGTCATCATTATTTGGGTAGTTTGAAAGAAAGGCATGGGCTGAGCTGAGTATGATGGGGTGATTCCCAAAAAATAAAACTGTAGGGGGAGATAAAAAGAAGTAATTATTTCATACAAATGAGGCATAAAAGGAAAAACTGATACAAAAGAAGCTAATAGGGGGAAGACTGGTAGTGCTGGAACCTTACTGTCATTGGGAATGGGTTAAAGAGGGAACAACATATGTCTAGAAGGGTATAAAAGTCTTCTAAATTCAGAAAAAAATAAGAGGGCAAGGGGACAGGGCGGGCAAAGAGTATAAGGGAGGGATTCTTAGAGGGAAGGGTAGGTTAAGGAGTAGGAGGACAAGGTAGCAGGTAGAAGTAAATTAGAGAAGGGAGGAGGGATTGGGTAAATAGTGTAAGAAAGATAGTGAGGAAAAATAGGAAGGTAGAAAATACACAAGTAATTATAGCTTAGAATGTGAATGGGATGAATTTATTCATAGAACAGAAATGGATAGCAGATTAAAATTTTGAATTCAAAAATATGTTGCTTTCAGGAAATACAATAACACTAAACGGCATAAGTAGAATTTATTATGTAAAAAAGCAGAGGTAGAAATCATGATCTCAGACAAAATTAAAGCTAAAATAGATTTAATCAAAAGAGAAAAAACTACACTGTGTCAGCAATATTATTCAATATTGTTTTAGACCATTTAAAATAACCAGACAGTATAAAATACCTGCCAAAACAGACACTGGAACTATATGAGCATAAACATAAAACACTTTTTGTACAAATAAATTTAAATCTAAATAACTGAAGTAATAGTTATTGTTCATGGATAGGTAAAGCCAATATAATAAAAAAGAATTTTATATAACTGATCTATTTATTTAATGCCATCCCAATTAATTTACTAAAATTATCTTACTGAGGTTAGAAAAATAATAAAGTTCATTTGGAAGAATAAAAGGTCAGGAACGTTAAAGAAATCAGGGAAAAAAGATGTAAACAGATTCAGTAGTATCATACCTTAAAATATATTGTAAGGTAGAGCATTATTGAAGTGGAAAATGGATAATTTTGATTACTTTATGTTAAAATTTTCTTGTATAAGTAAAATCTATGTAGCCGAGAATAGAAGGAATGCAGAAAATTGGGGAACAACTTTTACAGACAGTCTCTCAGATAGGATATGATTGGGTTGGAATACTGCTGTGGCATAAGAAATGATGAGCTAGTTGATTTAGAAAAACATGGAAAGACTTGAACTTTTGAAGGAAGATTCTATCCACCTTCAGAAAAACAGATGACAAGTGGAAATTAGTATAGTACAGTATATGTCATACACACATATATGTATGAGTGTATATTTGTAAATATCTATATAGGTATCTGTGTGTATGTATATATACATACATGTATACATACACACACACATCTCCTAGCTTAATTGTAACCCTTAGGGTGGGATGGAGGAAGGGAGGGGAAAAAAATAAAGTAAAAAATGCACAGCAAAGAACAAAAGAAAACTTACAAGGAAGCAAAGAAAAGCTTGACAGCTTTGAAAACAATGTGCAGTATTTATTATATACGCTTTCTTGAAATGGAAATTTATTGTTTTATATTTAATCCTCATATTCTGCTGTACACATGGCAATGTTTTTTTTTTTCATTCTCTTTAGCATTACGTAGTACAAGGGTTCTTAACCTGGTGTCTGTGAATTTAAAAAAAACCACATTTTAATAAGTATATTTCAATAAAATTGGTTTACTTTGTAATCTCATATATTTTATTTTATTCATTTTACAATATTATTCTCAGTAGTGTCTATAAGCTTTACCAGACTTCCAAAGGGGTCCAAGACACCAAAATGATTAATAACCTCTGCTATAGTGTCAATCCCTTTTTAATCAAGAAGTTTTGAGTTATTACTATGTCTTATACTTAACAGGCACTGTGACCTGTTAAGGTTCTTTTAATGTCCATATATGGTGTAGCAAAAAGAAATGTATATGTTTCTGGCTGTGCATGTATATACGTATCTTCATTAAATACACACGATATCCTTATCCAAAGATAAGGAGACTTTCTTTGGGACAACATTGGGGCAATAACCCTACTTGAGCTCTTCACAGACTTTTTCCAGTATATATGTTCAGACAGATTCTATCAAGCTAGAAAGGCTTCACATCAAATCCTGGTAGTAGACTGTTTCTACTTTCTTAGCACTCAGCTAGCTATTAGGTAGAGAGACTCATCAGCAGTAGGCTGATCACTAGGTAATTCCTTCACCATTGCAAATAAGAAAAAAAAATGAAACTCCATGGAGGTCAAATGCCCAAGTTATTTCTTTCGGCTAGAGAGCATATTTGACCTTTATTCTTTTGAACAAATCAAACCAAATGACAAAATATACCATTTCAGCCTTGCCACTGGTTATCCTAGATTGGTACTGGGAAGGCAAGCCTTTCCAGTATTTTAGAATCCTCCACTATCTGTCTTCTGCTAGCTTAGCCTCTGAAAACCCAGGGATCATTTCTTTGCCAAAATGAGGCATCAGAACAGGACTTTATGGAACAACTTACTAATATTTAGCTTTTTAATAGAATTCATTGTTCACCTTCCATCACAAGCAGTCCTCAACTTACAAATGAGATGTCAAATCAAACCAATGAGTATTTATCAAGCATCTACTATGTACCTGACACTATGCTAAATTCTAGAGGTGTTTTTTTAAGTAAAAAAAAAAAGTAGTCCCTGCTCTCAAGGCACTCAGTCTAACTGGGGGACCACATGCAAACAAATATGTACAAACAAGATACAAAAAGAATAAATTAGAAATTAGCAACAATGGGAAGGCAACAACATTAAGGGGACAGGAAAAGGCATCTTGCAGAAGGTAGGATTTTAGATGGCAATTGAAAGAAACCAGGAGTCTGAGATGAAAAGGGAGAGAAAAGGAAGTGTAAATATCCATAGAAGTGAGATGAAATGTCCTGTGCGAGGAACAGCAAGGAGGGTAGGGTTGGAAACTTTCATTTCTAAGTTAGCTATTTGTAACATGGAAAATATTTTCCCATAGAAACAGTATGATAAGTAGTGATTTTCATAGATCAACCCATAGAAACTTATTTTTTTCACATACCTGAAATATAGAATCATTCTAATAGTACTGTAACCTAACTACCTCGTATACTGATATTACTATTGGAAAATATATTGAATTTCAACAGAGTACTCCTTGAAATGCCCCTTTTGTCACCTCTAAACTACCCTCCTCTAATATCCCCAAACTTGTCACTCAAATCAGAGACTATTGTTCCTACTTTCTCCACCACCTACTTGACAGTGGAAATAGAGACTCACCAAGTTACATGTCAATATTACTAGTTCTTAGGATGGGTTTATTAGGATCTTGGTGGGTCAAGGGGCAGAAGGTGAAGAATGAAGATTTTAAAAGGGGGCTGGGAATAAGAGTATTGGACTGTTGGGGTGTGGGGACTCCTTCCAGGGTAAATCATTTAGAAACTTTCTGTCTGGGTTGGTTCCCTGTAACTTCCTTGAATATACAAAGGAGTAAAGTAAGATTTATTGATACTTCAAAGGAAAACTTAGACTCAGTCTGTTTTAGATATTTTAATCACAGGAAGTAGATATGAAAGTGGGTATGGCTTAATAAGGAGAAAAGGAAGAGGGGCTAGGTATGTTGCTACTACTCATGAAACCAATGGTAACCCCAAGACAAGTCCTTCTGCCATCCTACACCTACCTAGTCAGGCCCTAGGGTGAAGTGATTAGCAAGGATAAGGGTGAAGATGAGTGACAGCAGTTCAGGCAGTCACAGAGTCTATAACAGAAGAGGAGGAAAGGGAAGAAGGAGGGGAGGAAAACTATAAGAGGAGGTAGCAGAAGGAGAGAAGAGGAATTCCTATTGCCAATAAACCATCTATCTTGGGTAATTATTCCTACATTATCACCTTGAGAAAGAGTACATGCCTAATCACGTAATACCAGCCCGATATCTGGAAGAAGCTGTTGCAATATTTACACTCCTTGTTTGTACACTAGGCATTGAATATGACTTCAAATTCCAATGGAAATGAGGGCTAGGCCACTTTAAACAAACTTTCATACTCACTCAGCATCTGTTTAGAGTCAAGAATTTGAACTTTGATTAGACCTCATTAATTTGTAATTATACAGCATTATGTTTTGTAAAACCCCAAATTGTCATGGATGTGAATTACCTGCACAATACTTTCTCTTGATTCAGAGACAAATAATTATCTGTATTGTATATGTTTACCGTCTCTAGGTTCTGTCTTAAAAACTGTCCACCCAATGATTTGGAATGTGCCCTAAGCCCTTACGCCTTGGAATACAAACTAGTCTCCCTCCCATTTGGAATAGCCGCCAATCAAGATTTAATCCGGCTGGTTGCATACACGCAGGATGGAGTGATGCATCCCAGGACAACATTCCTCATGGTGGACGAGGACCAGACAGTCCCTTTTGCCCTCAGGGATGAAAACTTGAAAGGAGTTGTATATACAACTCGACCTCTTCGAGAAGCAGAGACCTACCGAATGAGGGTTAGAGCCTTGTCCTACAGTGCCACTGGGACCATTGAGTATCAGACAACATTCATTGTTTATATAGCTGTATCTGCCTATCCATATTAACCCATGTAGCTTAAAAATGTTCATAGTGGAAATAACTGCCCCATCCAGATTTACCCTTCCCTTTCCTTCTAAACAGTTGTAAACTTTGCAATTTGAAAATGGTGCTATGCTCTTTCTTGTGCCTGCCTTGGCACTGCCGAGTTGTTTCCAGTATTCCGTTGATTTGTGTTGTGTGTGTATGTGTGCGTGTGAGTGTGTGTGTGCGTGGGAGTGTGTGTGTGTGCGTGCGTGTGCGTGTGTGTGTGTGTGTGCATGCACGTATGCTTTCAATGAGGTTTGGAAAACCTATGTTATTTGCTTTATTTATTACACTGGAGCAGTAACTTTCTGAAGATTGTTCTGAACACCCAACAATGCGCATCAGGGGATATTTGTCATAGTAGTTTAGTGTTCTGAACTGTTACTACAAAAACCACGTTTCTCCTTTCCAAATGTTAAAGGCCATTTTTTTTTTTTGGCTATTTGGCCATATTTAGAATGATGAAACTGGTTACCAAATAACCTAATCAATACTTATAACTTAAAATCATGCTTCTCTTCCTATTTAAACTCTATAATAGGACTTATGTACTTTAATTTCCTTTAAAAAAAAAAACAAAACACATACCACTTACTTCAAAAAAGAACATAACCCCAAGAAAGATTAGTCTGTCCCAAATGATGTCCATCTGTTTTACTTAACTTTCTAAATATGGATCTTTCAGTGATTATGTGAACTCAGCTGAACCATTTGTGGATTGTAACCAAAACCATGAGTTCTTCCTTAGAGAATATTTTATGGCATAGATCTCAAACTTTAATATTTTGACATAATCTTTCCATTCATTTAATGCTACAACTTTCACATTCCAGTATTCCTTATACACCTGGGCAGTTGAAAACTTTTGTTTTTTTAAAAAACTAATGGAACCATTTTTCTCTGAACTCCAGCAAGTTTGGTTTAGCATAACATTCAACGTCAAAACACTGTACAAGGCGGTGACAGATTCTGGAAGTAATTTGCCAAGATGTATTCTATTTTTAAGAAGTGTATATATGTTATCTTTGTGTGTATTTTCTATGCAATATCTCAGTGGATTGTTTTATTAAAATACTGTACCAAAAAGTGTTATGCCAAAACAATCAAAATAAAAATTCACATCCCTTTTATTAACACTTCTGTGAGACCCTAAATTCTTTATTATTGTAATCAGAATCATGTATCAGTTTCCTTCTTTCTTTTCCTTTAAGTGAATTGAGTACCTGTCCAAGAAAAATGTAAGGTGGTTTGAGGTACCTTACAAGTGCCACAATGCAATTTCACACAGAATCATAGCACACAGAGACCCTGATATATAAGCTGACCCAGGACCTTGTAATCAGGCATGTAATGATATAATACAATGGCTAACTTTTTCAAGTATGAGAATTTCTTTTAATATTAAAAAAAGTTAATTTACTCCAACATGATAGTTGTACTATTAGTATCCATTGAGAAGGAGAGGGGAGATTAGGGATTTATAAAGTGTTTCCTATGTACCAGGTACCATGCTAAACATTTTACAAACACCTCATTTGGTTCATTGCTCATGGGTAGGCCAATATAATAAAAATAACAACTGTTTTTCTTGCTTTCTCAGCTGGGCAGGAGAGGGCAGGAAGGAGGAAAGAATGTAGACTTAAAAATAAATAACATTGAATAAAATAAATATTTTTAACAAGTTTATCGTAGAAAAAACCCAGTGGAGCCAGCAACATATTCTACAACCTCAGGTGTAAATACAGAAATGCACAAAGCATAGGTGACTATACTTGGTGAGTAATGAACACCACCATCAGAAAAAAAAATGAGTTAATTTTATCTCAGCATTAAGGAAATGACTGGTTACTAATGTGGGAATTCTTTCTTAATCAGTTGTCTATTCTGTATGTAATAGAAGCAACCACTCATGAAAACAAGTTCAAAATCATGTTTCTTGGGACAGCCAGGTGGTGCAGTAGATAGAGCTCCAGCCTTGGAGTCAGGAGGACCTGAGTTCAAATCCAGCTTTAGACACTTGACAATTACTAGTTGTGTGACCCTGGACCCAAAAAGCAACCCCCCAAAAAAAATCACATTTCTTTCAAATAAGGTATACTATTCCCAAGCCATATTCTAGTTGCAGGTCTCATTTTACCTATTCTGAAGTAATAGTTACCAGATCAAATTTGTTTTCTTGCATTATACATATGTATATTGTATACATGTGCATATATATACACATATACATTCATATATTTATGTATACACATGCATATATGGATACTCAAAATAAATACAAAGTAGTATGAGAAAAGGGCACTTGAGAGGATGAGAAAAAGTTTTGTGCAGAAGGTGGTGTTTAAATTGCATCTTACAGGAAGAGAGAGGCATAGGTAAGGAAAGAGGCATATAAAATGGTCAGTACAAACTCACTGAAATGGAGGATGGAGTGTCATTTGTGAAAAACAGAGAGCATGCCAGTTTAGCTGGATGACAGAGTATAATGGAGGAAACAACAGTATCAAACAAGATGGGAAAGATAAGTAGGGAGGGGTAAGGTTGTCAAGGGCTTTAAAAGCCAAACTGTTTATATTTTAAGCTAGAAGCAACAGGGAATAACTGGAGTTGATCGAATAGGTAAGTAACCTTTTTAGATTAAAGAAAATTACTTTGATAGCACTGTGGACTGGAATAGGAGAGAAATGAAACTAAGAGACCAAACAGGAAGCTTTCACAATAATCTAGGTGAAAAGTCATAAATACCTAGGTTTGAGCAAAGAAGGGTTCAGTTTCAAAAGATGTTGTGAAGACAGAAACAGTAGTATTTGGGAACTAGCTAGATATATGACAGAAAGGAGAGTGAGGAGTCAAGGGTAACCAAGTTTACAACACTGGAACATTAGAAATATGGTGGTTCTTTCAACAGAAATAGGGAAATTTAGAAGAGAAGTAATTTGATAATAAAGATAATGGGGGGAGGCAACTAGGTGGAGTAGTGGATAAAGCACCAGCCCTGGAGTCAGGAGGACCTGAGTTCAAATGTGGCCTCAGACACTTGACACTTACTAGCTGTATGACCTTGAGCAAGTCACTTAACCCCATTGCCTAGCCCCCCTCCCCCCCCCAAAAAAGATAATGAGGGTGGGGGTTTTTTTACATGTTGAATTTAAGACGTTTCCAGGATATGCTATTTTAAATGTCTATTAGGCAGCTGGCAATGAGGAATTAATGCTCAGGGGAAAGAATAGCTGGAACTGGAGATGTAGATTTAGTCATCATTAGCACAGGAATGAAAAACTGAACCTGTGGAAGCTGATGATCTCTCCACTGAGAGATGGAGTATAAAGAGAAAAGTAGGATTTTTAGGTCAAAATCTCATATCCATAACTAGGACCTATTATTCTGATGATAAAATAGCAAAGGAAACTTGGAAGAAGCAGTTACATAAGTACGAGGAAAACCAAAGAAAAGTCGTGAAAGCCCAAAAAGTAAAATGTGATCAGCAATATCAGATTTAGCAGACAGGTCCAGTAGAATGAGAACTGAAAAAAAAGGCTGTCAGATTCGTACACTGAAAGATCCCTGGTAACTCTGGAGAAAGTAGTTTCCATTGAATAATGACATTGGAAGTCGGATAACAAAGGGTAGAGAAGAGAGTGAGAGAAAAGAAAGGAAGGAGAGGCAAGAAGTATAGAATATTTTTTTTTCTAGGACTTTGGCTACAAAATGCAGGAGAAATATAAAATTATAGGTTGAGGGGATGGTAAGATACAGTGAAGGTTGGTTTTTTTTTTTTAAGAATGGAGAGACTTGGGCATATTTGAAGGCAGGAACAAGGGAAGCAGTAGATAGGAAGGGATTGATGATTGCAAGAGGATGCTGGAGAAGACCAAAGAAGATGAGATCAGGTTTGAACTGCTGAATAATCTATAACCTTTCACTTCTTTTGTTTCTTAATCCCAGAACCATATGTCTGACATATTTTCACTACCTTCCCCTATGTCTACCTTTTCATTAAAGTTACTAAGTGTCAGTGTACATGTTGATTTTGTCTGGGCGATCCTGTCTAGTTCATTTTAGAATTTTTTTAACCTCTTTATCCTCTGAAAGAGAGGTTGGTACAAAAGGTTCAGTTATTATCATGGCAGTCTTTTTATTTATGCTTATCATGAGCAAACTGAGAGCTATCTCTATTCCAAATGTTCACATGGAGTATACGTGCCCGACCTGAGCCTTCTGAGCTCACATTGGTCTCATCATCCCCAGTTGGACACATTGTATTGTGACCCCAACATAGCGATATCATTTTGGTCATCTTCGAGCAGGAAGGACAACAACTACCTACCAACCCATCATGAGCAAGACAAAGCAAGATGAAGAAGTGATCCATTAAATGATCTCTGTTATTGCCTTGGGTACATGTGCCATAGTAGGTGTAGTGCTGGACTTGGAGTCAGTAATGCCTGGGTTTATATTCAGCCTCAGACACTGTTGATCACACTCTCCCTTTCTGGGCTTTCATGACACTACTCTCCTTTGGTCTTTCTTGTACTTGTCTAACTCTTCTTCTGAATTTCCTTTGCTATTTCATCATCAGAATAATAGGTCCTAGTCATGGATATAATCTAAGATTTTGACCTAAAAATCCGACTTTTATCTTTATACTCCATCTCTCAGTGACCACATCAGCTCCCATTGATTTAATTTTTCATTCCTATGCAAGTCACTCAACCTCTAAACTTCAGTTTCTACAACCATAAGATGGAGATTGATAATAGTACCTTCCTAACAGAGTTGTAAGGAACAAATTAGATAATGTTTTTAAGTGCTTTTCAAACTTTAAAGTGCTATTATTATTACACAATGAAACCTGTTCCATCAATTCCTTTGTTTGCATCTCCAAAAAGAACCTCTGAGCCAGTTGCAATTTTCTTAAGCTTTCTTGCTTCCATTACAGCAAAACTATCACAATTGCTATGGTTTCATTCTTCTCGTAATATATCAATTCACTAATTACTGGACAATGTTCTCACATATAGCATACCAACAGTTAAATTTATGTTTTTAGATGGTTTAAAAGCTATGTGCTTCTCAGCACTCTAAAAGTGTTGGGAATTGATGCCAACCTGGAGAAAAGTCTCTAGAAGCATGTGTTAAGAGTTCTTTCCTTGGTCTCCTGCTATTTTTATCAGTGACTTGGATGATAATACAAGTCATATTCACAGGTAACACAAAATTAGAAGGAATAGCTATTGGGGGAAAGTCTTAGAACTCAAAAAGAGCTTGAAAGATAAGAAAAATGGAAATTTCATTTAACAACATGAAATTTAATAAGGATATTTATTAAGTCCTATGATGGTTTTAAAGAATCAACAGCCAATTGACCAAAATGAGAAATACATGGCTAGACAATAGTTCACAAGAAAAATATCTTGGGGACGTGGGGAAAGGGAGGAGATAGCAGACTGAAACTTGTTATGAGTGAGGAGTGCAACATGTCAACCAAAAAACAAAACGTGGCCTTGGTCTGCACTTCTCAGACCACATATGAAGTATCACGTTAAATTCTGGGTCCGTTGTAGGAAATTCACTGATAAACTGGAGGACAATCAGGATGATGAGGGGATTCAAAACCATATTAAGAATGAGTTGAATGAACTGTTGATATTTAGGCTACATAAGAGCAAATTTAGAGGGGCAGCAGGTAGAAGGTCATGAATGGCAACTTCAAGTAATTTGAAATATCATGTAGAAGCAAAATTACATTCACTTACTTTATCATCAGAGGGCAGAACTAAGCACAATAAGTAAAGTTTCAGAAGGCCTGATTTAGGATTTGTGTGATGAAACATCTCCCTAACAATTAAAGATAAGTAGCTAGAAGGTGTTTTAGGTACTATCAAATTCAACCTCATTTTATAGATGAGGAAACTGACACACAGATTGGACCTGCCCAGGGTCAGACAGCTAGTCATTACTAGATCATTATCTGATTTGAATCAAGGTCTTCTTGACCTAGAGGATTTCTAAATGGTGCAATGGATAGAGCATGGGACCTGGAGTCAGGAAGACCCGAGTTCAAATCCAACCTCAGACACTTACTAGCTGTGTGACCCTGGGAAAGTCATTTAACCCTGTTTGCCTCAGTTTCCTCATCTGTAAAATGAGCTGGAGAAAGAAACGGCAAACCACTCCAATATCTTTGCCAAGTGAACGAACAACAATTTCTTGAAAGGGAGTCGTTTATTTGTTTTTTAAAGAAAGTGCCCAGGGCTGGGAATATCTATTCAGCAAGTACTAACCAGACCAAGTGTCTATCAATTGAACATACAGTTTTCCTTTTCTTTAATTCTTCATTTCTTTTCCCTTTACTGCTTAAAATCCAAGGCAACGTATCCTGATAGAACTTTTATGGCAACGGAAGTTTCTTTCTGTTGCCACCGCCCTTTTGGGGGACTGGGGTGGACAGGCCAGGAGGAGGGCTGTTACTGATCAGAACCAGGAGGAAATAATAGAACCAGATTTTCCCACGTGGCAGTGATTATGCAGATGTGCTATTACTGGCCCAAAGACCTTGGTGAATGTGATGCATAAAAGGCTATGATCCTTTTTACCATTTGGAGTAATGTCTTTGCCAAAGGGAAGTAATAAATGTGGAAACCATTATATAACTCAGTTCCTTAACTGTTACATCTTGCTCTATCTGATCTGTTTTAGTTCAAGTTTTTAAAAGAGCCCCCAATCCCAGGAATCAAAGCTTTGGGCAACAGTCAAAGTCCCCAAATCTTATCTAACTCAAAGTGGCCCATTGGGTGCTGTTGTTTGTCTTAGACCTGTGATTTCATTAGAACAGATATCTCCTAGTGAGGAAACCCCCTCTATTGATGCTGCTCTGCAACTCACCTTAGAGATATATCTTAGAGGGTTGGTCGGGGCACCTAGAGAGAAGTGACTTGCGCAGGGTATGTAACAATATGTCAGAGGCAGGACTTGATAAGGTCTTCCTGACTTTGAGGCCAACTACTATGCACCACACTATCAAAGGCCAAATTAACCATAAGGAGAATGAGGCCTAGAGTGGTTCTATTATGTCAAAGAGCTTAAAAGAATGGAAAGGGAGGGGAAGAATATACTAATGGGGGGAAAGGGAAGAGAGGGAAAAGATGAGGAAATTGTTTCACATAATGGATGGGGAAAATTATTTCCCACAATTGGAATGCACAAGTAGGAGGAAGATGGGGTGGTTGGAAAGGCTGACACTTGAAACTCATTCTCGTTTGAACTGGTCAAAAGAGGAAAGAAAAAATGCACACATATTGTAACAGAAATCTATTTCACTCAACAGGGAAATGGGAGTGAAAGGGGGGAGGGAAGATGGAGAAATAAAGAGAGCAGATTAATGGAGAGATTAGTCCTAAGCAATACAACTCTAAAGATGTACAGAAATACTCATCATAGCCCTTTTTGTGGTGGCAAGGAATTGGAAACTGAGGGTGTACACATCAATTGGGGAATGGCTAAACAAGCTATGGTATGCGAATGTGATAGAATAGTGTTGTGCTATAAGAAATGATGAAGGGGATGGTTTCAGAGAAATCTGGAAAGACTTGTATGAATTAAAGCAGAGTGAAGCGAGCAGAACCAGGAGAACAATTTATACTCTAACAATTAAAATTAAAAAACCCATAATTCCAGAGGACTCATGATGAAAACAAGCCACCTCTGAATAGAAAGAAGACGGACTCAAAGTACAGCCTAAGGCATATTTTGGACATGGCCAATGCAGGAATTTGTTTTATTTAACTCATTTTCTTTTCCTTCTCATTTGAGAAGAGAAAGTAGATTTTCAATGATTGAAAGAATGAAATTTAATTTTTAAAAATGGAATATAGTAGGAATAACATTGGCTCTGTGGGCAGCTAGGTTGTTCAATGGATAGAGCACTGGGCTTGGAATCAAGAAGATTCATCTTCATGAGATCAAATCTGGCTTCAGATATTAGTTTTGTGACCCTGGACAAGTCACTTAACCCTGTTTACCTCAGTTCCTCATCTGTAAAATGAGCTAGAGAAGGAAACAGCAAACGGCTTCAGCATCTTTGACAAGAAAACCCAAAATGGGGTCACAGGGAGTCAGACACGACTTAACAACAACAAAATATTGGCTCTGTAGGGTGGGGCTACATTCTGGATGCTCCTGAATGCCAACTAGAATAGTCAGATTTACTTTATATGTCTGGTTTATGGGGAGAAAGCTATGAAGGAAACAAGAGAAGTGAGAACTTCAGCTGAATGAAGAAAAGAAATCATAAAGGTGCATTGGGATGTAGACTACTAAAGTAGGTCAGAGGTTAAATTTGGGGAAATGTTTCTTTTTTAATTTGGTAATGGAAGCAAGCAGAGCTCAGTTCCAATTCTACCTCTGATACTTACTAGCTGTGTGACACTTAACAAATCACTTAACCTATCCTTATCTGTAAAAGGAGGAGGTGGTACTTATCTGCTGATCACCCACTCCTCCTGAATACTCACTCTCTCCTCTCCAGGTTTTCATCACAGTATCCTGTCCTGGTTGTCCTTCGCTTTTGCTGTCTCATCATCCATAGAATATCCCTTATTAGGTGTTCCACAAAGCTTTGTCCTGGGCTCTTGGGCTCTCGAGCTCTAGCTCTCTCTCGCTCTCTCTCTTATCTTATCACCTCCAATGGGTTTATTATTTCTATGCTAGTTCTAATTTCTCTACCAAGCTTCAGTCCCATATCACCAATGGCCTATTGGACATTTCAAATGGGATGTCCTAGAGACATCAAAATATCAACATGTAAAAATGAACTCATTAGCTTTCCCCCAAAACCCTCCTCTCTTGCAAACTTCCCTGTTTGTTGAAGGTGCCACCATTCTTCCTGTCAAGTTTTTAACCTTGATATCTTCCTAAATCCTTCATATCCTCTCTCTCCACATATGTGTGTGTATGTGTTTGTATGTATATGTGTGTATATATATACGTGTGTGTGTGTGTATATATGTATATATATGTATGTGTGTGTGTGTGTGTGTGTGTGTGTGTGTGTCTCAGACTGCCCTGACTGGTGAAGAACAATGCATACACACTATGTAGTTCTTAGGCCTTTTCCCATTTTTCAACTCATTCAAACAATTAACAAGTATTTCATTAACTACGTCTATCCCTTTAATCTGTCCCCTAGTTTACTTTCTTTGGGAGTACTTTCTTTTCCATTAGCTCAGTTTTTTATACCTACTGAAGGAGCACAGGCGCTACCAATGCCCTCTAAATTTCATCACTCTGAGGCAAAACTCCAGTTGCTCTTCCCTAGTTACAGCTTTAGTAGTCTATTTTTCTTTTTTCAGTATAGTATGGCTTTCTAGAAGTGATGCTATCTGCAAACTATGGTGTTAGGCTGCCCCATGTACTAAACAATAGAAGAAATTAGAACCTTTTATTCTGTTCTTATTGGTTTGTAAATCCCCTACAACATTCAGCTATAAATTTGTTGTATCAACAGCAGTGCTGCTAATAACTGAAATTTATAGAGTACTTTGCAGGGGACAAAGTGCTTTATCTGTGTTGGACTAATGACTCGAGTGAGGTCATTGGGCTGGTAAGTAGCAGCCACATGGGTGAAGCTCCTAAAGGAGAGTTAACATGGTATATAGTATATATACATGATATATAGGAAACAGTCCTGGATTTGTAGTTGGAGAACCAGGGCTTAAATCCTGACATTGCTATTTACTACCTGTGTGACTCAGTGTCCGCATCTGTAAAGAGAGGTCATCAGACTAGATGAGCACTGAAGTCCCTTCCAGCTCGTCTATAATCCTAGGTCCTTAGTGCTCCTGCCACTATGCCACAGCTGCATCACCCCAGGATGTCCACAGGTAATGGGGTCTACCTTGTGGCCTCCATTTTCCTCCAACTCTCAATCAAGCATGGGCGGGGGGGGGGGGGGGGGGGGGGGGGAGGGAAACAACAGAATTCACATCTGCTGGACCTGACTTTGCATTTAAAGCTGTTCCATGTGTAGGGGCAACAATATAGAAGATCTAATTTGACCATGAGTTTTTCTAGCTCTGTAGGGCTTTGAAAGAATGCAAAAACAAACTGATCTGGGTACCTAAAATATATTTTCTTTAAAAAAAGAAATAAAGAAAACTATATCTATATTTAATATACAAGTGAGGGAAAATTCATAAGCATTATAAATGAAATGCATAAAGCGTTCTTATTCTCCTTCCTCCACATTTTGAATATCATCTGCTAAAATTTTTTAAAGCATTTGAAAAATTGTATTAATATTGTTTTTACATCCCTCTCATTTCCAGATATGTCCTTACCCAGCAACTTATCCCTTAAAACCAAAACCAAACCAAAAAAACCCTTTTAAAAAATTAGAGGGAAAAAATGCAGTTCAACAAAACTAACCAAAACGTCAACTGAGTCTGACAGTATATGCAATGTTCCACACTCATAATCCCTCATTTCTCAAGGAAGAAGTTTTCTCAGCTTTAACCCTAAGACCAAGCTTATAATGACACAACATTCAGTTTCTTGTCCTTTTTTTGTGGCTAAAACACATTTTTAAAACATCAAACAACCTTTTGGTGACTGGCCTGGTGATCAGGTGCAACATTGCATTTGCACTTGGAGGAAACAGACAGAAGCCAAGCGTTCTGTGCTAATTACTTCCAGACTGAGTCACAGAGCACACGGGAGATGGAGTAGCATCAGGGTATGTGACTGGTGGAAATGATTCTGTCTTCCCAATTGCCGTGTTCTGCCAAGCTTCTCTATTTCAAAATCTGCACTCTCAGAGTAATGCCTGAGGACTGGAAAGGCCCCCAGAATGTGTTTTGAATTGCTCCCTTCCTCTCCCATTCCCAAGCACTCCTTTGGCCTTTTCCACCTCAAAAGGCTCCGCTCAGCCTGTTGCATCGGCTTCCTTGCCAGTTTCCTTCCCCTTCTAAGCAATCAGCTCCCAACGGCATGAGTCACACATCCTATTAAGTGTTGTCTCGTCTTCCTTGTACCCATCAGTGATGCTACCTAGACACATGCACGGAAACAAACCATTAAAATAAAAATTGCGGGGCAGGGGAGGGGGGAAAGGACTTCCAAGGCCATCAAATCCAACCCTCAACAGAAACCTTATCTGCAACACTCCTAACAAGACTTCACTTGAATCTTTCAGAGATGGGGAGAACAGTGAGGTTCTAATTTCTACTCTGGAACAATTGTGTTAGAAAGTTTTTTCTTCATATCAAACACAGTTTCCACTCACTAGTTTCTCTGCCCTCTGGGGCCAAGCAGAATAAGTAATCCCTCTTCCTATGATAGCCCATCAAATACCATGAAACAGCCATCGTTTTCCACCTCCTCTCTCAGGTCTTCTTTTTTCCATGCTAAAACATCTCAAGTTCTTTCAACCAAACCTTGGCATGGTGTAGACTCCCTTCAATATATTAGTCACCCTCTTCTAGACATGCTCTGGTTTGCAAATGTCTTTTCTAAAATAGGGCATTAACAATGAATACATTACTCAAAATGTGTCTGACCAGGGCAGGACCCAGAGCAAGTCTTATAAACCCTGCTGATCAAGACAGAGCCAAGGATGTGTAGGCAGAGAAGCAGTCTGCAGTATAGTCAGGTGCTGGCACTGAATATCAGAGTAAACTCGTAAGATACACCAAGTTGGCAAGCCAGAATCTAGCCATAACTGGAGGGAGAGTAACAGGTCAGAGACTTGGTAGACACAGAAGAATACAGAAACAAATAGCAGAGGGGAGAAAAAGCTGAAAAGTTCAGAAGGAAAAAAGAAAGACTGATCCATAAGATAAAAGTAAATAGGGATAAAAAATAAAGATTTAAAGGGAACTTAAAATCAGAAAGAAAGGAAGAGGATTGAATTAATACCCCACAGACTAAATTCCCTAATCCTCTGTGATTGAATCCGTATCATTTGTGGGAAGCTAGGCAAATGGGGAGAGAGAAAGTGCCTCTAATAGGGCCACAGATTAACAGTAAAAGGATGATAATTATGAAAATCTCTTAACAAGAAGGGGTACTGCAAGAGAACAGGAGAAAAGCAATGGAGGGGATGTAACCGTTTCAGGGCAAAAAGAATGGGGGCTCTTCTAAGAGACAGAAGAGAATACATACTGTCGAAAGGTAAGGATGAAGGTATGGGAAGAGATAAGAAGAAATTATTTGCTCCTCAGGAAAGTAAGCCAGAGGGATAAGGAAAGCATAAGCAAGCTTTTGCCACCATAGCAGGTAAAGAGACTAGTTGATAGGTATCCCTACTCTCTACGGTTCTGTGATGATTGTGCACAGGGTTAGTATGAATCCCCACTATCTCTACTCCCAAAGGCCTAGAAACTCATTTTATTCTTTCATCCCAACTATGGAAGGATGACACGTTAATGGAAGTCAGGGGGCTCGGCTCAATTCATATCAGCTAGCAATCCCAAGGCCTCAGTCCAAGATGGCTTGGGATGAGCTCTCCAAAGATATAAAAAAGGTGGCTTATCTGAGACACTGGAAGCAGAGCTTCCCAACTAATAAATTGGGTATGCTGAAGGATTTGTAATACCTCGGAGTCTATTTCAGAGCAGACTGTCAGCTTTCCTGGGCATTTAGACGCTGAGACCCAATATGGTTGTGAGTATCTGAAGCTTTTCCAACACAGCAGGACTGCCAAAACTCACACTCTGTTGACACAGCCTTCAAAAATCTAGGGTCGGCTCCAGTCACAGTGAGACTTTGGAACACGACTTTAAAAATTATTGATATAATTTTTACATCACTTTCATTTTCAAATATATCCCCTTCCCACTTTCTATGACAAAGAATTCAGAACAAAAAAGTAGTTTCAGCAAAAGTAATTCATCAGTCATTTCTGACTGGATATACAATATTCCACACCTACACTATCTCATCTTGTCAAATAAGGGCAGGAGAGGAATTTTCCCAACTCATTTCCAGAGCTAAGCTTGGTCATTATTATTAGCATTCAGTCCCTCCCCCCTCCCTTTTTTTTTTTTGGCCTTTCCATTAGCATCTTTGTAGTTATATATGTTATCTTTATGGTCCTGATTACTTCGTTCCACATCAAATCATTTAAGACTGCCTACGTTTCTCTGTATTCATCATTTCTCATGGCATAATGATTATATTGGAGCAAATCTTTAATGAAAAGTACCAGTAGGTAGGCCATGGAAACATGGAATTCATTCTCCATAATGACATTTTATCTGTCCATAGCTGTATAGCTTGCAATCATTTGCATTTTGACAAATATTCAACATAGGCATTTTTCTAACAGAGAGCCTTTAAAAGGCTTATCAATCACCTTTATCTTACCAAAAGTTACATAAAGAGACAATGAATGTCAAAATGTGGGGGGAGATGGGGCATCTATTTATTACTATAACACAATCTTTTTGAATACAATGTCCTTTTTTAAATATGTCTCTGAAATAGCACTTTTGAATAGAAAAGCAACAATGGAGCCCTAGGAAGTCACTTTTCCTGTCTCATTTCTTCTATGATACCATTCTAGTTTTATAGCTACTAAATGGCTCACAAGTAAATACCCAATAAACAGTTTCCAGATGAGATCTTGTATTCCTAAACCCTGGAGGCTCCTTTCTAGCATCCAGTGTTTTAAAGCAGCAAAGGCCCAGAACTTCTGAAGCCCAGACTACCCTGCCCAATGTCCATTTCAAGCACCTTCCACATGATTTACAGAGGCCATTCCCCTATCAGAAGGAGGAGGGAAGGAAGCTATTCACAAAACAAGGAAAAACCCTGATTCACTGGAAAGTATTGGCCATAATCCACTCAATCAGGACAGATCCCAGATCTGGAGCTGGAAGGATCGTTAGAGGCTCTCTCCCAGATAGACTCCTATTCTCTCACCATGTTTCTCATAATATTAAAGCTGTGGTTAATTTAGAATCCCTAACAGGAAATCCTTTAGTTATACTGGACTTTATAAGAAGCTTAAAAATTTAAGGTTGTCATAAGGTTGAAAGGCAATATGAAATAGTGAAAAGACGACGACTTGAGCAGGAGCAACTGGGTGATCTTAGGAAAGGTACAACCTTTCTGGGTATGAGGTCTCCTCATCGTGAAATGGGGATAATATTTCTACCCCCAATGGAACATAAGCCCCTTGAGCAGAGGGTACTGTTTCATTTGGGTCTTTGTATTCCTATCACTTAACACAATGGCACAGAGTAAGTACTTAATAAATACTTACTGGTTGATTTATTGATTGTACTGTCTGCTTCATGAAGTTGTGAGGAAAGGGTTTTTATAAACTGTTCAAGGCTATGATAGTATGTTTTTATTAAGCACTGAAAACCACGAAAGATACCATTCTTGTCTTCCAAGAAGTATGAAAATTATATGGTACAATGAAAAGAACATTGGTTTTCAAACCAAACTCTGTGACTATGGACAAATTACTGACCTCTCTGAGAGTTTTCTCATTTGTAAAATGGTGATACTTGTACTACCTACTAATTAAGGTTTCAAGGAACATACTTTGTATTTAATTAAGCACTAAATTATACACTATATTAGTTTATTTATTTTTCTTTTCTAGGTATGATCTGGTCTTAATGGAGTCATCTGGGATCACTGCTTCTTTTTCCAAATTTACACTAATTAGCACTTTTATAATCTGTTCAAGAATTTTTCCAGGATTCTAAACTAAATCAATGGCTTCTATTTGGAGACTAGCATCTTCCCCCCCTTTTTTTTAAATCAGGAAAACATTCACTTTTGTTCTTCAGTCTTGAGGTAATTTTTCCATTTTCCAAAATCTTTAAGTACCCTAAGATATAGTTCATCTGACTATGGTAACAAATATATTAAGGGTAGCTAGGTGCTCTCTTACTGTTTCCTTATTTATCTTTGATAACAACTCCTAATTAGCCATTTTTATTCTGGCTTTTTTTCCAGTTCAAAGATAATTCTCCTTGGCAGGAAAAAAAAAAAAAGAAAAACTTAAGGCTCAGAGAAGTGATTTGGCTCTGGTCACAAATCTAGCAAATATCAGAGGGGAGACTTACCCAGGTCAACTTCTTTCTAAATCCAGCAATTTATCCACTACAGAGTACTGCTGGTGATAATAAATTGTGGAGAGAAAGCCCTTTCTAGATCTAAGTTGTATTGGTGGATTATGACTAGTGCTTGCCAATGAGTTGGAGTCCTCCCATCTCATTCTATGACTATTTTCCCTTTTCTCATCAACAGGAAAATGGTCCCTTTAAATCACTGCCTTCATGGAAGAAGCCTCAAATGAGTAGTGGGCAGAAAAGTCTGTAGTTCACAAGCTCTGGGCTTTTGTCGCATTGTCAATTTTGCATTTATCATATGTCATATCTGATTTACAAAGTAGGAAATTTGTTTTGAACCAGCCCAAACCTGCAAATGAAAGGCCAAGAACATGACTGGGTAGGTACATGAGATGATGACCTTTTCCTCCTTGGCTTAGCTATTTTTTTTTATTCCTTTTCTTTACCCACTCATCTACATTGAAAAATAGAACAGCTATGGAGCTGTAAAATTGTAATACCCCGATACTATTTGGCACTGTGCCAGCCTATGAAGATACAAAAGGAAGTTGCCTTCTATTTGGAATGCAACATATAAATAATTGAGGGGCATTAGCTAGTTGGAAGGACCTTGTTCTTTGCCACCTAGGATGGTATTCTTCCACTCTGAATCAATAGAAAGGAAGAGAGAGGTTACTCTGAAGAGGTGAAAAAGCCAAGATGGTTCCCTGCCATGCTGTGATTTTCTTTTAGGCTTTACTTGTAGATGCTTTAGAGACATCTCTTCTGGATTTGTGTCTTGAGCATCCCTTTCACCATAAGAGTTTTTTATAATGGGATTCTTTCTGTGTTTGCTCATTCATCCAGTCTACTTTCTAGCTTCAGACTTGATGTTAGGGCCAGGCTCTGTGAGGTTCTGGAGGGAAGGTCTGGGTCAGCACTATTGCTGCTTTCTTTGGGATATAGAATATTGTGTTATTCCAGATTCTCAGGGACAGCTCAGGTTGGGGACATGCAAGCTTTCAGTGCTCCCAGTGCGGTAAACTCTTGACTGTTCTCCCCCTGGTCTGATGTAGGTTTGGATATGAGCAATAATAGACCACTGCTGTACTCGGCCACCATGAGCTAGAAAGCTCTCCTGGTTCAGAGTGAAAGAGCTTCCCTTTGGTCTGGGATTCCTACCCTGGTTATTTCTCTGCAGGCTGCAGACTGGGCTACAAGCTGGAACTGAGACCTAGCTCCACTCCTGGAGTCTAAGCCACACACTGTTGCTGCTTGTTTCTAAACTTTCTCCTTGCTCTATACACAAGCTAGAGCCTGTGACCGTTCTTCATCTCTGGGTACAGATCCCTTCCTCAGTCTGCTCTGGAATTTTGATCTAAAACCGAGTAGCACATAATAAAAAAATGTCAGTTAGGACCCATTCTCAGAGTCTGCATAAGGTTGGGGGTCTGGGAGTTCACCTTGCTCTTGGACACTGTTCCCTGGGCACTACAATATTCTATACAGTCTGGTGCTCCTGGACAGACCCTATCCCTAGTGTCCAAAGAGCTGTCTTTCCCCCTATATCAATTTGGGCTGGAAAATGATTCACTGTGATTTTTGTTTAATTTCTCAATCAGGATTTCACCTAAAGTTGACTTTCATTCAAAGCTGATGAAAATAAAGGAGAGGAAGTAACAGCCTCTATATATCACTCTGCCTTCCTTCAGTGAGAAAGAAGATGGGAATCCACAGCCCAAAATTATGTGGGAAAGTAGCCTTAAATTCTCTCCTACTTCAGAAGTTTCCTGCCCATAAAGCTGATATTTAGGTATCAGTTGTCACATCTGGGTTTTATACAAATAAAATTGCAGCCTTCTGAGCTTTGGGTTAGCACAAGAACATTCGTCTGTCCTCAACTGACACACACTCAGGCAAAGTATTACAGCATTGTTTGGTCTTTTGTCATTACTTCCTTGACATCAAAATCACTATCATCTGGTTCAACTGCATTTACAAAAGACGTGCATGGGATACAGGCCATGTCTTTACAGAACAGCACTTCATTATGAATACCTCTTTGGCACCATGGTAAAGAGATGAGAAATGGGCTCTCTTTGAGCATTAACACAGATCAGACCTACGGACTGAACTTGATTGCTTGCCAAGTATGGGCTGCCACAGTTCCCATAGGACCAGGGTAGGCAAATGTTGGATAAGTTTGGGAGAAAGAGCACAGAAGAGCAGGTAACGAGGAGAGGTTGGGAAATGGGATGGGAGAATTGAAACTAAAGTAGTTCCTGAAAAGTAAGAGTCAAAAGAGTGGGTTGATATGTCATTTCCCCTGGAAAAATAATCAATCGAGAATTTGTTAAGCTCCTACTGTGTGCCAGGCACTGAGCTATATATCTAATGTCAAGGAGCTTACATTCTAAGGAAGAAGAAATGCATGTACATACATGCATGTATATGCGTATATGTATACATTATACATATAGAGAATACATACAAGTTAGTTTGGGAGGAAGGGCACTAGCAATTGGAAAGATCAAGAAAGGCTTCATGAAAAAGGTGGTTCTTGCACTGGGTCAAGTCAACATGTATTTATTAATTGCCTATGTATGGCAGACACTGTACTACATTCTGGAAATACAAAGGAAGGTAAAAAACAGCCCATGCTCTCAAGGAACTCATTGCTGAATAGGCAAGACAACATTCAAACAATTATGTGAAAACAAGATATGTAAAAGATAGATTGGAGATAATCAAAAGAGGGAAGGGAATAGAATTAAAGGGTGATCAGGAAAGGCTTCTTATGGAAAATAAGATTTTAGTTGGAATATAAAGGAAAAATCAGGGGAGCCAAGAGAAGAAGATAAAGAGAAAGTATATATTAGGCATGGAGGATATATCAGCCACTAAAAATGCCCAGAGTTAGGAAATGGAAGTGTCATGTGTGAGGAATATCAAAGAAGGCAGTGTCACTGAATCATGGTACATGGGAGAAAAAAAGTGCAAGAAATTTGTAAAGGTAGGAGAGGGCCAGGGCTTTGAAGGTCAAACAGAAGATTTTATATTTGTTTCTAGAAGGCTCTAGAAATGAAAGGAAGCCAGTAGAGTTGATTGAATAGGGGTCTTGGAAAGGGGACAGAGTATGACATGATCAGACCTATACTTTAGGAAGATGAATGTGACAACTAAGTGACGATGGACTGGAATGTGGAGAGACTTAAAGGAGGGAGACTAACCAGCAATATTTTACAGTAGTCCAAGTGTAAGGTGTTAAAGGCATGGATCAGGGTAGTAGCAGTATCAGAGAAGAGAAGGGGGCAAATACAAGAGATGTTGCAAAGATAGAATCAACAAGCATTGGCAAAACATTGACTATGTGGAGGTGAGAAAGTTAGGAGTTAAATAAAATAACTAGGTTGTGAGGCTGGGTGACTGGGAGGATAGTGGTATGCTTGACAGTAATAAGAAAGTTAGGAACAGATGAAGGCTGGAGATGGGGTTCAGTTTTAAGTTAAGTTGAGTTTAAAATGTCTAAGGGACATCCAATGAGGTATGCAAAAGGAAACTGGAAAAGCAAAAACTGAAGTTAGGGGAGAAGTTAGGCTAAGATAAGTAGATGTGAGAGTCATCAGCATAGAAAAGATAATTGAATCCATGGGAATAGATGACAATCACCAAGCAAAATACTATATAGAGGAAAGAGAAGAGGGCCTGGGACAGAACATTGTGGGAAACCCACAGTTAGTGGATGTAACCTGGATGAAGATGACGTAGAGGTGAGGAAGAAGTACATTCTGAGCATAGCAGATGGCTAGTGCAAAGCAACGAAGATAGAAGGTGAATTTCATTTGTGAGGAAGACAGCAGGCCAGTTTGGCTAGATCACACAGTACAGGATGAGTAGTAATGTCTAAAGAGTCTGGAAAGATAAGTTTGGGCCAGGTTGTGAAGGGCTTTAAAAGCTAAAGAAAGGAGTTTTTTTGTTTGTTTGTTTTGTTTGTTTTGTTTTCTTTGTCTTTTTGTTGTTTTTTGTTTGTTTGTTTGTTTTTTATCCTAGAGGCAACAGGCAGCCACTGGAATTGACTGAGTAGAGAATAACAGAGTCAAATCTGCAAAATCACTTTGGTTACTTTGACTGACAGAACTAGCAGGTATCTGGACTAACCAGGAGAGGGGAAAGAAACAGAGAGCAGTGGGGTATGAGGTGTCCTGGTAACTATCATCACACACATCAGTGTGTGTAAAAGATAGACTGGAGTGGGCTGGAGCTCGAGGCAGGAAGACCAATTAGGGAAATACTGCAATAATCTAAGTGAGAGATATCAAAGGCTATGTAAGTAGGGAGGAAGGGTCAAATGTGAGAGACTTTGTGGAGGAAGAAACAGCAAGATTTGGTGACTGCTTTATGAGATGTGATGGAAAGTGCAGAATCAAGAAAAATATTAAGGTTACAACTCTGACACACCAGAAGAATAGTGGTACTTTGAACAGAAAGAGGGAATTTTGAAGAGGTATGGGTTTGGGGGAGGTTGAGGGATGAATAATGAGTTTTACTTTAGACATCTTGAATCTCATATTTCTCTGCAATATTCAGTTTAAAATGCACAACAGGCAACTGATAATGCATAGCTGAAATTCAGGGCAAAGGATAGGGTCAAGTCTCTCCCCACTCCTTCCTCGGCTGTTCAACTGATTTTAAGGTACCAGTAAGATCACGTCACCCCTCTACTCAATAAACAAGTGTACTTCCAGGATTAAATATAAAATCCTCTGGCTTTGAAAGCACTTCATAAACTAATCCCTTCCTACCTTTCCAATCTTCTTATACCTTACTCCCCCTGACACACGCTATTATGATTCAGTGACTCTGGCCTCCTTGCTGTTCCTCACACAACATTCCATCTTTCTATTCCAAGCATTTTCACTGGCTGTCCCTTGTGCCTATAATTCTCCCTCTCCTCATCTCCTCCTTTTTCTGGTCTCTTGGTTTCCTTGAATTCTCAGTTAACATCCAACCTTCTTCAAGAAGCCTTTTCTGGTCCATCTTAATCATAACGCCTTCTCTGAGAGTATCTCCAATTTATCCTGTATGTAACTTGTTTGTATGTTGTGCCCGCCATTCAGGATGAGAACCTCATAGAGAATAGTGACTGTTTTTGGCTTTCCTTATATCCCCAGCACTTCTCATAATGCCTGACACACAATAGGCACTTAGTAAATATTTAACTTGGCTGGGTGAGATATATACATCTATGAATATTCTGCACAGAGATAATTTACGGGGAACTTATAAAGTCATCAAAAGAAAGAAAATAGAGTTCAGGACAGAGACTTAGGCAATATCTACAATTTAAAGGGGCAAGATACAGATGATGAGCCCTCAAAAGAGTCTGGAAAGCAATAGTTAGGCAGATAAACTATGTAGGAGAGAATAGTGTCAAAAAAATTCAAGGAAGAAAAAATAAATAGGAGGAGCAGGTTGTTAACAATATTAAATGAAGCAAATAAGGATGATGATTAAGAAAGACCATTGTATTTGGCAATCGTAGGTAACTGGGAAAAGCTGTTTCAGTTGAATGACAAGGTCAAAAGTTAGACTCCAAAGGGCTGAGGTGAAGAGTAAGAGAAGAATTAGAGGTCAGAAGTGTAGACAATCATTTCTAACAGTTTGGATAAGAAAGGGAGGAGAGGAAAAGAGGGAATATGACATCTTGATTGAATGGTAGTGTCTAGAAAACTTTTTGAAGATGGGAGGAAAAGACTTTGGTATATTTGAAGGCAGTAAGGAACTAGTAGATAGAGAAAGGAAGAACATTAGAGGAAAATGATTGATGCTACCATCTGCTGGAAAAAAATAAGAGGATGGGATTAAGTGCACAAGAAGAGGAGTTGGCCTTGACAAGGAAAAAGAAAGGAGGAGAGGAGAATAATGTCAAGGGTTTGGGCGATGAAGAGAAAGGAATAAGAGGGAGCTTGTTTAAAGCTCTCAGTTTTCTCAGTAAATGGCAAGCTCTTCAGCTAGAATGAAGAAGGCATAGGTATAGGAAGAGGCTTGACAAGAAAACAGAAAGTCTGGGATAGTTTCCAAACAAAGTAGGATAAAAGATCAATTAGGAATTAATAAAAGGACTGCCTTGCTGCAATAAAGTTCCAGTTGAAAAAAAATATAATTGACAAATTTATAACCAACTCCTGCATTTGGACTTGAACTGTCTTGAAATGTTTAAATGTGATGCCCCCTGTTGACTCTAGAGACACAAAAATTACAGGCTATGAATTTTGCTATTATGTAGAAACTCTGAAAGCAGAATATCCTTGGCATTCCAGTTCTTATTCAATTTCTGTAAAAACTGTGATAAAGTTAGAAACTAGTTTAAGCACATAAAATCATAAAACTTTCCTTTTTTATCAAAACATAAGAGATTCCACCAAATTCTACATACAACTTAGTTCAGTCAGCCATAAGTATCATAGCTGACGTCTTACTAAACTGAGTAATCTTTTTTAATGGAATGTCTGCTTTCACGATTTCCCCAAACAACAAATCTAAATTACAGTTTGTAATTATGCACTAATGGGCATTCTCCAAATTCCAGTGGTCCACAAACCCTACTTGCTAGGGATAAAAGACCATTTTACAAAGCCTTTCTTCCAACTATTTTCCCATTTCTTAGTTAAGATTTTGAGCTTACACAGGATTCAATGAAAACAGGCAAGAATTAATAGTATGTGATCTGGACAACACCAGCAGTACCCATACTATTCTCAAACCTCAATGAGGAAAAGCTTTGTCCTTAGTCTGAAAACATATTTGTTTGCTCAAAGGGTGACATCCAATGGTTCAAAATTACAATCACATTTATCAGCAACTACTACCTGCCTTCTCCCACCCCAAGATCTTCCAAAAAGAAGATATTTAAGGTCAGCCTAGAGCAGTGATTTTCAAGTATTTTCACCCAGGGCCACCCCCTTATTACTTTTAACGGCAAAGAGGAGAGGATGTAGGAATGGATGAGCAAAGCAAACACTAATGATGTGGGTCACGATAGCTGGATGAGCTTTGAACGTGTAATTCATTCAATAGACATCTATGGCTCCATTGTAGATGAAGCACCGCAGTATAAGCTGGGGGAAGAACAGTGTGAGCCGGGTTCAGGGAGGGCTGACGGTCCAGTTTAGTGAGAATAATGGGGGAGCTTGTGAGCATAGAAGTATCAAGGAGATACAAAGGAAATATAAAGTATAAACACTTCATTGATCTTCTCTTCTCCCACTATATTATTTCCTTGGTGATCTTATCACTTCCCATGGATTCAATTATCTCTATGCTAATCAGTCCCAGATCTACTTATCCAGTCCTATCTTCTCTCCTGACCTCCAAACTCATATCTCCAACTGCCTTTTGGACATCTCAAACTGTATGTCTCAGACACTTCAAACTGTATGTGTCCAAAACTGAATTCGTTATCTTTTCCCACAAGCCCTCCTCTCTTCTTAATTGTCATATTACTCTTAAGGCCATCACCATGCTCCCAGTCACCCAGGCTCACAAACTAACTGTCACCCTCAACTCCTCATTCTCTCTCACTCCCCAGATCAAATGTGTCAAGTCTTGCTAACTGTACTTTCATGATACCTCTCATACACACCCCCTTCTCCTCTCGAGTGCTGCCTCTGTATAGTAAATTCATTCTGAAGTATAAAGTTTGTTAATCAAACTTGATGATATTATAGAGTGTCAAGAAGCCACTGTTTGACTAGAAGATCTCTCACACCCCTGGTGGTCTTTAAAAAAATCTGCCAGCTCCAATGTCCACCTCAATTTGACAGAGTAACTTGGGGCAGTCAAGAAGAAAGCCAGCTATGGGGGAAGAACCCAGCTCTTGAAAGATATTCTTCTTTACCTTTTACCTTTTCACTCGGGCATCTTCCAGACTGCAGTGGGAGTAAGGAGGGGATTCTTCCCAGGGCAGGACCAGAAAGCCCAGTTCAGGAATCATATTTTGCTAAGGAGTTCACTTGAGGGACAAGCCAAGCACAGATGCTGAGCACAGAGTGAGCAATGTCAATCCACTATAGGAAAAGACATCTGGCTGTTTTTGTGGCGGCAAAGAACTGGAAATTATGGGGAAGTTTATCAACTGGGAAATGGCTTACAAGTTGTGGGATATGATTGTGATGGAATACTACTATTCTATAAGAAATGATGAGCTCATTGATTTTAGACAAACATGGATAAACTTGCATGAAATAACGAAGAACAAAACGAGCAGAACCAAAAGAACACTGTATACAGTAAACAGCAATATTGGGGGTTTTTTTGTTTGTTTGTTTGTTTGTTTTAGTGAGGCAATTCGGGTTAAGTGACTTGCCCACAGTTACACAGCTAGAAAGTGTTATGTGTCTGAGACCAGATCTGAACTCAGGTCCTCCTGACTCCAGGGCTGGTGCTCTATCCACTGCGCCACCTAGCAGCCCTGAGCAATATTGTTTTAAGAACAACTTTGAGCAACTAAGTCATTTTGACTATTATAAATACCCAAATTAACTATAGAAGGCATATAAAGGAAAATGCTATCTGTACCCAGAAAAATAACTGATAAAAAAATATACATATGGAATTTTAGAGGGGCAGCTAGGTGGCGCGGTGGATAGAGTACTGGCCCTGAAGTCAGGAAGACCTGAGTTCAAATGTGACCTCAGACCAAACATTTGACACTTACAAGCTGTGTGACCCTGGGCAAGTCACTTAACCCCAATTGCCTTTAAAAAAAAAAGAATTTTACATACATACACATACACACACGCGTGCACGTAATGGTAGCCATTTCTAAGGCAGAGGAGGGGAAGGGAGAAAAAAAGAAATTTACATGATAATTTATTATATAGTTAAAAGGAATAGCAAGTTGTACATAATAGATCTGCAGTTTCATGTGCAACCATCTTTTTTATTCTATTATGTTATGGAAATGCTTGCTATATTTCACAAATTAAAAATAATAAATTAAATTATTTTTTAAAAAGATATCTCAGACCCTAAAATGCTAGAAGTAGGAGTTGCCTTGTCTATGGGTTTCCTTCGTGTGTTCCTCTCTACTAATGTACTCTATGTGCCCACTCTTTCCTCTTATAACATGTGTAAATGTGGAAGAGTATACCATAGGTTTATGGTGGCAAAGTTTTGTTACTACTCTTCATGTTATGTCATTTCAGCAAATGCCTTTGCTTTGAGCTAATTTTGTCAACTGGCTGACTATTACGATTAAACTGACTAAATAAGTCAGTGGGGGATCATGAGCTATAAGAGTCAGTGTGAACCCACAGAATACCTCGAACCTGCAGTTAACTCTTTGGGGACCGAACCTACAAATATAAGTAGGGGAAGGTAGCCCCAGTGAAGACACTACAGAACCATAAAACCTTACCGCTAAGAGACCTTAAAAGTCAGCTAATCTAAGCACTTCAAAACAAAGAGTGAACTTTGGGAGTTATGAGGGTCAGGAATCCAACCTAGGCCTCCTTAATGTCAGACAAGAATATTACCACTCATGCTGCCAAACACAAGAAAAATGGAAGGAAGAAGGTATTGGGACAGGGAGACAGATTAGAAAAAACCTGAGACCAAGAGACATTAGGTGACAAGTCCAAGGTCTTCCATACAGTAAGTAGTAAGTAGCAGAACTGGGACTTGAACACAGGTCCTTCAACTACAAATCTAATGTTCTTTGAGGGCACTAGCTATGCATTTTGACCAATAACCAACTCAGAAACAGGATCTATGACTGGCTCCAGGGCCTGTTCACTTAACTTTCAATGTTTTTCTAAAATCATTTTTGAGCTCATCATTTCTTATAGCACAGTAGTATTCCATCACAATCATATACCACAACTTGTTCAGCCATAACCCAATTGATGAGTATCCCTGCAATTTCCAATTCTTTGCCACCACAAAGAGAGCTATTTAAACATTTTAGAACATATAGGATCTTTTTCCTTTTCCTTAATTATCTTTGGAAATAGGCCAAGTAGTATATATGTTATATGCA
Organism: Vombatus ursinus; assembly: GCF_900497805.2. NCBI lineage: Eukaryota > Metazoa > Chordata > Mammalia > Diprotodontia > Vombatidae > Vombatus > Vombatus ursinus. The sequence goes on from NW_020954567.1 coordinate 26,424,229, forward strand.
AACATACTTTGAAATGAAACCCAAAGTATTATCAGAAATACTGACTCTTTTTAGAAGCTGCCTACTACAGTCATAATAATGCTCTAGTTCTTCCTCCTCTGCAAAGGTTACATGCCCATCCATAAATTGTAATGAACTTCATGACAGCCCTTTTGCTTATGTTCATTATGAGCACAGAATACAGCCTCCATTTAAAGAGTGTTCCTAGTCTAGCCAATACTTCATTTCCCCCCAGATGCACTCCTTGGACCAGACTGTACTATGAATGATCATTCCTCCAAGAAAACTCATCACCAGGAAATTCATCATCCTTTCACATTGCATCAACTTTCATACTCACCTCATCAGTCCACTCAGTACTCTCAGCACCTTCTCACTGGAGGCCTAGAGGATGGAGAAAAAGAACTCCTCCCAAAACCTACATTGAAAGAGAGCTTCCATGCCTGCCAATTCTTCATTTATCAGAAGCTGCACCCTTAGACTAGACTCCACTATGATCATGCATCCAGGACACCTCATCTCCAGGAAACTCACCATACTGACATATGACTCCCATGTAATGAATGGCTTATTGTGCCTGTGTGATATGTCATTTATTACATGTGACAGAACTGCTGGATCACCTTTGGTCTGGGATTCCTGTCCAGGTTACTCCTCAGCAGGCTTCAGACTTGGCTGGAAGCTGGAACTGACAGACTACTCTGCTTCCATACCCAGCCCTGCTTCTGACCCTAATTCTCTTTCTCACTGTAACAACAGCAGTGGTGGCAGTGGCCTCCGGCTGCCAGACGCTTATCTCCTCATTCAGGTCAATACATGGCCCATGAATACAGGTCTCTGTTCTTGCCTGTCTGCATTTGTTCTTTCCCGATCTAGGATGAAGACGTTTTGAACAAAGCTGCAACCATATGAAATTCAAAAGATTAGAGTACGAGAAGGGCATCTAGAAGGCCACTGAACCAGTGAAAAGAGACCCGGGGAACCCAGTGCAGCAACAAATCAGACCCAGTAGCCAAGATGACATTTTCTAGAGCAATTCGTCCATCAGTCAAGACAGAGTTAGAAGTGAATGTGGTGGACAAATGCTTTGAAGAAATTGCTTTAAGTCTCACTCGATTCTTTGTAGTGTAGAGGAGTGTGTGGCCCTGATTGGAAGAAAATGTTTATTCTTGTAATTACTGTATCTTTTCAGTACAGTACATATTCCTTTATAAAAGCTAATGGATGCTCACTGTTTAAACCATAATGGGGTGCTAATCACTTGATCAATGATATATGGGAGTTACTAACTATAACTGGCAGTTAAGAAACAATGAAAGCTTGAGCTAACAGTGTTAGAAAAATACATCCCTCGGGGATATTCCTAGAACCCAACTCATCCGTGTGAGAGAGAGTTGGGATGAACATCCTAAGAAATTATAAAGGATACAAAAGAAAGAACACAGAGAATTATATGATATGATGGGGGAAAAGAAACAGGGTGTCCAAAGATCCAAATCTCTGATGAGGAGAAAAATGTTGGTTCCATTAACAAAACTAGGAAAGTTGAGAGAAGATCTTGAATAAATGAATCAATAAGTGCAAAAACATTTACTAAGTGACTACCAGGTTCCAGACACTGTGCTAGGTCCTAGGATACAAATACAAAAATAAGATGGTCCCTGCACTCAAGGATCTTATATTCTAATGGAGGAGGGGAGGGAACAAGGCATATGGTGGAATGGTGGCCAGGAAAGGGAATTTCAGTTAGTCACAGAGATGGTGAGTAAAATAATAGTGATTAGGTGGCAAGAATCTGTAGTTATGCATGGAATTCCTGGTAGATAGAAGGATAATAATAGCTAGTACTTTATGTTGTAAAATGAAACATGGCATGGGGATAGCTTGATATAATGGGATAGGTGAATGCATATACTCACTCACATACAGAGAGAGCTCAGCTCCATAGTGGAGATCCAAATGTGAGTGGAAGAACTCCCTCTAGTATATATGTTATATGCAAACATACTTTGGAATGAAACCCAAAGTATCATCAGAAATACTGACTCTTTTTAGAAGCTGCCTGCTTCAGCCATAATAATGCTCTAGTTCTTCCTCCTCTGCAAAGGTTACATGTCCATAAATTGGAATGAACTTCATGACAACCCTTTTGCTTATATTCATTATGAGCACAGAATACAGCATGGTCATGTGGAAAATGAGAATAATCTCAGTTTTAGACATATCTAGTTTAAGATGATAGGAGGACATGTAGTTGGAGATGTCTAGCAGGGATTTGAAAATGTATGCCTGGATCTCAGGAGATGTCAGGGCAGAGGATAAAGATTTGTAAGTCATATAGAGAGAGGTAACAGCTGAAGTCAGTGGAACAGATGAAATCATTGAGACAAAGAATGTAGAGAGACAAGCTGATGATAAAAATTCCTTCATTTAAGGAATTTTAAAAAAGAACCAATTAATAACAAGTTAGAGAAAAGAACAATGATAGTATAGTATTATAACACAAACCAATGGCAAGTATTGAGATATTTAGTAATGTCAAAGGCTACAGGAAGTTCAAGAAGAGGAGAAGACTTTTGCATTTGGCATTTAGATCACTGGTGACCTCAAAAGAGTATTCTCAGTTGAGTGGTTGGGGCATAAATTAGATTATTGGAGTTAAAGGATCAGTGGGTAGGGAAAAAGTGGGAGTAGTGAGCATGGGTGACACAATGGTTGCTAATGGCAGGGGGTGTGGATTAATGGATATTTGAGTATGTTTGTAGAAAAAGAAAAAAAAGAGACTGATAACAAAAGAGTAAGTAATTAATGGAATACAGATTGAAAATAAAATCCATACTATAAGCATCAGGCTTGAAAAGAAAGGATATTTCTTCCTCCAAGACAGAAAAGAAAAAGGGAAAGATGGACACAAAATAATTTTGAGGTCCAGAGGAAAGAAAAAAAATGGGGTACTAGTGTGCAAGTGGCAAAACTCAGGCTACTGTCATCATTTGTTGGTCACCCGAGTACAAAAAGGAGCTATTGGTGTGCTCTGATGCTTGGCTGGTGTACCAAAAAGAGCAACTCAAGCAGCGGAGCTTTACTCAGTTCAATCTACCCAGAGGGTCCTCAATGCATTATCATTGTTAAACATATTTGTAAAGTGAATTCTGTTGACTATTGGATGACCTAAAAATGTGTCATTTAGTTACAAATTCAAACATACACTACCAGATACCTGGCCTAAGGCAGGCCTACCCAAAAGAGATGCCCTCAACAAAGCAACCCACATATATTCCCATGATGCCTGGATCCTCAAAAGAATTTCCAAGGAATTGCAAGTGGTTAATGCTCCCTTCCTTTATCAATATCAGTAAAAGTACAGAACAAACAGGTGACCTCCACAGGTCACTGGGCAAATGCCCATTCATTTCCTGTCACAATCCCATAACACAACCCACTTGGAAGACAAGAGGCCTAATATAGGTGCCAATGGGAACTTCTGTTTTACTGAAGCCAATTCTCACCAGAACTACTATATTAGACTCTAAGTAAAGAAAATAAATCTTGAGATTTAGCATAATTGATAAGTATCTATTTATATGCATATCCTTGTTAAGTTACTGTCAGAGAACCTCTTGGCATATGTTAAGTCATTCTATTATAGCATGTGTTAGAGTAATTCCCTATTTGCTACCTTTCCCAGGGAAAGGGAATCACATCATATTGGGAATCCAACACTAGCCCTAAAAATGAACTGAACTGTTTTTGAAGTTACCAGGTTTTTGTTTGTCTCCAAATTAAAATGTCAGAAAATGTTGTAATTGACAACTCTGGTGGGAGTGGTAAAATGGTCAAAGATTCACATCAACCATCCTATGGATCACAGAGTCCTGTTCATTCTGATATGTTCTACATTTGTCTTGAGTATTATAAGTGCTTGCTCTGGAATGGTTTGTGCTAATAAATATATTAAAAGGCAGCTAGTTAATAAGAATCTTAGGTTCTGTCTGTGAACATGTAAGGAGATCTGTTACTCTAGGGTAGAAAAATGAGAAGTAGTCCTGGCTACTCTAATGCATTGGCCCACTCTTACCTGCCCTATTCCAGAGAGGGAATGGTTGGCTGGAGTAAGCCTACAACAAGAGTGGGGCCATGGAGAGTGAATGCAATGTCCAAGAGGGTATCACTCAAGCCCAACAGCCTCTGTGACCTAGAGTTGCCTAGCCTAGCACTATTGCCTCTTACTGTGTGAATGCTAATAAGTATGGTAATCATGTTTTATTTGGCAACATAGTATGGGAACACCAGTCTTTGTCAAGCCCCCTAGAAGACAGTTGTCTGAGTCTACCCATAACCAGTGTAATTATCCAGGCAAGTCATCCAAATAATCAGATGTTAAATTATTAAGTACTCAATTCAGTCAAAATAGTCATACCAGGGGCAGCTAGGTGGCGCAGTGGATAGAGCACAGGCCCTGAAGTCAGGAGGACCTGAGTTCAAATCTGGTCTCAGACCAAACACATGACACTTACTAGCTGTGTGACCCTGGGCAAGTCACTTAACCCCAATTGCCTAAAAAAAAAAAGTCACACCAGTTATATGCACAGTCTAAGCAACCATTAAGAAGAAAATGGTTCCTCAAGTAAATAGTGCTGTAGGCTTGAAAGCTAGGAGCATAAACAAAAGTTATCTTGTAAAGAGCGACTGAAATGACTAATACAGGGAATTCTGGGCCAATAATTCAAAGATCTGTTTACTAATGGAACCCAGTTTACAGAACTGGAGCCCCCATAGTCCCCTTCCATGTCCACCACTCCGTACAATCCCAATTGTACAATCTCAATAACCCATTCCCTGTTCTTAGCTATAACAGCTAGAGGCAAACACTATTTTTAATCTAACCATCAAAAACATTAGCCTCACTCAGTCTGCTCATGATCTTATGAGCCCGGAATTTGATACTCCACCCTCCAATTATACACAGCATGACTGCATATACATGGTGGTCACAAACAGGATTTTTTTTTCTTCTTTTGGCAACATTATTGCAATTACAGACAACGAAACTCTCCTGGAGGTAGCAGCAGTTCTCAATACTGATACTGTCCAACAGGGATTCCTTTAGAGACAGGACAAACAAACAGCAGGGGGGTGACTTTCCACTCATTATAAATGGTTGGTTTAACATCCAGCCAGTTGAAGAATTCATCAACCCTGTAGCAACCAAGATGGTGAACCTCAATTGAGTAATGGAAAACAGCTCTTCTTTCAAACAAAAAGTTCGGCCAGCCATACTTAAGAGACTTAAATACTTTTCTAGCTGTAGAGCCCCATCCTCTGTCCTTGTATTACATCATCTTCCACTAAGCCTAATTAAGCATAAATGTTTACCTACCTGGTGTATGAAACTTATAATGTAAACTTTCAAAATTATTCACATGACTAAACAAAAAGAGGAAACTAACCATTTTGGAAAAGGGTCTTTTAAAGGTAACCAACTGTCTTGGTTTGGCCTGGAGAGTCTTCATTTTGGATGATCTCTGATTAATATACAAATATCCCTGGAAAAGTCATGCACAATTTCTGCCAAATCTGGAAACCAACTATGAACACTGTGAGTTATTTTGTGAGTCACTATATCTAAAATGATTTGATAATAAACCCAGCTCATCTAATACGTTGGATCAAATAAAATAACATGTAAAGTGCTTTGCAAACTTTAAAGCACCATATAAATGCTAGCTGCCATCATCAAGTAGCCACATACCCAGAGTAACCTGAAGGACACTGGGAAGCTCTCCCAATGGGTCTGTAGCCCATAAATATTATAATTATTATATGTAGTATTTGTTATCATAGGTATATTATAAATTATAATAAAATAATAACTGATAATAACCATCGATAATAATGATAATTAAGTTTAAAATAATAATAATTCAATACAATCAATATGCAGCATCTACATATGCAAGGTACTGTGCTATGTGCTGGAGATATAAAGACAAAAATGGAGCAAGATCCCTTTTAATAAATGCAAAATACCCAGAAGTAGGGACACATCAAGCAGCCAATGTGGTCCATTACCTGAACAACACAAAGAAAAAGATGAGAGCACTATAGACAAAGTTCTGATTTTTTGAGAAGTTTTCAAAAAGTACTACTATTTTCAAGAAGTAGTTGCTTCTCAGTTGCAGTAATAGCAATAGAGTCAGATTCACTTCTCAGGAATATAGACTTTACTCAACCCTGATGGTCTGAGAGAAGAGAGAATCAGTAACAAGAGCTGGGGGAAAGGCATAACTGCACTGGGTCACTAACCTTCAGAAAGGAAAAGATTAGTGATAAGTATGTTTACCGACAGAGCAACATAAAGGGAAAGGCAGACAGAAGCTGATAGAGGAGACAAAAATGAACAAAGAAACACACAGTGATCGAATACTTTAAAAGGAAGGAAACAGAGTCAAAATCTACTTGAAATAATAAACAACTTTAGCAAAGTTGCAGGCTATAAAATAAACCCACATAAATTATTGGCATTTTTATATATTACCAACAAAGCCCAACAGCAAGAGATAGAGAAACTCCATTTAAAGTTACGGTAGACATTATAAAATATTTGGGAGTCTACCTACCGAAACAAATCCAGGAACTATATGAACACAATTACAAAACACTTTTCACCCAAATAAAGTCAGATCTAAATAACTGGAAAAACATCAGTTGCTTATGGGTAGGCCAAGCTAATATAATAAAAATGACAATTCTACCTTAGCTAATTTACTTATGCAGTACCATACCAATCAAACTACCAAAAAATTATTTCATAGAGTTAGAAAAAATAATAACAAGATTCATTTGGAATAACAAAAGGTCCAGAATATCAAGGGAACTAATGAAAAGAAATGCAAGGGAAGGTGGCCTAGCCATTCCAGATCTTAAATTGTATTATAAAGCAGCAATCATCAAAACTGCTTGGTACTGGCTAAGAAATAGTGGTAGATCAGTGAAATAGGTTAAGTATGCAAGACACAGTAGTCAATGACTATAGTAATCTATTTTTTGATAAACCCAAAGACTCAGCTTCTGGGATAAGACCTCACTCTTTGACAAAAACTGCTGGGAAAACTGGAAAAGATTATGGCAGAAACTAGGCATAGACCAAAATCTCACACCATATACCAAAATAAAGTTAAAATGGATTCATGATGTAGATATAAAGGCTGATACTGTAAACAAACTGGGAGAGCAAGGAACAGTTTACCTATCAGATTTATGGAGAACAGAAGAATTCATGACCAAACAGGAGATAGAGATCATTACAAAATGCAAAATGGATAACTTTGGTTACATTAAATTGAAAAGTTTTTGCACAAAGTCAATGCAACCAAGATTAGAAGGAAAGTAGAAAACTGGGAAAGAATTTTTACAACCAGTCTCTCTGATAAGGGCCTCATTTCTAAAATATACAGAGAATTAAGTTAAATTTATAAGAATACAAGTCATTCCCCAATTGATAAATGGTCAAAGGATATGAACAGGCAGTTCTCAGATGAAGAAATTAAAGCCATCTATAGGCATATGAAAAAATGCTCTAAATCACTATTGATTAGAGAAATGCAAATCAAAACAACTCTGAAGTACCACATCACACCTATCAGATTGGCCAACATGACAAAATAGAAAAATGATAAATGTTGGAGAAGACGTGGGAAAATTGGAACACTAATGCATTGTTGGTGGAGTTGTGAAATGATCCAACCATTTTGGAGAGCAATTTGGAACTCTATCCAAAGGGCTATCAAAATGTGCATACCCTTTGACCCAGCAATACCACTTCTAGGGCTATATCCCAAAGAGATTATACAAATGGGAAAGGACCCACACATACAAAAATATTTATAGCAGTTCTTTTTGTGGTGGCAAAGAATTGGAAATTGAGAGGATGCCCATCAATTGGGGAATGACTGAACAAGCTGTGGTATATGAATGTAATGGAATACTATTGTGCTATAAGAAATGATGAACAGGCAGACTTCAGAAAAACCTGGAAAGACTTGTATAGTCTGATGCTGAGTGAAGTGAGCAGAACCAGGATAACATTGTACACAGTAACAGCCACGTTGTGTGATGACCAATATTAATTAGACTTAACCCTTCTCAACAATACAAGGATCTAAGACATCTCCAAAGGCCTCATGATGGAAAATGATGAAAAGAACTATGGAGTTTGAATGCAGATCGAAGCATCTATTTGCTACTTTTTTTCTTCTGTTGTGTTTTGTTTCTTCTTTCTGATGGTTCCTCCTATTAGTTCTAATTCTTACTAATTCTAATTCACATCACTAATGTGAAAATATGTTTAACAGGAATGTATATGTATAGCCTATATCAGATTGCGCACCATCTTGGGGAGGGAGGTGGGAAGGGAGGGGGAGAAAAATTTAAAACTCAGAAGCTTATGGAAGTGATTGTTGATAATTCAAAATAAATTAATTTTTAAAATCCCTTGAAGGGGATAAAGTTATTGCAACAGCTATATATCACAGGGACCCCTGAAACAATGGGGCAGTTCCAAAATTCAGTGGAATATTTTAGAAAAAACAATCAAAAATTAATTGAAAGTAGTACAGAGATACTATCCATTACAGTATATTCTGTGGGAGAGAATGACAGAAATAGAATGTAATGATGATGTATTTTTATACAGAGGTGAAAGGAAAAGCAATTGAATTAAATTTTTCTCTCTTATATGATTTTTAAGCTCCTTTTTGAGCTCTTCCATGAGTTCTTTATAGGCTCGAGACCACTTCCCATTTTTCTTTGGGGTTTTGCCCATAGGTGTTTTGACATTGTCCTCTTCTGAGTTTGTGCCTTGGTCTTCCCTGTCACGATAAGAACTTTTTATGGTTAGATTCTTTTTTGTTGTTTTTTGCTCATCTATTTTTTTTTTTGCCTTTTTCCTTTCTTTTAAATTTGAGCTCTGCTCCCAGGGTGGCAGGGGCACTGTCTCAGGCTTCTTGTGCCAGTGGCTACAGGGCCGTCTGTTTACCCAATGCTGCTCTGATGCTGCCCTGAGGTCCCTTATTTCTGGTGTTGTGCCGAGGGGGTGGGGTAGAGGATGGCTAGTGCTGCTATAGGCCATAGGGGTCTGGCAGCTTACCTGGTGCTGAACTGGGATCCTAGTGGTAGTATCTGGCATAAGTTGAGGCCCAGTGGGGTGTTTCTGCGTTTCCCTGGGGCTACACTGAAGCACAAGTAGGTTCTCGCAGCTGGAGCCTGCCAATTCCCGTGGCTGTGCTAAGGCACATAGGGAGTCCTGGAGTTGGTGTTTGCCTGCTCCACCACACTGGAGCTCAGGATGTCCCACTGGTTTGCTGAGGTGGGGCTTGCTGCTAGTTTGCTGGGATGCTTCCTGTCCTAGAATGCGCTCCCCTTTTACTGGAATAAGACAAACTTTCCTGCCAATCTTCCTAGTTTCTTGGGCTAAAAGATTGTTTCATCCCATCTTTGTGCTGGTTCTGCTGTTCCCGGATTTGTTTTAGGGTGCTATTTTATGGTTTTTTGGAGATTAATATAGGAGAGTTACAGCGATTTACTGCTTACTCCACCATCTTGGCTCCCAGAAGTCTCTGATTTAGAATTCAATTTTTAAAAAACAAAACTAGAAAAACACATCAGAGCTCTACAAGAACACTGAACCTGAAGACTGGATGTGAGCAGATAATCTAATGATGATAGCCTTAAGGGAAAACATCATGAAAAAGATAACCTGAATGCCAAACTGTAAGAAATCATGCCAAAAAAACTGCCCAATAACATTGGCAACCTGACACCAGAACATAAATCAAGAGATTCATAAAACACCAATATGAATCCCATGTTTAATTCACTAAGAAATATCCTAACAAAATGCAGAACTATAATATCAAAAAATTAATTTGACAGGAAGCAAGGAAAAATCATTTTATAGTCAAAGGAAAGGAGAAGAATCTGTTGCTTAGTTTTATTTTTTTTAATTGCACGTTGCCTAAAAGAGATTGAGGGGGGCAGCTAGGTGGCGCAGTGGATAGAGCAACAGCCCTGGAGTCAGGAGGACTTAAATTCAAATCCAGACTCAGACACATAACACACTAACTATGTAACTCTGGGCAAGTCATTTAACCCCAACTGCCTCACCAAATTAATAAATAAATAAATGAATGAATGAATGAATGAATGAATGAATGGATAGATAGATAGATAAATAAATAAATAAGATTGAGAAGCCAAAGACAGCATCAATAGCATAAAAAAAATCTAAAGAGCAAAATGTATACCAGGAAAAAGCAAAAAAAGCAAGTGAAAGAAGTAAATGAATATTTATTTCAGGAGGAAAGTATCATTCCCTCACTGAATATTATAAGAGGTAAGACAATATAGACTAACTTCTCTCAGATGAAGAAGAGAGTAGGATGGGGAGAAGGGAGGCAGATAATAACTAGTCAGGACTCTGGAGGGAAAATGGATGAGAGACTAAATTTCTCCCCTCATCATTTTGGGTACTGAGAGAATAAGGACAGAACATTAAGGGAGTGGCAGATCACGGAAGAAGTGGGAGCTGGGTACAGCAAGCAGAAAGAGAATGATCTACTAATGCCGTAAAGTAACATAATAGAGCCTCCTAAGGGTCTCAGAATATTTGTATTGGAGTTTCTTGATAATTCAAGAAATCACCTAAAAGGCAGGTTCATTATACTCTAATAACTCTCACTAGGAGTAAGGAAATGTTTGGGATCTGAAGAACAGCTCAAATAGGCTAAAAGGGGGACGGCATGACATCAAAATGAATGAGAGAAAAGAAAAAAGATTAGTTCCCCTGGACAAAGGTTATAGAACATTTCCCACTGAACTCTGCTGGCTCCATCAAAAATTAACTTACCTGGGAAGAGATCCCAGAAGATAAAAGGGGAAAGGATTAGGAAAAAGGGGAGAGAAAAAAACAGCATTTCTTGGAAAGAGGCAATTAATACAACACAGCAACAAAAAAAAATTATCAAAAACAGAAAACACTACAAAACATCTTTTATTAAACAAATATGATCCTGATATTTACACCATGGAAGGACAAGCGAGAGAAAGAGAACTATAAACCAATCTCACTAATATTGATTGATGAATATTGAAGTTATGATTAAAATCCTTGCAATGATTTTAGGCTGAACATAGAAACCATAGAAATTTATAAATAATTTACTACGTCCAAGCTGAATTCATGAAATGAACACAAAAATGGCTCAACATTAAGAAAATTATTAGCATAATGGACCACACAAACAATAAAAATAAAAAAACACAATTATTTCAGTAGAGGCTGAAAAAGTATTTGACAAAGTACAGCATTCATTCACATTTTTAAAAAAACATAGGCATGGAAGGGTCTTTCTTTAATATGGTCAAATATATGTGTGTGTGTGTATGTGTGTGTGTGTATTCGAAACTACAAGCTAGCATGACTTTCAACAGAGAAATTTTCCCACAAAGTACTAACAACACAAGAATGCTCCCTCTTCCCACTATTAATGGACAAATCTAAAAAACAAGGGCTGTATCAGTAACACAAGAAAATAAAGGTAGAGGTATAAACATCAGCAAAGAGAAAAGAGACAAAGAGAAGACAAAATTATCCCTATTTTCAGATGTCAGGATGGTACACTTAGAAAACCTCAGGATCACTGAAGAATATAATTGAGATGACTAAAAATTTCACTAAGGTAGAAAAATAAGCAATAAATTCACAAAACCCTTAGCATTTCTACTTACATTTCTAAACAATACTAACACAAACTAGGAAGAAGCAATGATATGAGAAATTCTATCTAAAAGAACAAAATGCATAAAATATCTAGAGGTTAAATTATCAAGACACATGAAAAATAAAACTACAAAAGAATCCTTTGAAAAATAAAGGAAGACCTAATTGTAACGCTAGTCGCTGCTTAAGGTTGGGTTGTGCCAATATAATAAAAATGACAATACTACCTAGGTTAATTTTCTGATTGGTTACTGTACAAGTCAAATTACATAGGAGATGCTTTATAAAATTAGACAAAAGAACGACCAAGTTCATTTAAAAGAACAAAAGATCTAGAATCACAAGGGAAATAATGATACAAAGCAAAAGGGAAAGTGACAAATCATGATTCAACCTCAAACTATATTATAAAGCAGTCATTAAAACTATTTGGTACTGATTTAAAAATAGAAAATTTAAATCAGTACAATAGAGTAAGCAAGAAACAAAATAGGTTCAGTGTTTGAAAACTCCAAGAATACAAGTCACTTAAAAGTAGTAGGGGAAGGATAACAGAATTCCCCTTTCTTTAAAAAACGTATGGGAAAACTGGAAAGTAGCTCAGCAAACACTTTAGACCAATATCTTATGCCACATATCATAATGAATATGTACATAACCTGTATATAAAGGACCACACCATCAATAAATTAGAAGACAATGAGACCAGATTCTTTTTTCAACTATCACAAGGGGGTAAATTTCAACTATTTACTAGGGGTAAATTCTTAACTAAATAATGAATAGGAGAGATCAAAAGAGAAATGAAATTTAAAAGATTTTGCACAAATAAACTCAATGAGGATAATACAGGAAATGCTAAAATAGAAATAATGTTTGCATCAAATGTCACTTACATCAATCTACTATTCAAGATACAAAATTGACCAAAATATGTAATAAGAATCATTCACCAATAGATTAAAGGATATAAACAATTTTTAAAGAATTGCAAGCTCTAAACAGGTGCATGCAAACATGCTCCAAATTATTAACAAGAGAAAGACAAATTAAAGCAAATCTGATCTTTCACTTCATACTCTAATTAGCAATGATGACCAAAAATGGGAACAAGGAATGCTGTAGGACCATGGTGTCAAATTCAAATAGAAATGAGGGATCCCTGCTGAACACATATTGACTTAGTTTCAAAATGTAATATTATCTATATTTTATTGTATTTTTATTTATATTGTTAAATATTTCCCAATTATATTTTAATCTGGTTTGGGAAGCATTGGGGGAGTGTATCAGTCACATGCCTTCTGAAGGCAATGTATTTGAGACCTTTATTCTATATCAGTATGTCAAACTCAAATAGAAATGGATCCCAGTGGCTTCATATTGACTTAGAAAATCACAAATTAACATTACCTATATTGTGTTGGCATTTTAATTTATTTTGTTAAACATTTTCCAATTACATTTTAGCCTAGTTGGACCTCTTTCAGGAACTTTGTGCATGCATGTTTGACATGTTTGTTAGGGATGCAGGAGGATAGGTATGCTAACACTCTGGTCTTTGTGATTCCTTATGCGTGCTCAGGCATTGTCCTGAGTTCTGCCCCCAACAGACACTGTGTTCTGGCATTGGTTTTTTTTTTTTTTAAATATTTTATCAATGCATTTTGCCTTTACATCACAGTTATTTCTTAGGAAAAAGAAACAAATTACCCCATCTCTGCTAGATTGAACCTTCCTTTGTAACAAAAAAAGTAATAATAATTACTTTGTGGGGAAGCAGCTCCTATGGAGAAGGGCCCAGCCAACTCCACCAATTTCCAGCTGTTACCCACAAGATGGGTGAGACAGACAGTGACAGAGACAGAGAGTCAGACAGAGAGTCAGACAGTGACACAGAGAGACAGAAGGCAGCATGTGCCAAACAAATCAAACCATCATCACCCCCTCTCCCCTCAGACTCTGAGGGCCACAGCCTGTGACCCTGAACCCAAGAGCCTTGGGAATAGCAGTGCTTTCAGCACAATTCCCACAGCCATTTCCCTGGGAAGATGCACCCTGGCAGCTGCTCCTGTAGCTTCTATAATCAGGCAGCTAAGTGGCACAATAAGCAGCTGGGTGTTGCCTAGACTGCAGAATCAAAAAGACCAGAGCTCAAATCTGCCTCAGATACTTAATAGTTCTATTTCCTTAGGCAAGTCAGTTAACCTCTGCCTACCTCAGGTTTCTCATCTGTAAAATGGGGTAACAGGAGCACCTACCTCTCAGGGTTATTGTGAAGATCAAATGACATTACATACGTAAAGCACATTAGCTAGAAAGCTAGTATCATTGTTTGACTGAGACTTCCATGACAAGAGCAAATCTGCGGTCTCTCACTCGCTCCAGAGAATGGAACATTTCTGGGTTTGGGTGTGGCCAGAAATATATTTACTTCAAGGCTCTGTGCAGAAACAAAGCATTACAGAGCTCAAAAAAAAAAATTACAGAGCTCTCAGACTGTGCCCTCAGATGGTATCTGAACGTGGGGTGACAGCTGTCAATGATGGTTCTTTTCATTTCTAAGCTATAGGCACTACAAGACCTTGAAATCATGGTGTGTAAACACTGCCCAGTAGCTTCTCTATATAAATACAAACAAAACAGCAAAGACCAGAAATCACCAGTCCCCTAAAAAGAGCCAAATTTCCTTGTCAGACACTTTGTCTGGCCAAAATATGTCTCATCACTCTGTATTTCTTTTCACTAATATCATCTACTTATCCAATAGATGCTGTGCCAGACACTATGGGGGATAGAAAGGACATGTAAGACCTGGTCCTTGTCCTCTGGGAGTTTGTCTTAAGATTCCTTTCAAACTAGTAGATTCTATAATTTTAAGATCACAGAGAGTCCAAGGCTAAGTGGGTATGCAGGGATGGCAGAAAGGACTGACACATAAACCACATTGACCTTTCCACTCTGGGGAAAAAAAGTTTAGAAATCTACCCTTGGCTTGTCATTCCCATGGTACTTAGTAGCTCTGCCTCTAAACTCAGGCAACATAACCAGTTAAAAATGTGGAACCCTGAAGTCAAACAACCACTTGGTGGTGGAAATCAAGTGGCAAAACTGACTCTATACCATTTAATTCATTTAATTTTTTAAAAATTGCATTGATTGGCTGAAATGACCAAAGAATTTAGTTGTTTTGGACTAAGGAAAACAATCTGATGAAATGGAAAGGATACTGACCTGAGAAACAGAAGACCTCAATTTGAGTCAAAGGTCTGCCACTTAAAAATTGTGCAAATCTTCTGCACATCTCTGTGGGTCTCAATTTCCTTACCTATAAAATAAAGGGATTATCTCTAATTAAAAATAAATTCTAAGGTCTCTTCTAACTCTAAGATTCTTTTTTTAATGCTTTTAATTCACATTCTTCCTTGATACTTCTTTTCAAGAAGTGACCTTATTTCAAGTTGTTAGATTGAGTCAACTGCTAATTTCAAAATTATCCCTTAATGAGATGATATCAAAGCAATGAACAGAGATATTGGCAAATCATCTAGCCCTGGACTAAGACACAGTGGCATAACCTAGTTAGTCCCATGAGAATAGTGAACTTAAGGGAGGACAAAATCCAACCATCTTGATGGAAGAAAGTAGTAGACATTTGGACATTAGGTCACAGATAATCATACATGTAAGTCTCTTTAAACCCATGGAGAACCACACAGACATTCAACCTTATGATAACATAATGAGCTTGGACTCATTAAGAAGGGAAATACACTGAGGATGGATAGACAAACAAATACGCTAGTCGCGCAAACTTTCCAACTTGGAGACAACTGCTAGAGGATATTTCCCTCCTTTAATTAGGAGGCTGAGGGTCAGGACAAACTACTTCAAGGATCTCCCTCTCAGGCCATATGGGCAGGATCCTTCTGCCTCCGTCATAGATTATGTCCTCAGATCATGGATGTGCTAGCAAAATTTCTTAGGTCTAGACAAACAACAAATCAATAAATCAAGCTCCTATTTGTAACATTTGCTTATTTCCAGGGTGTATATGTTCACACTAAAGATTTAACAATCTGTTCTCAGCAGCCTGTTGGAGCTGGCTCCAGCACACCCTGCCTCTGATGTTGCCATTTCTTGAGCCAGTGAAGTTAACTCTCAGGTCTTTGGTGTTTGACCTTCACTCTGGAAAGAGAGAGAAAACAAATAATGACTAGGAAGTAGGGGCCAGGAAGTCTCCTCTCAGGTAATGCGAGTTTTGAGCACATGAACCATGTGCCTCTGACCCAAGTCACCACTGGATAGTGGGGAGAACTCACCCTCTTATCTCTGATACACTCTTCTCTCTAGGTTTTTGGGACACTAGTCTCTCCTGGTTCTACTTCTACCACTCGACCTATTTCTTCACCCAGGTCCTACCTACTAATCATAGGTGTTCTATCCCACGGCTATGTCCTGGGCTTTCTTCTCCCTCTATATTATTTCACCTGGTGCTCTTGTCAGTTCCCATAAATTCAATCATCACCTCTGTGCTAATGATTCCTCCAGTATGATATTTCCAACTGCTTGCATATCTCTCATTCAACATATTCAAAACTGAATTCATATTTCACTCAAACACACACATATACACACACACAAAAAACTCTCTCCCCCCACCCTACTTTCCCCATTACTGTTGAGGATACCATCATTCTACCAATCACTCAAGCTCACAACCTAGGAGTCATCCTCAACTCCTCACTCTTTCTTACCTTCTATATCCAATCTGTTGCTAAGGCCTGTTGATTTTCCCTTCAAAACATCTCTCACACCCCCAACAACAACTTTTGATTTGTCAAACATAACAGGATGATTCAAGAACTTTTCCTTCCCTCTAAATTAGCTCTTTCATGAGTCCAAATTGTTCATTGAGACCCCAGGGAAATATATTTTCTCCTATTCACAAATATTTCACTATGTTTCTAATGTTACATTGGGTTAAGTACATAGTGACCCACTATTTAATTTGGGCAGGAAATCAGATCTCCTGAAAGATGATCAGCCTCATATTTTCTAGATCTGGTCATCTGTGAATGTCCTAGCACAGATATGCCATGGGTAAAATTATGATGGCAGTATTGTTGTTTCAATGAGTCTATTTTCCATTTATCTAAGTGGGAAAACATTCGTTTCTCACGCTCACAAACTAATATTTCAAATCCACAGGACATAGATTCCAAAATTACAGGAAAAAATTAAAATATTTTCCTAAATAAAATGTACTTCTATATGCTTCTGACTGTCAAAGTTACACTATTAATATAGTCAAGTACTTTTAAACTTAAGATAATTAATTTAAAACATCAAATTAAATTACTCACTACAATTTAGGGCCTAATGTGAAATCCCTAGTGGCAAACATGCACAATTTTTCTTCTATGTCCTTCATCTCTAAAGATTTAGAGCTAAAAAAACTCTTTGGGATAGTCAGGTCCAAATACCACATTTTACAGATGAATATAAACTGGACACTCTCATCTAGAAAAACACAACCAGGATGGTAAAGAGCCAAATGAAGACCAATTGAAGGAGCTAGGCATGGAGAAGAAAAAACTTTAAACATTGTCTTAGAGAAGACATGGTAACTGTTTTCAGGTATATAATTGTTTTAAGAGATATGTCACATGAAAGTAGGATTAGATTTGTTTTGCTTAGACTCAGAGGGAAGAACTTAGAAAAATGTATGAAAGTTGCAAACAGACAGATGAAGACTTGATATAAAGAAAAACCTAAAAGATATCTTTAAGTGAACAGGCTATATGATAGGGCCAGCATTTCCCAGAAGCAGCTTCTTTCTCCCCACCCACAAAACAATGAGGTTCAGATCCCTTCACTTCCCCTAATCCTTGGAGACTAGTTTTACCTAAATGACCAAGCTGTCCCCAGGACATGCTTGGCCCCAACTTTCCTGGCATAGCTTCCTGATCATCTAGGGGAATTAAAAAAAAAAAAGATAAATGGAGTCTAAGCCTCTCAGACATGGCGGATTTCTGATACCACATAAATCACCAAGTCCTTCACCATATACTTACCTACAAAAGCTAAGAGTCATTATGGACTGGAGGATGGACTGGAGTTAGGAGAAAGTTTTGGCAAGTGATCAACTAGCAGGATATTGTAATAATCTGGGTGTGAGATGATGAGAGTTTGTACCAGGATGGTGGCAGTGTCAAAGAAAAGAATAGAGAATATACAAGAAATGTTACAAAGGTAAAACTGATAGGCCTTAGCAACAGATGAAAAAGAATAAAAAGACGGAAAATTGAAGCTTTTTTTTTAACTACAGAAGAGAAGAAATGACATAAGCAAACACTAAGAAGGACAGCTTTGAAAGCTACATTTGGATTTATCATATACTTAATAGGAAAAACAAACTGTACGTAATAGATTTGTAGCCTCACTCGATCCTCTTTGTTCTACTCCATATGTGGAATTACTCATTTTATTTAGTGTTTGCTGATTTCAAAATTAAAATAAATATTTTTAAAGGAATTGTTTTGGATAGTTACCATAAACTGGGCAGCGGTTC
The DNA here is from genome assembly GCF_900497805.2 of Vombatus ursinus. NCBI lineage: Eukaryota > Metazoa > Chordata > Mammalia > Diprotodontia > Vombatidae > Vombatus > Vombatus ursinus. The sequence continues at coordinate 26,442,582 of NW_020954567.1, forward strand.
TGAACTTTTGTCATGAACTCATTTGGTAGTTTGGTGAAATTTGTGGATCCCTTTTCAGAATAGCATTTTTAAGTGCATAAAAAAAAATCCACATGAGTACAAAGGAAACCAATTCTGTTGGAATTTATAATCTTTTAAAAAATAACTTCAGAGACACCAAGTTAAGAACCCCTGATGATGCCTTTGTCCAAAGGTAGCCAACCCTATACTAGGAAGAGTCATTTAAAAAAGAGGCTATACTTCTAGGCGTTGGCATACTGGAAATACTCTGACAGTTTGCAGAGAGGTTGGAACCTAGGCCTGAGAATTTCTCCAGCAAGAGATGGGAGGGAGGCCTCAGTGACTAGATTCTGAGGGGGTAGAACCAGGAAGGTTTCCGCTGGTCTTAGGGCCTCCTCTCTTTCTGAAAGGGCACAGCAGTATCCTAGCCAAAGCTTTCAGGTGACCAAGAAGTTGAAGGCAGTGGAGACTACAGCCATGCAGTGTCTGACAACAACCATCAGAGAACAGTGTACACTCAAGATGCAGCTAACAGGATCCAGTGGAGCAGCTTCTAGCAGAACAGTCTATAGGAAACCATAAGTCCCCAGCCACCAACCAAGAGCAACAAGAAGAAATATGCAGCCCTTGGGGCAGCTGGATGGCACAGTGGATAGAGCACTGGCCCTGGAGTCAGGAGGACACGAGTTCAAACCCGGATTCAGTTCCCAGCCAGAGTACATATAAATATATATATATATATATATATATACACACACACACACACACACACACATATACACATATATATACGTATGTATATGTATATATACGTATATATATATAATATGTATAAATCTGTGCTTATAAACTCCACGTGCATTCATTCTACTTACAGATGTTATATGTACTTGTGGGAAGGTGGACCACAGGTTTATGGGAAAGATGTTTTGTAACTATACTATTCCATGAGATGACTTTTTTTTTTGAGTCGAGTATGTACTCTGGCTGGGAACTAGAAATAAACAATCAGTGGGGACTCCTAAGCTACAGTTTTAGGAGTTCAGTTCTAAATCCATGACATTTTGATTCTGAGTAGTGACTGATAGAATACATTTTTTTAAAATTTTTAAACTTTTTTTTTTAATTTTGAGTTGAGTTCCAGATTATCTCCCTCTTCCAGCCACTGAGAAGGCAAGCAATAGAATACTCATTTTACATGTGAAACCACACAAAACATATTTCCATATTAGCCATGTTGGAAAAAAAAAAGCAAGAAAAATAAAGTGAGAAAATTATGCTTCAATTTGCACTCAGAATTCATCAGTTCTCCCTCTGGAGAGGGAAAGAAATTTTCAGTATGAGTTCTTCCCAATCAGAGTAGCTGAGTCTTTTACAGTAGAACATCATTACTACATTGCTGCTACTGTATACAACGACCTCCTACTTCTTCTCATTTCACTTTGCTTAGTTCATACTGGTCTTCCCAGGTTTTTCTAAAACCATTCCCTTCATCATTTCTTATAGCACAGTAAATGGTTTTCCATCACAATTATGTAGCACATCCATTCCCCAATGGATGGGCATTCCCTCAATTTCCAATTCTTTGCCACCACAAAAAAGCTGCTATAAATATTTTTGTGTATATAGGTCCTTTTCCTTTTTCTTTGATCTCTTTGGGATACAGACCTAGTAGTGGTATTACTGGGTCAAAGGGTATGCACAGTTTTATAGTCCTTTGGGTATGATTCCAAATTGCTCTCCAGAATAACTGGACCAGTTCACAACACTACCAACAGTTGATTACTACACCGATTTTCCCCACATTCCCTCCAGCATTTGATAGAATACCTTTGAACCCATGCCATTTCATTTCCCAACCAGAAATATGAAGTAGGGGAGTAAGCTAGGTGGAGGCATAGGGGCTGTAAACAGATTGCAAGTATATTATTATTGTTCTTATTGTGTTCTACTGAGTGCCCGGAACAAGGCTTTGCTCATAGCACGTTCCCAATAAATATTTGATGAATAAATGGCTTGTTAAAAGAAAACCACAATTCTGCTCATGAAACATAAACAAAAAGAAATGCAGAACTATGGAAAGAGGACTACTAAATTTTAGTCAGATGCCAAAAGGGAGCCAGAGCACATTCAAGTCTTCTGGTCAGAGCTGGAGATAGGGTTGGAAGATAAAATGAGCTAAACATTACCTAAGGATGAGCAACTTAATGTGCTCACTAATCTTTCACTCTTATAACAGAATTAAGGGATGGAAGAGAACTTTTAGTTTCATCTTTTAGTCCAACCTTCCTGTTTTATAATAAAAAATGGCCCAGAAAAGTTATGTAACTTGCCCAATATCAGACCTGGGGATCTCAAGCAGGGTATAAGCAATATTTCTCGGAAAACAAAGAAGTAAACAAGCACTAAGTGCTACAATGTGCCAGGAATTGTGGTTCACAAATATTATCTCATTTAATCCTCACAATACCCCTGGGAGGTAGGTGCCATTTTTATTTCCATTTCATAGTTAAGGAAATGGAGCAGACCTAGAGATTGAGTGAGTTGCCCAGGACCACTAAGACTAGTAAGTGTCTGAGGCCAGATTTTAATTTAGGGTTTCCTAACTTTAGGCCCAGAGCTCTAGTCACTGTACCACCCTGCTGCATCTTGAGTATTCTTGGGGAAAAGCTTATCAACTCTCTATTCTTCCATTTGCTATTGCCTTATTTCCCTATTAATTTTTTCTCACTAGTTTTAAAAGTAGCTTAGTAGATGTGAAAATTTAATTAGCAAAATTACAAAACTTTCTCTAATTAGTCCTGCTCGTACCCTAAAATAAATCAAGGAAATGTCTTCTCCCATAAGCTAGCTTTCACTCTCACAGTCTCAAACCCTGAACTTCAAAACAAAACAGAAATGAATGTTACTGGCCATGTAATTTATTAACAATATCAAATAATGATTCAACCATTTTGGACAGCAATTTGGAACTATGCCCAAAGGGCTATCAAAATGTGCATACGCTTTGACCCAGCAATACCACTTCTAGGGCTATATCCCAAACAGATCATACAAATGGGAAAAGGACCCACGTGTACAAAAATATTCATAGCAGCTCTTTTTGTGGTGGCAAAGAATTGGAAATTGAGAGGATGCCCATCAATTTGGGAATGACTGAGCAAGTTGTGGTATATGAATGCGATGGAATAGTACTGTGCTATAAGAAATGATGAACAGGCTGACTTCAGAAAAACCTGGGAAGACTTGTATGGTTTGATGCTTAGTGAAGTAAGCAGAACCATGAGAACGTTGTACACAATAACAGCCATGCTGTGAGATGACTAATATCAATAAACTTAACCCTTCCCGGCAATACAAGGATCTAAGACATCTCCAGAGGCCTTGTGATGGAAGATGCTATCCACATCCAAAGAAAGAACTATGGAAGTTGAATTGCTATTTTTTTCTCTTCTGTTGAGTTTTGTTTCCTCTTTCTGATGGTTCCTTCTATTGGTTTTAATTTTTACTTACAACATCACTAATGTGAAAATATGTTTAACATGAATGTAAATGTATAGCCTAAAAAAACCAATATCAAATAATGTAGAAATCTAGATAAGTATTTAAATAAGGTATAGGCAAAAATGGGTCTGTAGGAAAATCCTCCAAAGTCTCTGTGATCCTCTTGAAGGTCCAGCATTAATATCCAAAGTGTCTGCAAGCAGGACTATTCAACTATCTAGTGGTTAAGCTGGAACTAAAACCCAGGTCATCAGATTCCCAGTACAGTTTTTCAATTATGCCACCCTTGAAATAAGTAACTAATTGTCTCCTGATTTAGCAGAGTATTACCAGAATTTTTACTTAGTGAAGAACTTGGGGCAATAATGCTGGTATAGAACCCTGACAAGTAAATACCATGAAAATCTTAAGTAATAAATTAATACAGGGGCTATTACTGGCCAAGATCAATCCCGGGCAGATGCATGGTATAAAATAGATTCTGTCTGTTAACTTTCCTTTCTAGAACTCTTCACTTATTCAATGCACCCTTCCCTAACCACCAGCTGCCCTCTGACTTACCTGGTTCCTACTGGACGATGCCAACAGACTTACCTTCATTTACCTTTCTCATCACAAAGTACCTCCCCCGATTTTCATTCCCTAATGACTATGCTCTCTGAAGCTAGTCAATCTGATAAATTAATCATGCTAAGAAGTTAATGTGTTACTTCTCTCAAATGACATATTTGTATTTTAATAGAGGACTACTGGAATGAACTTTTAATTTTGACTGAAGAATGACTCTAGTGGTGAGCATTTTAGGATTTAGGACAAGCCAGTAGAACAGATATTTGTAAGCAGAGGTGGCCTTCACTGTGACTCAAATAGACTTGGCCACAGAGTGTACCCACATAAAAGCCTGGTCTTGTTTCTGGTCTAGATGACCTTTGAAGGGTATATTCATGACCCTAGAAGGCAAGAGTCAAAGTAACCTGAAAGAGATACCAGTGAAGCAAGAGAAATCTGGCACGTTGGTACTCTGAGGAGCTATACATTTTTGCTTCCCATTCTGAGCAATAAAGATTTTTCAAATAAATCGTTCCCTATACATTAAGACTGTCAGTGAAAAACACAGTCAAAGCAGGGTCTGTACTTACTGTATCAGCCCCTCAGGTAGCTTTCCTATTTCTCAACATTAAGTAACTATTATTAAAAGATAAGAGTTATTTTATTCAGATGGTGATCACAGAAAGAACACTTTTGTCCCTCCACATCAATAAGTAATGACTGCTTTCATTGCCAAAAAAAAAAAAAATGCATCTGAGGATGCTCCTTACAACATTTTTATAATTTCCACATGATACTGTGCACATACCACAGGATCCAATTGTTTAACTAATACTGTGCAACTTTAGACACATTTTTCAAAACAGTGATGCTTAAGTATTAAATGTCACCAGTTTCATTTCCCCACTCTCACATTTCTCCTGGAAAAATCAATAGCATGTGTGTTTCCCATTCAGCATTTAAGATTTAATTAAAAAAGAAAACTAGTTGCCCTTTCACATATTTGAATCAACATTTGAAAACCTTGTGTTTTCAGTTATTCCAGGAGAAATCAATCCCAAGGTCTCCAACCAAAAATAACCCAATATCAAATATCAACAGATACATTCATAGATGTATATTCATACATACGTACAATCCCACTGATTGGATGGTAGAGTGACAAACTCCAAAACCTCCATTTTATGGAGAGAACTCAGGTCAAATCATCCCTTCCTTTCTAATCTGGCTGTACTACTTTGAGACTTCTGACTCTCCCACCATATCCCCCACATCACACTCGTTCCTTCCCAGCAGTGTCCTCCATCCCCTCCCAATTTTCAGCTTCCTTTTGTGTACTGTCTTCCTCCTTTATATCGCAAGCATCTTCAGGGCAGGATCTGCTTCTTTTTTTTTAATCCCACAGTGCCTGGCCCATAGTAGGTACTTAATAAATGTTTATTGACTAGTTCTAAACATTCCAAAACAAAAAACTGACCCCTTGAATAAGTCTCACTTACCTGTGTTTAAGTTAAATTTAGGAAAAGGTGGTATTTGTTTGCATATACGTATTTCGGCTTTGCTATGTGTTTTTTTTTTAAATTCCTCAGTTTCCAAGTTTTTTCACCAGATTAAGAATGTTTCAATATCCTGTTGATTATTCCTTTAAGGTGCCTCTTGCCATTCTTCCTCTCATTTCCCATATCACTGCCAACACCCTGGTTTTAGGGCTGACCACTTCATTCATACCTAGAAAATCACAAGAGCCTTCTACCAGATCTTATTTCCAGTATGTTCCTTCTAATTTGTCTTATTAGAAAATCGTGGGCCACAAAATTCCAATCTGCAACAAAATGCCACCAAGGCAAACTCTGAGCAATGATTAATTTATTAGGGAGCCCAGTGGTCCCCAAGCAATTGGATCCTAGACTTTCTTCTTGGTCAAGGACCCCTATACTCAGGGTTTCAGGGGTTTTATAGACTTTGGCAACTCCTCGGGAAGTCTCTTCAGAAGTGGAGGAAACTTATGATTAGCTAGACTTGAGAAGTCAGGGAACCCCGATGACTGGCTAGGGGCCAGGCTCAGTGGTCGCTGCAAAACAGAAGACAGAGGCTCGAAATGAAGAAGCATCGGTTGAGGGGCACTAATGGGACCATCCTCCTTATGTTCACAACCAGGCAATCAGAAGGAAGCACTTCTTCAAGTGACATGCTGGACAATTTAGGTGGGTTGTCAGAGTGATGGTACAATCACTGTTTTTGCTCCTAGGAATGTTCTCTTTCTATAGCTGGCACAACACAGGGCCCCATAATTATAATGTAAGCAAAACCCACAGCAGGCCACAAAAAGGAAGACCAAGTGCTGAGAGGAGACTCCCATTGATGCAAGGCGAGATGGTCTCAATGTAGAAGGAGAATCAGCGACTCTCCAGAATGTGGCTGGTCAGGCAAGACAAGAGAGGAGGAACATGGGCCAACTCAGGAGGGGTAATGGATAAAGCCGAGATAGGGCTTTCATCCTCCTTTGGGTTAGAGTCAGGCAGCTGGGACAGAAGGCCAAGATCAGCCATAGTCAAATCCTGCAGAGACAAGAGAGTCAGCAAATAAAATCCATTCTCAGATATTCACAGATCTGCAGAGTGGACATCATAAAGGGAAAGCTTGAGACATTATGGCCAATCTTGTAAGGACTTCTATTAACCCATCTAAAGATTATTGCTGCTGATCTGTGAGGAGTTAAGCTTATTGGCAAGACTAGAATGAAAGCTCATGCTCAAATGAAAGCACTTATTCAAATGGTATGCTGAGTATCACTTCCTAGGGAAGGGAATAACACGGCAGTTGTTTCACAAACATCAGAATCAGTTTTTCCTCAATGGACGACAGCCAAAAAAGGTAGCACAGATCTGACAGGTAAAAATCTCATAATGAAGACTGACAGAGGCATCCCCAAACACTAGACAAGTGCTTGGGATATAGAAAGTGCAGGAATTAAGGAATCCTGATAAGGGCTCTCCTCTCATTTTCTCATATCAGAGGTCAAAGTTTCCTGGCAATCCACGTCACAGACAAAAGGTAGGAAGGATCATTGGGCCGTAGTGACAGATGGATATGAAGACTCAGGGAAACAGGAAGTAGGTGTAGCAGAAAATAACTGTTCTTTTTGAATGTCTTGGGCTTACAGGCTGCCTTCATAATGTGGAGTAGTCATCATGCTTGAATAATCAAACAAAGATTAAAACTGATAAGAAAACATTAACTATCATTTGTAAACATCTAGGATAATAGAGTAACATGTCAGCTAAGGGATCAGCAAGGAAGGTATAAAACTTCATTGTTCCATAGTTTGCATAACCATCTGCATTAGGGCATTTGTCTGATATCTAAGAAAGCCAACAGAATCATGTAGAAGTCAAGCAATGTAATCTATTTGAGTTTTGAGTCACTCAATTTCTATCTCTAGTGACAGATTGGCAGTAGTCTTGACTACTGTACAAAGTTCTTCAGACTGTTGTTTAATTAAGCTCTTCAGAAGGCTGACTGGTAAAAAGATCTAGGTTTCCTAGTCTTCTCATCCTCTACTCATACCTACCCTATAACATTTTTGTAAACAGCACTTACTCTACTCTTTTCAAGGAGGTAATTATTGGTCAAGGTAGTACATATTAAAAGATGCTTCTTCTCTATAACTCTGCAAAAAAAACACTTTACAATTTTCACAAGTAAAAGTTCCATACTGATACCTAAAAGCAAAATCTTCAGCAACACTACAGGAAAAGTCCAAAGGAAGAGAAGAGGTAGATGTAAAAGCAGTGAGATGAGTCTCAGGGAACACTGGCTGGTTCTGGGGAGTCAGATGCTGAAGAGGTAGACAGAAGTTCATGGTCCCCTTTAAAATAAAAGGCATCCATAATTGGAGGCATATCTTAAAAGGATTATTTCTGGGCCAGCTGGAGAAAAGTTTCTGCTGGTAAATAGAATTTTTAGAGACAAGAAAAAATAGCAATCAGTGTTCATAGCTGAATTTTGAGAACAACCTTGAGGTCAATTTGGAGACACATGTAGCACAGCAATTAATACACCCCAAGCCTTAATCACTGAATGGGCACTGCCTCAGTCAAACTGAGACCTGTTAAAGACCTTAGATTGAAAAGGCCAAGGTCCCCCACTGCATTCTAGGCCATCTTCAGTTGTCCTGATATATCTCTCTACACTGGACCTAGATGGCTCTGGAGGAGAAAGTGAGGCTAGTGACCTTGCACTGGCCTCCCTCACTTAAACCCAATTCACTTGCATGTCATGGCATCACCTCCCTCATGTCGTGGTCCTCTTTGAGAACCAAGGACAAATAGCAACACATCCAAAAAAGAATAATAATGCACAGGACAGTTAGAGCCCATCTGAGAATAAAGGAGAGGATTCCATCACCTTGAAACAGAGAAATAATCCAAGAAAGCCAAGATGAAGAGTTCCACCAATTCCTACTACCTGGGGTCACATGAGTTCCATGTACTATTCACCGAGTATCATTCAAAATTCTTTGAAGCTCATGAACATTTGTGATGTCACTTGAATGACTAATGTAGGCACAACAGGATTTTGTGCAATCATAATATTTAGTGCCATCCAATTTTCTATAGCCACATGAATTATAGAGTCAATTTCTGCCTGTTAATATGGAGATGGTGGGGCTGTAGTATGTTGAATGGCAGCAGATATATCCTGAACAAGTCTTTCAAGCTCAGCAGACAAATTCTTGACAGAATCTATTACTGTAGTCATTCACAGGTTAGGAAGTAGAGTCCATAGAAAGTGATAACCTACACCAATGTGAATTACAGGATTATTATCACCTGCCCATATCATGAACACATCATCATGTGAGGGCCATTTCCTTTAAAATGTTGAATTAAAGCACACACAAAAAAAGACACATTATTGACACCTGGGATGGTGAAAATAAAATTGCACTTTACTGAGTTTCCCATCTTAAGTTTAGAATTTTCAGTTTTACCTTTGTTAACACAGAGAGTGAAATTTGCTATATAATGGACCACAGCAAGCAGAGAGAATCTATATTTAAAATTCATTCAGGTCATATTATGACATGATGAGGAATGAAATTTGATCTGGAAATACCTGAGGGGCTTAACTTTTATAGAGACTAGGGTGGCCCATTTAGTCAGTTCCCAAGAATTGTTATTTATAGTACATTTAGCAAAAACAAATGGTGCAAATGGCCCAATAAAAGTAAGATTACTGCCCATTCTTTGTGGTACGATCTCACTTGCATTAAGAGAGAAAGTTGAACAAAGGTCAGTAGTGTGTCCATGAATTCCCTGACAAATCTAACACCATTGTGACCTTATAGCCTTAACATGATGTAGTTTATGACCTATCTGGCTATGTACACCAATAACAGCATTATTCAAAACCCACTCATTCTTAGATGAAGAAATGACTTCCATGGATGACAACAAAGAATTTCCCACATAGGCGTAATTTTTCCAAGAAAACATGCCTACTTCAGAGCTAGAGTTGGACCACCCAACAACTCCTGTTTTACTACTACTACTACTACTACTGCTGCTGCTGCTGCTGCTGCTGCTTTGGTTGAGGTTGAGGGTTTCAACTTCTTTGCCTTATGCCAGCACACATTACGCCTCCCAAATTCTTTGGGACATAGATATATATATAATAGATTTGAAAATTTGCTGTTCTGTAATGGCTTCTTCACTATTATGATCATCAACTTCCCACTTTCTCCTCAGTACCGAGCTAGCTTCTTTGTGAAAGCATCCTTTGGGGTAGGTAGATACTTATCCCCAAGGACAAGAAATAGCAGCAAACTAAACAGGCCAACACAACCGGGATTATATTGCCAAACAGTTTTGACCTCCCTTTTCTGCTTCTGTGTGGGCCCCTCAGTTGTATAGGTCTCAGATCCCATTACATTTTCATATTCTCCAACTATAACTGAATAACTCATACCTAAAAGTGTTTCAAGAGTCTCATGTTCAGATTCCTTTATTTCAGTGTCACTTTTACTTGTCTCTACACATTCTTCTGTTTTATTTTCAGACTACAGTTCCTTTAATATGGAACAAACATTTATCTGATTATATTAGTAAGAACTACATTGGATTGGGGCCCAATCTTGGAACAAGTGACTCCCATTCAGCTCAGGAATGTCATGACTCCACCTAGTAAACCATTTACAAAAATGATACACTTTCAATGATATTAGTATAATAATAACTATTGACCCTGGAATCCATACAGAAAAATTACAGTCTGCCCATCTACAATGAGGGGGACAAAGCAAAGACTTTAAGTTGTTACTTTTCCCAGTTGCTGAGGGAATTAGAGTTGAGTTTGGATCAGTCACTGGTCTAGAAAAATCCTCAAGGGAAACTGAAAGAGTTAACATTTTGTAAAAGCACTGGTGGGAGCTAGGAACATTGCTGAGTCATGTATGGTCACTTGCTCCTTTAAGAAAGGCTGATTCACGGAAGTAATTTAACATGAAAAAAATGGTATTAGAGTCAAGACTGGTGGTGGGTTTTAAAGTAGACTGGGAGAATATAGACCCTGTTAAAAAAAAAAAAGTGTGGGTCCCAGGAGCTATGGATCCAGTAGAGGGGGAAGGTCTGTTTGCTGTTTTACACAGACAACCTCTTCCCAGGAAATACTGACATTTCCAGGGAAAAATCTTAGTAGAAATTGTGAAAGCATTTTCCCCCTCTTTTTACCAGGGAAAGAAGGATTTCCAGGAATACAGCTCAGGACCCCATTCTCCAATTTCTAGCATATCATGTTAGGTTTGCAAATAAGGCCTCCTCCTTTCTGTCTCAACTTGCAATAAGTAGGTGGGGTGCCAGAACAAAGGATAGAGCTGCTGCCAAAATCAAGACAATGACATATGAGGAAAATGACCAGGTCTCTGCATGATCTTTCTCATTCCCCACTGGATAAAAGCAAACAATCTCTAGCTATGGGGGGAATAAAAAGGCTACTTTAGCATAAGCTGTACGAACTAAGCTCCTCTTCTCCTGGCAGGTGCAGATATAACCTGGAGGGGGACTATCCCCATGACAAAATGTTAGGTAGCAACATCAAAAGTGGAACTGGTTCATAAGGAAACCTTTATCTGTATTCGGATATTATCTCAATCATCATCACAAACCAAAGAAACAAAAAACTAATCAAGACTACCAAAATAAAAGCAACTCACACCCATAAAGGCAATGGTGGTTCAGTCCTATCTAGAAGAGTCTTATGATTAGAAAAAACTTAAGAACTCAAGAGTCGTAAGTCAGAAAATGACACAGGTTTTAAAACATGTAAGTAGTGAATCCATGAGTCCTTTTCTCCAATCTTGACAACAGTGGGAGTAGTCAGTAGTACTTAGAATGGACTTTCCCAAACAGGTCTAGTACCACAGTTCACTAAAAGTTCTCCATGTCAATGTTATTACCAGGATAGACATCACGCAGTATAAAGTCTAAAGGTCCAGTTTGTACACTACTCTGTCACAAAGCTTGTTCAATCCATTCTGTAGTTATTGTAGATAGGAAGCAACAGAAGCATCCCCACCAAGCAGTGATATACATACTAGAGAAAAGGGTTTTGCATTTACGGAGGGTAACCAAAAAGCATTTCATTAGGAGAAATACCATAATTCCCTCCTTGGTCTGTTATGCATATAGAACAAAATCAAAGAGAAAACATCAGGCCATTTCAAATGGGTTTCAAAGCATAATTTGCCAACCGTAGTCTTATGTTCCTTACTCATACATTCAACTTGGCTAGATCTTTGAAGCTGATATGAGGTGTGGAATTTAGGAGTAATACCAAGATGAGAATATACTTTAGAGAACTAAATCACTGAAATGAGATACTCTCTTCAAGTCTATGTGGGCAGGTGGGCCATATTTGGGCACATTTTTTTCATAATAATTTTGGTAATAAAGGCATCAGCGACTTTAAAACTAGGGAACACCTCAACCCACTGACTAAGCTGGTCAACAATGACAAGACAGTGTTTACGATGACCTACTTTGGGCATATTAACAAAATCAGCTTGTAAGTAAGTGCTTAAAAGGAATGTAAGCTAAAGGATAGCTACCAAAAGCTGTGGCTCAAAATGCATGCTGAATAAAAGCTAGGCAAGTTGGACAAGTGGCTGTTCTATGAGCTGCCACTGAGGTGATGCCTGGAGCAACCCATCCTCACTTAATTGAATCTATTTTCTCTTGTGTGCTATAATGGCTCCTCTTGTGAACTGAAAGGCATATCTGGTGACAGAAATTCTGGGAGAGCAGAGGCTTCCCTTCCTTAGTCACTCAGACCCCTGAGACGGGTTTAGTCTTACATTACTGTTTCTACTTTTCAATCTTAGTATTATCATGCAGAATGCCACTGCTTGATGTCAGAGCTGTTGGAGAAAAGACAGTTTTCTGTAGATGATAGAGAATTGTTGATATGAAGGATTCAGGAAGGATATTCGAGAGCAGCTAACTTTGCAGCTGCATCTGCCCAGGCATTCCCATGAGAGACATGGTCAGTCCCATTGATATGAGCACCGCAATGAACAACTGCTAGAGCCCTGAGTAGCTGAATGGAAGAGAGATCTGTAATAAAGTCTGCACTGGCAATAACCTTACCAGAGGAAGTTAAGAATCCCTGTTGCATCCACAACATTCCAACAGTATGACAAACACCAAAAACATAGTGAGAGTCAGTATAAATGATAGCACTCTTGTCAGTAGCAAGGTGACAGGCTTGAGTAAAAGCAATGAGCTCAGCAGCTTGGGCACTCAAGTTAGATGGTAATGAAGCAGCCCAAACTGTGTCATGAAACCACAGAAGGTCCAGTGTAATGCTCATGATCTTCCATGAAGGAAGAGCCATCAGTATAGAAAATGAAGTATGGATTCTCAAGAGACATACCAGTAAGGTCATTATGAGGCCTTTCAGCCAAGTCAGCAACTGAGGTACAATCAGGCAAAGGCCCACCAGCGATAGGCAGGTCAGGGACAATGTTGCAGCACTGAGAATAGAATTTCATTTTAAGGCGATATTCTCTTTTCCTAACAACAGCAATACTTTGCAATACCCTCATACCTTGCAAGCCTAGGGTCAGAAAAGGTTTGGGTGTGGTGATGAAACAATAAAGTCCCAACTTCATGGGGGGCACTGCACCACCAAAGAATTTCCTAGGACAAGATCATACACCTTTCTTAGTAAGAAGGCAGTGGCTGCTACTGCCCTCAGACAAGGTGGAGCACATGTGGGTCTTAAGGATTGAGTCGGGACCAGGAAGGCCACCCTTCGTTCATGTACAAAGAGAGTGAAGGGCTTACTAAGATCTAGGAGTTCTATGCCAGGAACAGACATTAATGCTTTCTTAAGTTTGGTCAAGGCAGTCAGATGTTCAGGATCAAGAGGTATAGTAATCTCACCGAATGATGGAATCCAGTGCCAACAATAAATCCTGCTGCTCCAAGGATAACACACACCACTTCGTAGTCTTCAGAAGAAATAACTGTTGAAGAGTTTTTATACATTTTTGAGAAACGGAATGTGGCCCGGCAGCCAAGACAAATCCAAGATACTCCACCCTCAAGGTTGACACCGCTGCTGTCGTTACTGTTTGTCCTTAGTGCTAGAAGATGACCAAAATGACATCACAATGTCAGGGTCAATGTGGTGTGTTGGACTTTGGCTGATCAAACCAATACAAGCTCAGAAGGTTCTACCACAGGAGTGACCATTTGGGAGAGAGATGTTTCCAAATTTGCGCATCTCATTTCTTTTGAGCTACTACAATGTTGCTTTGCTCATAGAGTACAGCCCCCTTCTTTGATGCAACCATGTCATGCTGAATAATCCTGTGCATCTCCCTTGAATCACAATCAATACCAAAGTTCTTCAGAGAGACCTCGAGAACGTCTTTGCATCAGTTCTTCTTATCTCCGTGTGAGTGCTTGCCTTACGTGAATAAGACATAAAATAGTCTCCATAAAATAGTCTTTCATGCAAACATATGTTTGGCATTTGAACAGCTTTTACTTTATGGCCCCTCTGATGTTGCCTATCTTCTTGATAGATCTTGATAGTAGGTGATACTAACAAAAGGTCATCAACATATTGGACTAGGACAGTCTATAAAAACAATAAAAGCCAGATCTTGCTACAAAATTTGGAGGAATAAATTTGGACTTTTGACATACTGTTGAAACAAGTGAGTCCATATACACTGTTTATTGTTCCAGGTGAAAGCAAACAGATATTGGGAATCTGGGTGAATCAGAATACTAAAAAGTACAGAACACAAATCTATCACAATAAGGCAGGTAGCCTCACAAGAGACAGAAAAAACAATTGTAGCAACCTTAGGTACTACAGGTTGTCCAGGTATGACATAAGCATTAACAGCACATAAACCTTGTACAAAATGATAAACAGGTCTACCATCAGGCCTGGGTTAGGTTTCTTGACTGGCAATATGGGAGTATTACAAGGAGATTTTCATGGCACAATATAAGTCAATAATACGCACAATATCTTCAATAGCTCCTTTAGATAAAAGGTATTGAGGCACAGATGGTGCTGGGCCACCATTAGTAATTATAGTAACCAGAACAGCTGCCTTTTTTGAGTCCTACATTAGAGGATCAAGTAGCCCATAAGGAACTGGGAATATCAGGAGGGATACAGGGGCCTTCTCCACTATGGGTGTGTGAGGACAAAATAGGGAACAATGAAGACATTTCTTCATCAGAACAATCATTGGTAAGATCTATCAATACCAGGAACAAAGAAGTTGGGTCATCTGGTAAATGCAGAGCTAGAGTATTACTATAAGGTATGAGATATGGCCTCTAGTTCACACAAAAGATCTTACTTCAATAGATTAACTAGTGTATCTGGCTCCCTTAAAAAGGAATGTATTATTGACAGAGGGCCTACAGTAACTTCTTGAAGGGATACCCATTGGGGATCTCCCTCAATCCCTACTGTATTTATGAATCCAAAAGGGGTGCAAATAAAATTTGGTTTCTCCCTTAAGACAGAATCAGAAGCTCTGGTATCTATGAGACAATCAAAAGAAGTACCCCCAACTTTAAGGGTAATCTTGGGTTCCCTTGTTTAGGGACAGGCAAAGGCAGGAATAATGGGGGCAAAGACACCAGATCCAAATGTGTTAGTCCCTGCCTCTCCCCCACACCTTCATGTGAGAGGATTTCCTTGTGGATGAATAAAACCCTTCTCAATTTGTTCTTGGGACCTTGCAAACTCATTATCACTTGGTGGTCTCAAATATCTATTATTGTTCTGCCCCTGGAGTCTAGTGAACCTTTGGCTTCCTTGATCTCATTTTTAATTTAAGCACTCCCAAGTAAGATGTCCTGGCCTATGACAATAAAATCATTCTCTCATCTTGAACTGCCTGTGACCTGAATGGTGGCTAGAGAAGTATCAGGTTTTTGGACTGGAATTCTCACCGAGTCTCTCCCATTATAAACATATTGGGCAACAGCCTTTAGTTCACCTATGTTCTTTTCACACCAACCAGGACACTGCTTGTGAAAACACTGCCTGATTTCTGACAGAGTTTGATTGACAAAGGCTATATTTATAATCCTTGCATCTTGAGGGTTAAGAGGATCTAAACCAGCAAATCACGTAGCACTTTTGCATAACCTGTCATAGAAATGCATGGCAGTCTCATTTTCTTCTTGGATGGTCCCCTGGAACTTATTCCAGTTATTTGGAAACATGGCAGTTTCACACCCCAAATTAAAGAATCTCTAGCCTGAATCCGAAGAGCATAATGTGCAGGATTATTAGAGTCCCAATTCAGATCTTGTAAAGGCCAATTAGGAATATTAATTGCTTCTATTATAGTTGTTCTTTCTCCTGGGGGGAGCAAGGTTTCCATTAAGTTAATCATATCTCCCCAAGTAGGACTGTAACCCCTAAATATGGTCTGAAATTGGGTTATAAAACTTGCAGGATCTTCAAGGGGCAGCTCGGTGGATAGAGCACCAGCCCTGAAGTCAGGAGCACCTGAGTTCAAATGCGGCCTCAGACCAAACACTTGATACTTACTAGCTGTATGACCCTGGGCAAGTCACTTAACCCTAAAAATAAAAATAAAAAAATCTTGAATTAAAATAAAAAAAAACTTGCAGGATCTTCAACAAATTTAGGAGTATCTTTTCTCCAAATGAAGAGATCAGAAAAGCTGAAAGGGTGGTATTCTCCTCCAGAAGCTAGAGCCACCCTCCTCCAGCCTGATACACATTTTCCACAAGAGGTAAAATGCTAGTAGGCTGTTCTTCATTTGCCATGGTGCAGAAGGAGGGGAGTAAGGAAGAAGTGCAAAAGGAAGAGAAGGATTAGGTAAGGCAGGTTGAGAGTATAGGGCTGATTGGAAGATGGAGGGCTCAACTCAGTTTCCCAGCAGTACCAATATTTCATTTGGGCTATGTGAAGTTTGGGAGATTGTTCAAGAAAAAGCCTTAACTTTCTAAGTGAAGAATAGTCAGAAGTTCCAAATATTGGCCAAAACAAGTCACTTGAATCCCTAGCATTTTTGAACCATGCCCTGAAGAGCCTGATGGTTCTCTTCTTTGTCATCCCTGACTGGATATGGATTTTACCTCTTTCCCATGAAGTTAGAAATTTGCCCAAGAGGGATCCTGTAGGAATGTTCATGCTTAATCCCATATCTCCTC
The DNA here is from genome assembly GCF_900497805.2 of Vombatus ursinus. Classification (NCBI taxonomy): domain Eukaryota; kingdom Metazoa; phylum Chordata; class Mammalia; order Diprotodontia; family Vombatidae; genus Vombatus; species Vombatus ursinus. Next base: position 26,459,360 of record NW_020954567.1, read on the forward strand.
TAGGCATCCCTGGAACTCTTTTGAAAGAATTTCTCTGAGGACACCCTGATCCTAGAAATTCCCTAATGCCAGAAAGTATCTGAGAAGTTCCACTAAAGACATCCTGAAAACATCCGACTATCCTTCAATGTGGGTCCTTTCCTACAGTTGATGCTCAGTTACCCAGGAATTTGTTTTTTATTTAATTCTCTAATTTTTTCTCAATATAAAGTACAATTTACCCCCTTCCACATTAGGACTTTCCCCATCATGGTTTCAATGTATCTAGGGTTGGATAATTAAATGGGAATTTTGCAGAAGCTGCAGAAGACACACAAAGACCAGCAGAGGACACAGAAAAAGTTTAGAAACTCAGAGATGCATAAAGTGTTTAACATTATATAATAACATATTTTATCTTTTAATACCATAATAATTCAGACTTCTGATATGAAGGGAAGGCCAAAAAATTTTACATAGATTTTACAGATCAGGGGGACACGACACCCCTAACCTCCACAATGTGGAAGGGATAACTGCAGAGTTTTGAACCTTAGGACTCTAGTGGTTTTTGTTTTGTCTTGTTTTGTTTTTAACAGTACAGTATAGTACTGGTCTAGAGTCCTTAAGGTACTTCCTAGGTACAGGTGATCCTGTTCCACTTCCAGGAGGGATTCTCTAACTTGTAGATAAGATAGTTCTCCTTTATCTAAAAGGCCAATCCTATTTGCACTAGTCCAAGGGTAGGAAACCTGCAGCCTTCAGGCCTTCTAGGTCCTTGGGTGTGGTCTTTTGACTGAGTCCAAGTTTTACGGAACAAATCATTTTATTAAGGGGATTTGTTAGGTGATGTTTGATTTCAGTCAAAGGGCCACACTTGAGGAACTGAAGGGCCACATATGGCCTTAAGGCCACAGGTTCCCCACCCCTCCAACTAGTCTCTCTCCTAGTTATCTAAGGAATTGCTCTGAGATGAAAACTTTTCCAGTCTTTGGGGGCTCTCTCTTTCAAAAGATACTAGAGCTGCTTTGGTAAGCTTAATTTGGCCATTTCCAGGAGCTCTCAGTGAAACCCCAAACCTCCCTTCTAATGTCTTCTAGCTTTCTAGAGGTTAGGAATTAGAAGTCCCTGTCTGAAGAGTAATATGGTTCAACCTCCTTTGGTCAAGTCCTGCTGGCCTAAGTGATGTGGTAACTGTGATCCCTTTGTGGCCAGACCAGTTTTCCATATACTGGGGCAGAGACACCTCAAAAAGACTAAGCTCATAAATACTAAGAAGACCACCAGTGGTCTTAACAGGTGTTCCCCACAGGTCTTGGCTTATGGAGATAGAGGAGGCCTTTAGCCCTAACAGGTATTTTCTCCTGACAGCTCAAAGTGTTCCAATTGGCAGTTCTTGCCTTCAACATTATAATCACTGCTATCCACTCGTAACAACCCTAGGGTGGCTGCAGTCAACTTCAGTTCCCGAGCACCAATTTATAGAGCTTGGGAGACTGGCTTGAGGTGCCAACCAGCAGGCTAAGTCCAAGTCTTGGTATTCCAGTTTATGACTCGGGGCTAGAATGCACAGAGAGACCCAGAACCAAGGTCCAAAATAAAGGTTTAGATTTGGAAAGACAGGTTTTAGATCATTTTAAAATCAATTTTAAACTTAAGAACCTTGCTTTATAATTAAAAATTCTAAGGGAAAAGTGACCTAATATATTGGTTATTCATCCTAGCTTCATGGGAAATTCTTCAAATTTGACAAGTATATTATTTATGCTTTGACCCAAGTAATTGATTTAAAAAACTGAAAAGGACCATTCTCTAGGGTATTTCACTGGGGACTTCCCTTCAACTTGACATTAATCCAGTAGTGATTACTCTTTGGATACAGTCATTCAACTAGTTCTGAATCCACTAGTTACTATCAGTTAGCCCATATCATCAAATGTACTACAAAAGTAGTCATTGTGATAAAGATTTGTTGGAGTAAAAAATTACAATAAATAGGTAAAAAGATTTTTGGATCATCAGAACTGTCAAACACATAGGCATGCAGCCCACAATACTCCCAAGTGAAGCTCAAATCAGATTAAAACTTAATTGGGAAATATTTAACAAAATGAATAAAAATATAATAAAAACATAGATAATATTATAATTTAAAACCAGCCTGCAAAGATCCTTATGTATGGATTAATGGCCCTCATTTCTAGTTGAGTTTGATACCACTAATCTATATTACCCTGAAGATATTAAAAGCAATATTAAGAAAGGTCTTCTAAAACATTTCCCAAACTTCTCATCCCAGTTCAAATCTCCTAGGTCACTTCCTCCCCAACCCCACTTCCACTCTCAGCTGAGAGCCTTACCTCATTCTTCATGGGGAAAAAAAAACAAAAAACAAAAAAAGAAGTCATTTGCCAAGAGCTTCTTCTTCTTCCCACTTCCTCAACTCATATCACTCAAATGTCTTCCCTGCTCTCTCCTTTACCCTGTCTCACATAGAGAAGTGGCCCATCTCATTGACAAGGCAAAACTCTCTACATGCACATATGGTCCCATCCCAACTTCTCTAGTGAACTGCCCCCCTCTAACATCCCTTCTCTCACTAATCTTCAATGTCTCACATCTACTGGCTACTTCCTGTTGGCCATATCTTCCTCATCCTTACTCTGGCAATTAAACTCATCTCCTGCCATCCTAGACTTACTCTAATTTCACTCTCTTCTAAACCCTCTCCAGACTTGCTTCCAACCTCATCACTCAATTGAAATTGCTCCCAAAGTTGTCCATGACCTCTTAATTGCCAAATTAAATAGCCTTTTCTCAATCTTTTTTTTTCTTACTTCTCTGCAACATTTGACACAGGTGATTCCTTTCTTCTGTGACCTGTGTTTGACACAACTCTCTCCTTTAGGTTTTCATGATACCACCCTGTCTTGGTTGTTCTTCTACCTACATGATCCCTCCATCTAGGTCTCCTTTGCTGATCTTCCTTCAGGTCACACCCACTAACCCTGGGTATACCCCAAAGGCAGCTAGGTGGCACAGTGAATAAAGTGCCAGGCCTGAAGTCAGGCAAACTCATCTTCCTGAGTTCAAATCTGTCTTCAGACATTTACTAGCTGTGTGACCTTGGGCAAATCACTTAACCCTGTTTGCTTCAGTTTCCTCATCTGTAAAACAAGCTAGAGAAGGAAATGACAAATCACTCCAATATCTTTGCCAAGAAAAAGGGGTTATGAAGAGTCGGAAGTGACTGGAATGGGGGCCAGCAACAACAACCACCACCACCACCCAAAAGCCTGTCCTGGAACCCCTTCTCCTCTCCCTCTATATTTTCTCAGTGATCTCATTAGCTCCCATAGGTTTAAGTATCATGCTTTTGCGGACGATTCTCAAACCTCTTTCCTGTTCTCCTGTCTCATATCTCCAACTCCCTATTAGACATCTCACACTCAACTGTCCCAAACTCATATCTTTCTCTGTAATCTCTCCCATCTTCTGAATCTCTATCACTGTTGAGAGCACCACTATCCTTCCAGTTGCCCAAACTTACAATCTAGCCATCATCCCTATAATCTTTCGCCACACATATTCAAACTACAGCCAAGACCTGTCATTCCTACCTTCATAGTATCTCTCATATATATCCCCTCTCCTCTCTTCTGACACAGCAGCCACCCTGGGACTATTACCATAGCCTGCTGGTAGGTCTCCCTGCCATAGTTCTCTCCCTATTCCAGTCCACCCTCCACTCAGCTATCAGATTGATCTTCCTCAGGTGTAGGTCGGACCATGTCATACCACTAAACTAATCAATAAACTCCAGTGGCTCCCTGTTGCCTCCAGGATCAAACATAAAATCCTCAGCTTGGCTTTTATAGCCTGTTACAACCTTGACCCTTCCCACATTTCCAGTGTTCTTATATTTTATACCCTCCCTGTATTTTACAATCCAGTGACATTGACCTTGATGTTCCTCTCACAAGACATTCTCATCTCCGAACTCTGTGCCTTCTTCCTGGGTGCCTCACATGTCTGAAAAACCCCTCCTTCTCCTAGCTTCCTCGACTTCCTTCGAGCCTTGGCTCAAATCTCACTAGATGCAATGTCTTTCTCACATACCACTCCCCCAACCAAAGCACTATTAGTGCTTTTTTTTTCCTCTGAGATTACTTCCCATTTACATCATATATATCTTGTGTGTGTATATATAATATATATACATATTTATGCATATATGTATTTTTTTTTGCATATTGTCTCTTCCATTAAAATGGGAGCTCCTCGAGGGCAGGGATTGTGTTTTTGCCTGTCTTAATGTCTGCAGTGCTTAGCATAATGCCTACAACACAATATATGCTTAATAAATGTTTATTTACTGACTGGTATCACCGAATCAAAGAGTATGAACAGTCTGAAGACTTTTGAGACATTGTTCCAAATTGTTTTTCAGGACTGCTTGGACCAATTCAGAGGTCCACCAACAATGCATCAATATGCCTGTACTCTTAGAACTTCTCCAATAATTGCTATTTTCCTCTCGTGTAAACTTTATCAATTTGATAAATATTAGGTAGAACCTCAAAATTGCTTTAATTTGCATTTACATAATTATTAACATAGCATTTGTTTATGTCTATTGCTACTTGTATTTATTTCTTTGAAAACTACCTATTCATTTATCAGTTGGGGAATGATTCTATTATCAATTCAATCAGTTTCTTATGTTTTAGAACATATAGAGAAAATCTTCAAAGTGAGAGCTTAATCAAAAAAAAACTAGCAGTAAATATTTTTTTTCCCAGTTAACTGTTTTCCTTCTAATGTTAGCTGCATTGGTTTTGTTTGTGCAAAAACTTTCATTTTATGTAATCAAAATTGCCCATTTTATCTTCTGCAGTCCTCTAACTCTTGTTTAATAATGAATTCTCTCCCTAGTCATAGATCTGAAATGCAGTTTATTTATTGCTCCTCTAATTTACTCATGCTGAAAATATGCACATGTAAGTTATGAATCTATTTGGAACTGTTTATCTTGGTATCTGGTATGAGATGATGTTATAAATTTAATTTCTGCCAGACTGTTTTCCAAACTCCCAATAATTCTTGTCAAATAGCGAGTCTTTACCCCAGCAGTTGTGATCTTTGGGTTATCAAACGCTAGACTACTGGATTTGTTTGCTTCTGTATGTTGTATCTGTTCCACCTATTTCTTTTTCTATTTATTTTTTTTACCATTACCAAATCATTTTGAGGATTACTGCTTGGTTGTATACTTTTATGTCTTTTACTGCTAGGCTTCCTCACTTTTTTCCCCCATTATTTCCCTTCAGATTCTTCACTTTCTGTTCCTCCAGACAAATTTCCTGCTGTAGGTTTAAAAAGCCCCTTCCCCTATACTCAGGGTCAGAGTAGAGGTTTAGAATAAGGAAAAGTCAAACTACAGGAATGCCTGAAGGGTGGAGCTTGGAAAGAAGTGGCTCTGTCCACGTGAGACTTGGGAAGCAAAAACAGGAGTCAGCAAGTTATCTTCTCCAGTTAAATGCCCTGTTATTCTAACCCCCAGTTCCTGATAGGATAGGGTCACAAGGCCATTTGTTTCAAAGAGAACTTAGGGACCAACTAGTACAACCCCATCATTTTACAGACAAGGAACTGGGGCCCAAAAAGATTAAGTGACTTGCCAATATGTCACAGAGGTAGTGAGTAGCAAAGCTGAACGGTAACCCTGGTCCTCTGATTCCATATCTTACCCTCTTTCCACTGTACCTGGATAATAGAATTTAAGCTCCTTGAGGGCAGGAAACTGTTTTATTGCTTTTGTTGTTCGTTTGTTTTGCCTCTGTGTGTTTAGTGTGCAGGACAGGGTCTGGCATGCAGTACAGCACTTAGTAAACACTTGCTGATTGATTACATATATTTACTGAGAAGGTTGGGATCACTGCCATGAGATGAAATTGACTCAATGACTAGTGACCATATTTTGTTCCTCACCATTCTAACATATTATCCAAGCTCTTTGTATTATTTTGACCAGTCAGTTCAATTGGCCAGGAAAATCCAAAAACATTGATCTGAGGCTGTTCTTGTAAATAAAACCAAAAGGAATTCTTTATGAGGATTCAAAGAAAGTCAATTCAATAAACATTTAAGTGCCTCACATGTCAGGTACTGCGCTGGGCACTGGGACTCAAAGATGAAAAATGGCATAATCCTGGTTGATCAGGGAAATGCATTAGCTGGAGTTTACCTAAGATTTATCAAGGCATTTGATAAAGTATCTCATCTTATTCTTGTGGAAAAGGTGGAGAGTTGTCAATTCAAAAGAGAAAAGTTAGGTGGATCTACAATTGGTTGAATGGTTGGACTCAGAACTGTGATTAATGGTGTCATTTTGAAAGGAGATCTCCACTAGAGGGCCTCAGGAATCTGTACTTTGTTCTGTACTGTTTTAACATTTTTATCAATGCTTTGGATAAAGATATAGATAGGAATCCTTATCAAATCCACAGATGGTTCAAAGCTGGAAAGGAGAACTAATGCAGGATTTGAGAGTCAAGATGTGAAACAATCTTGAGAGCAAAAAGCTGGGTCAAATTCAATAAGATTAAATTTAATAAGGATCTGTAAAGTTTTTACAGTTGGATCAAAAAAAAGTTCAAGACACTTAGCACAGTATACTGATACATAGTAGGCACTTAATAAATGTTTGACTGAACAGAATGGCTTGGTTCAATAGCATTTTGTCTGAAAACTATCTCCAGGTTTTAAAGAGCTGCCAACTCAACACTCATCAACAGTGTAACATAGCAGTCAAAAAAGCTAGAACCATTTCAGGCTGTATCGAGAGGCATAGCTTTCAGGGATGAGATGACTGTCCCACTGTACTCTATCTGCTGGGCTTAGATCACATCTGTAGTACCTGTTCAGCTCTGAGCATCACAGTTTAGGAAGGCCAGAGACAATCTGTAGAACATCTAAGAGAAGGCAAACCAGAATAGGGAAGGTCCTTGAGAGTTCATGCCACATTTGGACTATCCAAAGGAACTGCACACTCTGCTCTTTCCAAAGTTACCAACAATCTCCTAATTGATAAATCTGATGGTCTTTTCTCAGTTCTTATCCTTCTTCACCTCTCTGCTGAATTTTACACTGTTGACCACCACCTCTTCTCTCCCCAAGATTTCATGATACTGCTCTCTCCTGGTTCTCCTCCCAAGTATTTAACTACTTCTTCTCAGGCTCCTTTGCCAGCCACACCACTCTCTTTTCCCCCATCTCTGCACCCCTCCTATCACTCAAAAAAATTCTATGAATATTCATTAAGGCTCTGTCCTGGGCCTTCTTCTCTTTCTAGGCACTTTCTCTTGACCTCATCCCAATACAGATGATACACCTATCTACATACTAGTCCTATTCTCTATCCCAAACAAACTCTAGTTCCATATGACCAACTGCTTATTGGACATAAAACAGAAGAAAATAGCAGAATGGATTAGAAAGCAGAATCCCACAATATGTTGTTTATAAGAAACACACTTGAAACACAAAGAAGACTAAATGCCACCGATTCCCAATCCAATGTTCCACACACCAACAGGCTGCCTCACATTTTCCAACGCTCTGACACTGGATAATTATGAAGTGTTTTACTTCAGTCAAGTAAAGAAGACAACTCTTAAAAATGTGCTCTCTTTTCAAGGAAAAGTACTATATAAACCTAAATAAATACATTACCAAGGAGAAATGATGGAAATAAAAAGTGTCAAGGGAATTGAGGAAATTTTGGCTGCGAAGCACTCAATAAAAAATGATGTATAACTTCCTCATCCTTTTCCATGCTATGGAGAAAGTGCTATTGATGATGCCTGTCAAAAGCAGAGCCACCACTAAAAGTAATTTTGTGTTTTATAGAGTAAAACATGTATGCATTAGATAGACTAGACCAGATGTCAGAAGGATATGATGCCATAAGGAAAACCTTGGTATTATAAAGTTTCATCTAATGATCCAAGCACAGCATACCAGCAGAAAAAATTCTGACATTTAAGGATTTCCAGAAACTATAGTTTTGTCCAGCTTTGGGTCTGAATTTCTTCACTTGCTTTATGCTATGAGAACTTACAATGTGTAATATCAGTGGGCATGGTTTTTATAGGAACATTTAATTAAAAATTATTTTTTGCAAAATCCCTAATTAGGAATTCCAAATCTCTTCTAACATAAATGTATATTATTTGCATCAAAGCTATAATAAACTGATGCTAAAGCAAAAGATAATTCCTGCCCTCAAGGAGCTCACAATCTAAAGAGGAGACAACAAGCTATGAAAAGGATGAACAGGAAATAATTAAAAGAAGTAAAGCTCTTAAAGAAAGAAGACTGGAAAAGGTTTCCTGTAGGAGATGGGATTTTAGTTGGGAACTGAAGGAATCCAAGGAAGCCTATAGGTGATGAGGATGGAGAGCATTCCAGGGTTGGAGAACAGCCAGAGAAAATGTCCAAAGCTGAGACACGGAGTATCTTGTTTCAAAACAGCAAGGAGGACAGTGTCACTGGATCGAAGACTATGAGTTGGGGGAGTAAAAACAAGATTGGAAAATTGGAGGGGAGGGCACACTAGGTTATGAAGGACTTTCAATGACAAATAGAGGATTTTGTGTTTGATCCTGGAGGCCACAGGGAATCACTGGAGTTTATTGAGTAGAGGTGGTAACATGGTTGGACCTGCACTTTAGGAAAAGCGCTTTGTCAACTAAATGGAGGCTGAATTGGAGAGAGGAGAGCCTGAGGCAGGCAGACCCATCATCAGGCTACTGCAATAGTCCAAGAATGGGGTGATGAGGGCCTGTACCAAAGTGGTGGCTATATCAGAGGAGAGAAGGGGCCTATTCAAGAGATATTGTAAACCTGAAATCCACAGGCATTAGCCACTATGAGGGGTGAGAGGCAGTGAGGAGTCGAGAATGATATCTAGGCTGTAAACCTGCGGCACTGGGAGGATGGTGTTACCCTCCACGGTAACAGGGAAGCTTCGGGAGGGGGCAGATTGAGGGAGAAAGATAATGAGTTCAATATTGGTTTGAATTTATGATGTTTACTGAACATCTACTTCAAGATGTCTGAAAGGCAGTTGGATATGCAAGCCTGGAGGTCAGCAGAAAGGTTTGGGAAGGATGGGTAGATGTGAAAATCATCACTTTGCAAAGTACCTTACGTAAATGTGGCAGGCTCATTTTGGTGAGTCCTTCGCATCCATGTGATGTGATTATAGGGTGTGGATCTTAAGTCTACAGGGGGCATCTCCCAGGGAGCTGAACATCCTCTCTAGCGTCTCTGCTAAGGATGACACAGAGAACTTTACTCTGATTGGTGCCCAGCAACTACAGCTACCTCTTTTTGGTGGCTGAGAAACAGACTATGACTGAGGGTCCTTTGCACCCTGTGAAGTTGCTATGATAGAAAAAAAAAAACTCAACAGCTGTCCCATAGCCAATACACAAATTGTACAGTGACTAAGTGGTAAGACATTTGTTAAACATTTGCTACATGCTAGCACTATGCTATGAGCTCTGGATACAATTATAAGCAAGCAAGATAGTCCCTTCCCTCAAGGGAGTTTAGATTCTTATGGGGAGAAAAAAAAGACCATGAAGGAGGAATTGGAGAGCTAGGGGGCTGAAAAGAGGTGTTAACATCTGTAGCAGCATGGTTTGGAAATAGCAATGAGGTATACTTGTGTAGAAAGGGACTCTGCTACCCACTTCTGTTAAACAAGAGCTAAATTTAAGACTTCTCTCGATTAATCTAGTCAGGCTTCAAGGACAGGTTCATGCGAGCCCAGAACCCTTGGGAGGCCCTGAGCCACAGTTTATATATCTCATTTGATACTCAAAATAACCCCGTAAAGAAAGTACTTGTCGGCCCCATTTTACATGAGGAAACAAGGTTCAAAAAGATTAAGTGACTTGCCCCTGGTTGCACAAAAGGCAAGTATGGAGAGGCAGGATTTGAACCCAAATCTTGGGATCATAGACCCAGAGCTAGAAAAGATCTTAGAGGTCAACTTGTCTAACCCCTTCATTTTATAAATTAAGAAAATAAGGCCCAAGGAGGTTAAGTGACTTGCCCAAGATCACACAGAGATTAAATGACTCCAGTGCCAGTCTTCTTTCCACTGTACCATGCTCTTCTTTCCAATTCTATCTCCAACATTCTCTCCCCTGGGCCATGCTGCCTCACATTCATACTTCCCACATAAGAGTGTAATCGAATTCAAGAGTCCCATAGTCATCTACCAATGCTACACTGGAACTCAGTTAGTATAACTCTGTGGCAGAAAACAAGCTTAAAGTTAAAAGTCTTAATTTTATAACTTTGAAATATAAATAGGGGTACATTATAAGACTGAACTCTGTGTCCTTTACTGGGCTCACATAAAACCTTCAAAGTAGCCTGCTTTTTAGAACCTTAACCAAGGGACAGGAAAATGGCTTTTACATTAGAGGCAGAGGGACTATGCTTTGTTAATTCTTTTGCCAGTAACTGGGAATATAGAAATAGAACCCACACAGATTTTTTTTCCCCTCTCTGAAGGTTATACTGATTCTACATATTACTTAGTTCCAAAGTCACCTTTCCTCTTAGACAATAAAATACCCATTACTGTCATTAATCAAAGGATCTCCCCATTTCCATATAACCTTTCAGTATTGGCTTTATGACCTTTGATCATTTTAATAAAGTAAGTATGAATACCCTTTGACCCAACAATAGCACTTCTAGGTCTGTAATCCAAAGAGATCATAAACAGGAAAAGGATCCACATGTACAAAAATATTTATAGCAGTTCTTTTTATGGTGCCAAAGAATTGGAAATTGAGGTGATGACCATCAGCTGGGGAATCCCTAAACAAGTTGTGGTATATGAATGTAATGGAATACTACTGTGCTATAAGAAATGAGCAGGCAGGGACAGCTAGGTGGCACAGTGGATAGTACACCACACCTGGAGTCAGGAGGACCTGAGCTCAAATCTGGCCTTAGGCACTTGACACTTACTAGCTGTGTGACCCTGGGCAAGTCACTTAACACCAACTGCTTCACCCCAAAAAAAAAAAAGAAAGAAAGAAAGAAAGAAAGAAAGAAAGAAAGAAAGAAAGAAA
>NW_020954567.1:26470510-26527025 GCF_900497805.2 Vombatus ursinus
AAAGAAAGAAAGAAAGAAAGAAAGAAAGAAAGAAAGAAAGAAAGAAAAGATGAAAGAATGAAAGAAAGAAAGAAAGAAATGAGCAGGCAGACTTTAGAAAAACCTGGAAAGACTTATATGAACTGATGCTGAGTGAAATGAGCAGAACTAGGAAAACACTGTACACAGTAACAGCCACAGTATGCTATGACTGACTTTGATAGACTTAGCTCTTCTCAGCAATGCAAGGATCTGAGATAACTCAGGATGGAAAATGCAATCCACATTCAGGGAAAGAACTCTGGAGTCTGAATGCATATGGAAACATACTATTTGCTCTCCTTTTGTTGTTTCGTTTTGTTTCTTCTTTCTCGTGATTCCTCCCATTAGTTCTAATTCTTCTATACATCATGACTAATGTGAAAATATGCTTAATATGAATGTATAAGTACAGCCTATATCAGACTGAATGGCATCTTGGGGAAGGGGGAGGAGAAGGGGAGAAAATTTAAAACTCAAAATCTTATGGAAGTGAATATTGAAAACCAAAAATAAATAAACTATTTCTTAAAAAGGAAAAAAAAGAAAGTAAGCATGATATAAGAATGTACCTTGGCTTTAAAAAAAAAAAGAAAAATTTCCATGATACACACTCATATCACAGTATTCAGAACATGCCCATCAATATTCAGCCAGCACTTTCCCCTGTCACAGAGAAAATTACTGGAAAATCACTTATTTTCCAAGCTCTTCCTGATGTTGGTCTGAGTTCAGGCACATTAACAATCTCTATTTCATGAAAACTTGCATCAAGGGAAATGGAAATTATTTTCTTCTGGGAACTCTGGCTGTGTCACTGTTAAGTCATACTATTAAATTGTCTACATATTGGTGGGTCTTGGAGAGCCACAAACTCCATCTCTTGAAGTCTCTCCTACTTCTCCGAACTGGATATTTGCCCTTAAATCGTGCAAATCCCTCAATCCAGATGCAACATGAACTACCCTCTACAGGAAAGGGATTAAAGAGAAATATCAGGTTTCCTCAACATTTTAACTGGAAGCTTGGAAAAGACCGTGTTGTTGTCTCCCTATGTGGATTATGTAATGGCAAAACCATATTGACCTCCCAAACAAGACACTTTGCCGGCTCTTTAACAGATGTGCATGATACATATGATTTAGTGAAAGGAAACCCATTATGGGCTGATCCGTTTATAATGAAGTCATGTCTCTAAAATGACTACAGACAGCTTACCTTGTTATATTAAAATTCTTACAAAATTGAAGACTGCATGAAGAAATGAGTTGTTTTATTTTTTGGTTGTAGAGGTCTAATATTTCTGAATATTTTACTTACAGAGATTCAAATCAAATTAAGGAGAATTTATGAGAACTATTATACTGACCATCTAAATTTAGAAGTCTTTGGTCTAATGACAAGCATATAATAACTGACATATCAAACTGACAGCCTCATAATAAGCACAACAGACTCTATCATACAACAAGGTTGTGGAATGTAGTGTTCTTGTTAGTCAACTATTTTGTTTAGTAAACAACTGCAATTTATGTGTAACTAGCCAATGAGAGACCAGTCCTAGAACACAGAGGACAAAAATGGATCCTTAGTGAGCCTCCTTCCGGGTATGTGTAATAGAAAAGCTTTCCTCCCTAACTCAGATAATGTACAAGTATTCAATGGTTATCTCCTGTCAGGAGAATATATAGTGAGGAAAACCTGAGGCAACTAGACTTCTCTTCTCCTATCTTGCTGTTGAGTGAGGAGAACACATTGCTGTGGGCCTCTGGATGAGGCAGGAACTGAAGGGCCAAGGCCTATGACCTTCTGTCAGTGTTGTGTCTATTTCTTTTTATGCTTTTAGGTGATAAAATGAGATATTTGTAAAGCATTTATAAACCCTAAAGCATTATATAAACCTTACTTATTATGAAGAAATATTGACAATATCTATGACCTTGTAAGCTTCAAAAGATCAAGAGTGATGAAACAAAGGTCCAGGAACTGGAGTCCACACCAGAGTTTGCTTGCAGCCAAACCCAATAAGCCAGTACAGCCCCAAGGGTCTAAAGGCAGATCAACCTGGTAGCACAACTGCTATGCCCCGAAGCAAGGGAAAGACTCATCCAGCAGCTAAGCTAAGCTGCTTGTGGAAGTTAGTAACTGCTTTAAGTCTGAGCCCACTCTCCCCACAGACCAAGGTGGTATAGGGGAAAGTCTACCTCAATTTGGAGGGACTTTTTTGAACATTATATCTTGCTAATTGATGCTATTAAGGTGTTAATTACTTTGTCAATCAATAAAATAAGTGAAATGCTAACTCTAACTGGCAACTGATATTAGAAAGAACATATCAGAATGGGGACTTGAGCCAATAACTTTAGAAAGTAAGAAAGAAAAATAAACAAGAGTGATAAAGAATGCTTCTCTGAGGTAACCCTAGAATCCTGAGGGGAAAACAGCTAGCCAGCACTCTAGAGACCAAACATGTCTATGATAGTGGGAGGTGGGCATAAGGACCACCAAAATTCTTTTATATGGGTTACATAATATGATGTGGATTGTCAATATACAAAGAATGAGACTATAATAACATATTTTATTTGACCAGTGATTTCACTGATGTAGAGAATTCTTAAGTTAACAGGCATGCAACAAATGCTTGTTGAATGAATGAAACTTCCTCCACTGACACAGGTTGGCAACTGGCCCCCAACTTATAAGTCTTTTGAGAGTTTCCTGAAGCACTGAGAGGCTAAATGACTTAGATATTGCCACATAGCTAGTGTCAAGGACATGACTTGAATTTAAATTTATCTTAACTCCAAGGCTAGTCCTCCTTCCAATGTACAACACTGCCTCTTAAATTAATCATATAATGATACTAAAGGTAACTTAATTTTCCTCTAGGACTTGTATGGAATTTCTGAATCATTAACTGTTTCATAAATATCATCATGTACATCAAAAATTATAGGATTTCAAGCAGAAAAGGACCTTAGAAATAAATTGATCTGATTCTTTCATTTTACAGAGGCCTAGAAAGGTTCAGTAATAAAAATGACTCAGATTTATTAGGCCCTATAAGGTTTGAAAAGTGAATGACTGACCCCAAGGTCACACAGATATAACCATCAATTACCATGGGACCTAGCTACAAACTTAGTGATCTTTCCAATACAATGTGCATTGTACTACAAAAATGTTGATTAGGAAGAGTTCTGGTTATTCATATACAAGCTAAGTCTGCTGTATTTATATTTTATCAAGTTTCCTGACCCAAAAAATGATGCAGCATGTGCAACTGCATGCATCAGGAAAAAAAAATTACTAAGTTTAAGAGATGAAAATGACTTTAGTAGTCCCCAAGTCCAATCCTTTAATTTTATAGATAAGGATACTGAGCCATATAGATGCCAAGTGATTTGCCTAAGGTCACAGGGTTAGGTAGATTGGTACAATGGAAAGAGTGCTGGACTTAGAATAAGAGTTAGGGATTCAGATCCTGGCTTTGTCATTTATAGGACCCAGAACAAGTCCCTTCATCTCTCTGGGCCACAGCTGCTTCATCTGTAAAATTTGGAAATTGGACAAAGTGACTCTAAGGTCTACCCCAGCTCTAATTCTACAATCCTTGATCCAATAATATTTATCAAGTACCAATTACACATAAGGCACTGAAGATACAAAGATAAAATATGATGGCCTTTACACTCCCAGAGATTACAATCCAATAGTTCTGCTATGACATATACATAAATAAACACATATGATGATACAAGATATGATGTGATAAAGGTTCAAGAGAAATTGAGACAAAATACTCTAAGGACATTTGAGGATGAAGTGATTCTTTTCAGATGTGTGATAAAGGAAGGCTTCATGAATAGGTGGCATCTGAGCTAGGCTTTGAAGGAAGAGAAGATTTCAATAGATGGAGATGTAAAGGAGGTTGCTCAGTCTGATTTCAAGTTAAGAAGTTTTCTTACACCCTCACAAGAGTGTGAATAAATTCCTCAAAAACCCTGAAGGGCTTAACAGGTATTTAGGTCTGAATCAAGACTACTAAAGGACTCAGGGAACTGATGGATCGGCCATGTTACCAGTAGCTCTTAAAAAGTGACAGTCAGTTCTGAGGAAAGTCAGTCAACAAGAGAGTCAGCTATAGAAGAACCCAGTTCTTGAGGAAAGAATGGGTGGGTGGGGAGAAGAGAAGGAAAGAGGAATTCCTCTTCCTTACCTCCAACACTGGCAGTGGTATCTGCAAGAGAAGCCATGGCTGTAGGAGAATAATGGTGTCATCAACAGAAGGGAGTTGAAAGGGAAGGCAGATTCTGATGAGAAGACATCGAGTTCAGTTTTGGACATGTTTAGTTTGAGGTGACAGATGGATATCCGGGTGAAATGTCAAGCAGGAAACAGCACATGTGGATATGGAACTCAGTCCTCCTTCCACAAATGAGGAAATTGAAGCTGTGTGCCCTGGTCCCCACAAAAACAAACAAAAAAAACCCCAACAACTTAGCAAATGAGGAACTTCAGTCATTTGCTCTTACTTGGGTGGAGCACTTCCACCTAAAATCTCAGCCCAGAACCCTCCTCACCTTGAATCCTTATGCGACCCCTGCATCTCTGTGGAAAAGTAGTTGAAAAGAAAGTTTTCTGGTACATAATAGATTTGTTTGAGGTTTTTTTAATTTATATTGGGGAATCTCTGGAGCCCTAAAGGGTTCCAGGAGTAGAAACAGATGTGGTCTTACTTTTCCCCACCTCCCAACAAGGTAAAGAAGGCAGCATAATGAAATGGAAAGAATACAGGATTTGGAGTCGGAGGCCCTGGGTTTGAATCTTTTCTCTGCCACTTTATAATCAGCATTATCACTTGCATTTGTACAGTACTTTTAAGTTTTGCAAAGCACTTTACAAATATCTCACCTTATCCTCCAAATCTTGGGATATAGATATTATTCTCCCCATTTACAGATGAGGAAACTGAGGCAGACAAAGACTAAAGTAATTTGCCTGGACTGACCTAACTATACAGTGTCTGAGGCTGGATTTGAACCAAGTCTTTCCCCGACTCCAGAGGCAGCTAGCACAGTGGATAGAATACCAGGCCTGAAGTGAGTTAGACTCCTCTTCCCAAGTTCAAATCTAGCCTCAGACACACATTAGCTGTGTGACCCTGGGCAAGTCACTTGGCCTTGTTTGCCTCAAGTTTCCTCATCTGTAAAATGAGCTGGAGAAGGAAACAGCAAACCACTTCAGTATCTTTGCCAAGTAAACCCCAAAAGGGGTCATGAAGAGTCAGATATGACTGAAAAAATGAAACAACTTTCTGACTCCAGAAGTTCTACCTCTCAGTGACCTTGGGTGAGTCATTTCATCTCTATGGGCCTTAGTTTCCTCATCAGTAATAATATAATAATAGCTAACATTTATATAGCACTTAGTATGGGCTAGGCACTGCTCTAAGCACTTCAAAAATTATCTCATTTGATCCTCACAACAATCCTGGGAAGCAGATGCTGTTATTATCCCCATTTTGCAGATAAGCAAATTGAAGTGAAATGATTTATCCAGAGTCTCACAATTAGTGTCCCACAACCAGTATCTTCTGAGGCCAGATCTGAACTCTAGCCTGATCTGAACATGCAGATGATGGCTGCCCAATAAATGAGGAGGTTGGACTCAATGATCTCTAAGGTTTATTCCAGCTCTAAAGTATCCTAAGAACCTGGGATTGAAGAAAGAGAGCCAGTAAGGAATTTCATTACGTGAAAGATCGATCATTTGGGGGCAAAAGAATATCCGAGTTACATCCCTGTGCTGTATGATTCACCTAAATGATATTAAAGCATCTTGGTCATATAGTGTCTGTTTTTTATGGTATTTAATTCTGTTCAAGTTCTTGAAACCCGATCTGCTCACAAATGATAACCTCTATGATTTTCATGGGTCATAATCAGCATTGTGAGAGTAGAAAGGAGTAGACACAATGGCAGACTAAGGCAAAAAACAAGAAGGTAAGGAACAGGAAAATCCCTAAGGACTCTTCCTAAATACCAGAGGACCAGGCTAGGTCTCCATTACAAAAAAGGTGAAATTGCCAAGGTCTATGAGCTGAAAATGACGAGCAGGTCACTCCCCTCCAGGTGAAGAGGCTGCATAGCAGCTGAAGACCAGCAGATGGCAGCAGAAAGCAGCTCAGTGGAGGTGCCCAGCAGAGAACACTTTAGGGAGAGGCCAATAGCAAGCAGTGAGGCAGAAATAACACAACAGAAAGAGATATTTATAGTACAAGGATATCACTAGAGGACATCAGTGACAAGGCAGGGAGCTAGCAACAAGGCAGAAAAGGATTCTAGCAGGGATGCTGCTTTACCAGTTTAAGTTGTCTAGCTAAGCATTTCCCCCAACAATGTGTCTCCACTCACCCTGTAAGTGACAGGATTGGAATCTTTCTTTTCACTTATTTTATGATAAATAATTTTTTAAAACTAGAAATCACTGGTTAATCTGTTCAAAGAAAACACATCAGTGCATGTTTGTCAGCATTAGAGTAGATCTGGACCTGAACTGGGCTTTAAAAGGTTTGATAGTTAAGGGGTACTAGATAAAAAGGATAAGAAAGATCTAGGATAATGGGGAGTTCCTTTATGACTGGCCCAGGCTAAAGGGAGCCCTTCCTCTCCCCCAACTTGGCCCAGAATATATAGACGGTAATCTCAGAGGGGAAGCCGGCTTCCCCTCTGAGATTACCGTCTATATATTCTGTATACATCTTTTTAAGTACATTATTTTTTAAATAAATTTTTTAAAGATAAAAAAAGGAAAAAAAACAGCAAAACTGGTCAATATATCAGAAAAAAAATCTAAAAATAGGTTCAATGTACAACAGTTTGCGGACATGTTCTCATAGCTCTTTTTTGGAGCCATGCTTGATTTTTGTAATTTTGCAACATTCATTTTGAATTTTATAGTTGTTGGTTTGTGTTTTTTTTTTTTTTCATTTATACTGTTGGAGTCATTGTGTGTATTTTTTTTCTTGGTTCTGCTTAAATAACTCTGCATCAGTTCATATTTCCATGCTTCTCCGTATTCCTTGTTCATCATTTCTTATTGTCCAGTAATATTGCATTACATTCATGTACCCCATGAAAAACACATTAGTCATTCCCTGATGATTAGGCATTTACTTCGCTCCCAATTGTTTGCTATCACCAAAAAAGGGCTTCTATAAATGTTTTAGTGTGTCTGGAGACTTACTTCTTATCAATAGCCTCTTTGGGCATAATGTACCTAGTTATTTACATCTCTATTAGAACGTGAGACTCTTGAGGGCAGAGTTCATTTGTGCCCAGCTTTGTATCCCAGTATTAAGCACAGTGCCTGATACATAATAACTACTTAGTAAATGCTTGTTGATTCACTGATTGAGCCAGTACCCGATTCCAGGTCTTCCGCATCCAATTCCAACGCTCGTTGGGTCCACCACCATTATCTCTACTGTACAGATAAGATTGAGGCAAATCTCTTTAGAGATAAACACTTAGGGCTGTGCACCAGGGTTACCTCTCAAGTCTCAACTCATGTGATCCAACCCAGTTCTTTGGTTTTAGCTTCTGTTTTATCTTCATCACTGTCATTTCCCCTCCAAAAGTCACAGGTTTGGGCATAATGTACTTCTTAACATTTTCAAGGCAGTGGTTCTCAAACTTGCTCAGTTTACAAACTATCAAGGATCAAATGAGACATTAGCAGGTGCTATATAAATGCTTATTAAGCTGAGTAAAAGAACCTGCAAGATATCTACCTCATTGACAGCCAACTGGTGGGGAGAAGAAACTCCAAACCTCACTGGAAGCAACGAGAGTTGATGTTTACGTGATTGGATACCAATATGTTACTAAGTTTTATTAGATATAAGTAAATCCTGATGACATTGTCATATTATAAACAGGAATGCTACAAGAGACCAGACCAGCTAGAGCACCTTGGTGAACCAGCATCATTCTCTGCCTCACACTCTGAGAATAGTCATTTTTAAGGTAAATGAATTTCAGAAGTTACCAGGGAAAGTGGAAGACATTCAAGTTGCATCACAATGGGGCTTCTGATCAACAAAACTATTCTGAGACGTCAAGGGTGACAAATGTATAAACATCAGGATACCTAAAAAAATAAAATCAAATCAAACCAAAATGGGATAATCTAGTTCAGGCTGTAACCATTTCACACCTAGGCTTCACTACCTAAATCTTCCCCCCACTCCAATCCACCCTGTACACCAATATTTCAATACTATCTGTGATCTCACTGGGTACTTCCAGTCCATCTGCAGCTTCTCATCCTGTATGAGTCTGTATGTCCAGGTTCCCCTGTAAATCTCCCAGAAAGGATCTGCCAAAAATGATCTTACTCGATTTCTTCACATTATGTGGGTACCAATACAACAAGAAGGCTATCCTTCTGTTATCCCTCACTCTCACCACACAATGAAATCACCTCCTTTCTCTGATCATACATCTTTGATGATCTTATGTCACTTTGTGCAAGTCTGTGGCATGCTACAAAACGGATCATCATGAACATCATTTTCATCATTTCGGTGATGAAATCTGCTCAAAAAACTTACTGTGGCTCCCTGTTGCCTAAAGGAGAAAGTCCAAACTCCTTTACTTAATCTTTAAAACCTTCTATAATACTGCCCCAACCTGCCAATCTTATCTCCCGCTACTGCCCTACTTCCACTCTAGGCAAACTGGGCTATATGCTGTACCCTCAATATAAGTTTCATTTTGTTACCTCAATACCATCATTTACACCATTTTCCACATCTAAAATAGTATCCCCTCCCCCCATCATTTACTTAAGTCCAATGAATATGTGCATTTACAGATACACAGTGAAGAAAAGTGAATCAGAATAACACACATGTTCTAAATAACGATGTTAATAGTAAAAAAAAAAAAGGCAATAAAATGCAGAAAAACCATTGAAGAAATAGCAAAAAAGGCAGCATGGAGAGAAATTATTTCTTTCACCATCTTATTAGAGTTAATATAGGAATATGAGCTAAACCTATGACTTAATTGGTATATGGATCTCCCAAGTGAACACCTCTGCAACACAGGAATCTGCCCAGAGAACTGAGAAATGACTGGCCTCGAGTCACACAGCCAACATGTGTCAGAGGTGGGAGTTCAACCCAGGTCTTCCCGGCTTCAAGGCCAAATCTATAAACACTTGGTCATGCTGCATCCCAAAGTTAAGTTACTCAAAAAAAAAAAAAAAGAAAATTAAAAGTTCACAGTTTCATACAAAAGCATGTTTTTTTTTAAATTAGGTAGCATAGAAAGGACATTGGCTCAGGAGTCAGAGGATTTGGGTTGACATCCCAAATCTGAAGCTTACAACCTGCATAACCTTAAGCAAATCTTAGTACCTGCCCTCTAAGACTGCAGTTTATCATATATATATATGATGATATAGATATCTAGCTTATACATAATGGTTTGTATGTTGACTCCCCCATTAGACTGTGAGCTCCTTGAGAGCAGGGACTAGGTTTTTTTTTTGGAGGCTTTTGGGGGGGAGGGGGGCTGTTCTGCTTTTCTTTGTATCCGCAGTACTTAACAACGTGCCTGACACAGAGTAATCACTTAATAAATACTTTGCTTCTCTGGGCTTCAGTTGCCACATCTGTAAAACGCCGATTAGACACCCTCGGAGAACCACCACCCCTCCCCAGTTTTAGATCTAAAAACCCAAGTGGTTAGGTACCATGATGCTGGATCTGGAATCTGGAAAACCAGAATTCTAATCCTGCTTCAGACACTTCCTAGCTCTGTGGCCCTGGAAATATCACTTCACTTGTCAGTCTCAGTTTCCATAATAAGTAAAATGGGAATAATAATAATAATACCATCTACTTCACCAGGCTGTTTTAAAAATCAAATGTGATAATATGGGTAAAGTGCCTTGCCAGCCTTAAAATATCGTTATTATTATGTAGTATATTATATTATGCTGATAATGTACCATTATTAAAATATACTATGTGACTATATTAACGTCATGTTATAAGTGTATAAAGTTATTGAATTAGACATATATCATTATCGTAATATATTAATATTATCTATTATATTCTGTGAGGAAAATTACTTATTATAGGCCATACTACAGTTTTATACAGGACGTCCCAAAAGTGTTAGTGTAGTTTTAAGCTCTAATTGTTTAAATTAATTTTATTAATTAAATTTGAGGGTTAAACATGGGCGGTCTACTATGTTCAATGCAATATAAGTCTTAGAATAAGCAAATGAGGGTGTCCCTTCCCCTGCTGTCAAGTTTCCTTTCCCCATTCATTTACCAGGCAGAAAAGTTGGACCCTCAGCGGAGGGGGGCGGGTTCGAGAATTCTGTGGCGTCCATTGGGCCCCCCGCCGCCCCGTGCATCGAAGCATGACGTCAGACGCTCGTCACGCCATTTGGGATAGATATGTGGAGAGGAGAGGAAAGAGGATGGACTGCTAACTTTTTCCTCTTTTCATTGGCTAAAAGGGCTGTCAATCAGCCTAAAATCCACGGCATGCTAGAATAACCAATGAAAATTGTCACTGACTGGCCTGGCGCTGATTGACAGTTCATTCAGCCAATGGCATTAGCTGTGAGAAGACCCAGTCAGAAAGCGAGACTGATTCAGACCTGGAGACAGAAAAATGGTTCATCTCCTCTTCAATTCTCCATGTCTATGGTCCCTGCAACTGCTTCTGAAAACACAACACAACACAACAAAACCTCCAGTGCCTCCCTAGTGCCCCTGGGATCCAAGACAAGCTCCCCTGGCATTTAAAGCCCTTTACGATCTGACTCCATCCTGCCTTTCCAAACTTTTTATGTGCTACTCCCATTCATTGCATCTTTATGCATTCTACAGATCAGCCAGACCGGCCTACTTGCTGTTTCCCATATAAAACATCCCACTTCCGCGGGGTTCTTGTCTTTGCACACACGGGCCTGGAAGGACCGTCTTTCCACCTGTTACTTAGACTATCTAGCTTCCGTCAAAGCTCAGTTCAAGCTGCAGGAGGCCTTTCTTTCTTTCCGCCCCTAACCCCACAAGCCCATGTGCTAATAACTATTTTGTATTTCCTTTGCATACGTTTGTATTTATTTATGTGTTCATATCGATTCCCCAGGTAGAATGTAAGCTTCTTGAAGGCATGGAGTGTTTCACTTTATGCCATTAATATCCCTAGTACCAACACAATGCCTGCCACAGAGTAGACACTTAATAAATGCTCATCGATGGATGGACTGAATTTGGGTAATCGGCTTGAAATTCCTTCATGGGGCCCTGGCTTCACCTCCCCAATTAAATATTTCTCAGGAGAATGGATCAATGGTTTACACTTTCTTCTGTCTCCGTAACTAGACAGAATAATAATAAAATTTATCTAGAGGGGGGAAAAATCAGGAATTTTAAGGGAAATTTTTAAAAATAAGAAGAGGGCCCACAGAATCAGATCACATACTACATAGCAATAATAATCAAAACAATGTAACACTGATTTTAAAAAGGAAAAGTTGATCAGTGGAACAGATTGAGTAAAGAAGACTCAGAAGGAAATTAACATAGTATAATGTTTGATAAAGCCAAAGACAGCTACAAAGATAAGGATTCCCTATCTGATAAAAACTGGAAGACTGGCAAGTAGTCTGGCAGAATTTAGGTTTAGACAAACATACAATAAACTCCAAATGGACACATTATCTAAATACACACATATATAAAATAAATAGAGGACAATGGGAGAAAAATCTTTCACAACTACGACTGGGGTGGGGAGGGGAGAAAGAATTCTTACCTATCAAAGGAAGAGGATGGGAAGAGAATAAGCATGTATATAGTGCCTACTCCTGCCAGGCACTGTGTTAAATCTCATTTGAAAAGGGATAGTGACGTTCATAAAAAAAAAAAAATGATATTAATTACATCAAAAACTTTATAAGCAAAAAAATGCATTTAGAATCCAAAGGTACACAATTAATTGGCAAAAATCTTCATAGCAAGTTTCCCTGACATACCTCTACATTTGAGATATATATAGATAAAAAGAAATAAGAACAAGAGCTATTCCCCAACAGATAAACGTCCAAAGGATATGAACAAGCAGTTCTTTTCTTTTATTTTTAAAATTAATTTATTTTGAATTATCAACAATCACATCCATAAGCTTTTGAGTTTTAAATTTTTCTCCCCCTCCCTTCCCACCTCTCTCCCCAAGATAGTTCGCAATCTGATATCGGCTTTACATATACATTCCTATTAAACATATTTTCACATTAGTGATGTTGTAAGTAAGAATAAGAACCAATAGGAGAAACCACCAGAAAGAGGAAACAAAACATAGCAGAAGAAAAAAAAATAGCAATAGTATGCTTCAATCTGCATTCAAACTCCATAGTTCTTTCTTTGGATGTGGATAGCATTTTCCATCATGAGGCCTTTGGAGATGTCTTAGATGCTTGTATTGCTGAGAAGGGCTAAGTCTATCAACATTAGTCATCCCACAACATGGCTGTTATTGTGTACAAAGTTCTCCTGGTTCTGCTCACTTCACTTAGCATCAGACCATGCAAGTCTTTCCAGGTTTTTCTGAAGTCTACCTGTTCATCATTTCTTACAGCACAATAGTATTCCATTATATTCATATACCACAACTTGCTCAGCCATTCACCAATTGATGGGCATCCTCTCAATTTCCAATTCTTTGCCACCACAAAAAGAGCTGCTATGAATATTTTTGTACAGGTGGGTCCTTTTCCCATTTGTATGATATCTTTGGGATATAGCCCTAGAAGTACTATTGCTGGGTCAAAGTGTATGCATGTTTTTATAGCCTTTTGGGCATAGTTCCAAATTGCTCTCCAAAATGGTTGGATCATTTCACAACTCCACCAACAATGCATTAGTGCTCCAATTTTCCCACATCTCCAACATTAATCATTTTCCTGTTTTGTCAAGTTGACCAATCTGATAGGTGTGATGTGGTACCTCAGAGTTATTTTGATTTGCATTTCTCTAATCAATAGTGATTTAGAGCATTTTTTCATATGATAATAGATGGCTTTAATTTCTTTATCTGAAAACTGCCTTGAACAGGCAATTCTTAACAGTATACAAGCCACCAGCAACCATATTAAAAATGTTTCAAATCACTAAAAAATAAGAGAAATGAAAATTCAAACAATAAGATCCTATCTCACACCCACTAGATTGACCAAGATTACAAAAGAGCAAAGTAGCAACCGTTGGAGAAGTTCTGGGAGAATAGGCCCAATAATGAATTGTTGGTAGAGCCCAGGTGGTTCAACAATTCTGGAGGACAATTCAGAACTTCACCCGCCTTCTTTTCTACTCCTCCTCAATGTTAGAGCCTTCCTTCTGAGATTATTTCCAATTTATCCTGTAAACATTCTATTTATTATCACTATTTGCATGTTGCCTCCCCCATTAGACCCAGTTCCTTGAGCCAGGGACTGTTTTTTTTGTTTGTTTGTTTTTGGGTTTGTTTGGTTTTTTTTTGCTCTTCTTTATATCCTAAACACTTAGCACAATACTTGGTACATAGTAGGTACTTAAAAAATACTTGTTAACTGATTGACTTGATTCAAAAAGGTCACTAAACTGTATATTCCCTTTGACCCACCAATACTACCCTTTAGCTATATACACTGGACACATCAATGACAGGGAGAAAAGGCCCATACATATAAAATTTGTTATACTGGCCCTTTTTGTTGTGGCAAAGAACTGTAAAATTGAAAATTGATTTTAATTCTATTTGTAAGACAATCAAGCAGACATTGGTTTAATAATCTCCTATGCTGTGTAAATCCAAACTCTTTACCTTTGTAACTTCAACCTTCAAATACAGGCCCAAGAAACTTACTTGTAATTACCTCAACTCAGGACTCAACTCTATTGCAAATTGAATCTCCACTTTTATTTTGTCTAGCTTTTTAACCTCAGCTATAACCCACTTAATTTAAATTCAGGTTGATTCAATCAAGGTGCAGGTAGCTGATTACATCCAAGTCCATAGCACAATCCTATCAACTGAGGATTACTCCTATCTCCTATTGAAGAAGAAATGGGGAGGGACTAAAACAAAAAAAGGAAAATGTCTACTAATCAGGATTATCACGATGTAATATCAGGCCAGTAAAAGAAGATACACAGGGGGTGGTTAGGTGGCACAGTGGATAGAACTCTGGCCTTAAGAGTCAGGAGGACCTGAGTTCAAATGTGACCTCAGACACTTGACTTTTACTAGCTGTGTGACCCTGGGTAAATCACTTAACCCTGATTGCCTCACGAAAGAAGAAGATACACGTGTGGTGCTGAAATTTTGCCCTGTCATCTTGCTAATTGTTATAAAAAACCCTGTCATCCCTCGTTCGGGGTCTTTGGTCATTGACAGAGGTCACTGGCCCAATTTTTCGGTTTACTGATAGCCCAATCAACAAATTGATCATGCTCAAAATCTTGTCTCTTAATTTTCAGTGGTAACAGAATTGGAAACAAAGTAGATGCCCATCAACTGGGGATTGGCAGAACAAATTGTGGTATATTAACATAATAGAAATCAGTAAGAAAATTTTAATATAACAGTTTCAATGAAATATGGAAAGCTGATTGAAGAGTGAAATCAGTAGAATGGGGAGAACAATTTACACAATAACCACAATAATCATGCAAAGGGAAACAGTGTTGAAAGACTTCAAATCTCCAGACCAAGCAGCAACAAATCATGACGCTGGTGATGAAACATACCTCCCATTTCTTGGCAGAGAGATGATAGACCAGACTAGAGGTATAGAAGAGACATGCATTCTCACATGTGGCCAGTGTGTTGATCGGTTTTGCTTGACTATACATGTTTATTACTAGAAAGGACATCTACTCAGGGTTGGAGAGAAAGGGGGATTCCTGTAGAGATCAACACAAAACATGCATCAATAAAGCACTTTAAAATGCACAGAAGAAGAAAAAAAGTTCCAAAGGAGACACCAACAAAGAAATTGGATTTTTTCCTATCTTGATATAGGGGTAGGGATTGGATCCTTTATTTCATTGGAATAAAGAATTCCCAGGTAAAGAAACTCCATCTCTGTTCTAGAGAACTAAATGAGTTTTAAATGCAGAGAAAACTTGTTAATTCAGGATTAAATGCAATACACTACACAAGGAATTCTAATTGTGATTAGTTTTAACTAATCTTTCAGAGATTTTATTGAACTTATGATTAAGTGTTAAGTAAGCACTCATAGTTTCAATTGGAACTCCTATTATATGTTTTAAAACAGTGACATATCCTCAGCTTCACATTCATCTCAGAATCCCTGTAATGATTCCTAATTTTTTAGATATTAATTTTTTACTTTAGTAAAGTAAAAACATAAGGGATATAATTTATGTGCAAAATTTTATAGGTTTGAAATAAACACTTAATTTGGTTTTATTGTGGAGTTATCATCTTGGAGAGTTGCCCAGAGCATTAAGAGGTCAAGTGACTTGCCCAGAGTCACAAGCCAATAAATATTGTGTGCAATGCAGGATGTGAAGTCAGTTCTTAACTAAAATACCACATCTCTATGTTGCCTTTCTCTAGGACCTCTCTACTCTGTACCATCTAGTCCAAAATACTTTATTTCCCTTCCAAATTTGTTTATCTGTACAAGGCCAAAGAAAATGTTCCACAGAAGGCAGGGGGTGGGAACCTGATGAGGTCTGATCTTCTAACAGCAAATCTTCTCAGAAAATCTCCTGTCCAGCTGACAGATTTCATAGCTCTGAGGCCAGCATCTGGAAGAGTGTCTCATTGGATGGAATCACTTGCTGAATTAAAAAATTGATGCTGGTTACTTCTGAAAATGTTTGTTTGCCCTTTTTTGTAGATGTGCCAGCCATGTGCCAAGTCCTAAACTATTTTCTTCTAAAAAAACAAAAACAACAACAAAACACAGGGCTGTAAGGATGATTTTTAACGTTCGTTTCGATCTTCGAAAGTCAGTTATTAGTTTCTATGTAGGGCACATCTGTTCCCTGAAATGGGGTATGGTGAGCTGCCCTGGTCCCGAGAGGAGCCCCAAGTGGCTTGGCATTCTGTCCCTACAGGGAGGACCCGATTTGAGAGAACTGTTTTCCATTCAAAAGAAGTGGGGGTGTGAAGCCAGCCAGCGACAAGTTGCAGAGGCTCAGAAGCTGGTACAGCTGCAGATCATTAGCTACATTCTAAGGCCAGCAAAAGAAGTGAGAAGGACGCCAAGGGCGGGACTCGTTCCCTCTTCCTTTCTCTTTTTCCTCTCCTAGTCCCTTTGTTTCTGTCTCTTGACATACGCACCTAGTCTGCCAATTTTTTTATTGCAGTAATTCTCTCTTTCACAGGTGAAATTTACTCTCTGCCTCTCTGAAAGTAGAAAACTAAACTTGAGATCTAAAATGAAACAGCTAGGTGGCACAGTAGGAAGAGTGACAGATCTGGAGCCTGACTTCATCTGGCCTCAAACACTAGCTATGTGATCCTGGGCAAGTCACTTAACCCCATTTGCCTCAGTTTTCTTATCTGTAAAATGAACTGGAGAGAAGGAAATAGCAATCCACTCCAGTGTCTTTGCCAAGAAAACCCCAAATGGGGTCACAAAGAATCAGACACAAATGAACAACAAAAAAAGTAGAAAAGCCTGATATATATGTTACATTAATTTTAATTCATGTCTTACTTTGCCTTCCTCACCATAGTTGACATTGTCATCTAAAGCCAGAATGTAATCACAGATTTTAACGAGGTATTAAGCTAACTGTAAAAGAGGGGGTCTGTCATCCCTCTCTGATTCAATCAAGAAGGAAGCAATTGATTGAGGAAACAAATTAGCCAACCCTCTGGGAGCTATAAATAGCTCAGTTCTAGGTAGTCAAGGTGCCCAGAGCAATTGAAATTGGAGACTATCAGTGGGAAAGACATTTTTTATCTCTGTAGGGGATCTAACAGGCACAGCATTCAGCAAGGAGCCATGTACACGCTAGAAAGACAGGGAAAGACAGTGACCTGAAAAAAGAAGCAACTTCAAGACATGTGGCACCTAACAATCAAGAGCCCCCATGCAAGAAATCTATAAAAATAAAAGAATCCCAAGCCCTATAGTACCAGAAGTTATTAATTGCCTTTGCCATTAAAAAAGGGCCTCAACAACCACTGTGTTCTAAAGTTCAACCAACTCTTTCCATGGCCAGGGTGTGTATTTGTTGGGCAACATGCCCCAGCTTCTAGGGGAGATTTTTGGTAACTATTGTTCTTCCTATCCATTTGAATAAATGCCTTTGTTAAGAGCTAATTGAGTCTACTTGGTGATTGTTAATTGAAACCCGACGAACTGGAGGTTGTAAGTTACAGTGTTCTGAGTGAACTCCCACTGGGTTATCCCTTAAGTCAAGGTAGCAGCCACCAAAACCACAACAGCAACTTTGGGGGATAGTCCAGAGAGCTACTATACTTATTTATTCTTCCATTCACCCGAGCTGGAAATTGTAGAATCTTATCTTTGATTCTCATTTTATAGAGGTTCCTATGGCATAGTGAATAAACAGTCAGCCTTGGAGACTTGGGTCCAAGTAATGACTCTGTGTGACACCCCCACTTCCTCCTCATCCCAATCAACCACTTAATTTCTCAGTGGCCCAGAAAACTCTTTAAGCCTAAAAACCACAGGGCAAACGCTGATCTGCATTGGTAGAGGGAGTGTCCAACAGGAGTTTTATATACCAATGAAATCACAGGTATGGGCCAAAAAAATTTCCGTTTAAACTTTATTAGTCCTCTGGTCACCAAGGCTGGAAATCTCAGACTCATCTTTTACTTTTCTTTCTCTTCTCTTTCATCACCAAGTCTTGGCAATTTTCCTTTAAAATTCTTACTTTTTGACTGCCTGGTATGTATTATAAGTCCTTGGGAGATTTTTTTAAAGTGTAAGATATACTTACTGACCTTTAGAAATTTACAATCTAAGTAGTGAGAAAAGACATGCACATATGAAAGGCAATGTGTGATTAAAGACTTATCTCTGGAAGTTCAGGGACTGCAGCTAATTATAATGTGCCCTGGTTAATCAGTCAATAAACATTTGTTAAGTGCCTACTATGTGCCAGTCCCTGTGCTAAGTGCTGAGGATACAAAGAAAGGTAAAAGACAGTCCCTGCTCTCAAGGACCTCTCAGTCTAGTGGAGAAGCATCCCAATAACTACGTACATACAAGCTATATACAGAAAAAATTGGAGACAATCAAGAGAGGATAGGTACTAGCACTGTGAGGGGATCAGAAAAGGCTTTCTGCAGAAAGTTGGAACTTGAAAGAAACCAGAAATGCCAGGATGCAGAGTTGAAGAGGGAGAGCATTCCAGGCAAAGGGATCAGCCAATGAAAATACCCAGAGCTGAGAGATGGAGTGTCTTGTTTGAGGAACAGCAAAAACTGACAGCCCCTGTCACTGAATCACAGAATAAAAGGTATGGACGGGAGTGGAAGGTGTGAGAAGACTGTTTTAAAAGTGGGAGGGGCAGGTTATGAAGGACTTTAAAAGCCAAACAGAGGATTTTATATTTTGAGATGATAAGGAGCCACTGGAGTTAATTTATTGAATAAGGGTGTAACAGGTACCTTAGCAAGTTCACTTTGACAGCCAAGTAGAGGATGGATTTGAGTGAGAAGAGACTTGTGGCACAGATATCAACCAGTAGGCTCTTGCAATTATCCAGGTGTGAGACAGTGAGGGCCTATACCAGGATGGGGGCAGTGTCAGAAGAAAGGAGGGGCAGTATGCAAGAGGTGTAAAGAAGGTACAAATGGACAAGCCTTGGCAACAGATTGGATATGGGGAATAAAATCGAGGAGTCAAGGATGATGCCTAGGTTGTAAGCCTGGGGGACTAGCAGGGTGGTGATGCCCTTGACCGTAATAAGAAAGTTTGGAAGGGGGTCTTTTTTTGGAGGAAGGATAATGGGTTCAGTTTTGGATATGCTGAGTTTACAATATTTATGAGATACTAGAGATCAGTAGAGAGGTTAAGACTGGATAAGTAGATCTAAGAATCATCAGCCTAGAGATGATGAGTACATGGGAGCTGATGAGATCTCCAAGAGAAATAGTATAGATGGAGATGGCTGGAAGTCACAATGTAGAGAGTTAAGAAGAGAATGAGAAGAAAGGAAGTACAGGTATATATTGTAGATGACCTTCTAGAGGAGTTTAGCCACAAAAGGAGAAATATGAAACAATAGCTTATCAGGGATGGATAGATCAATTGTCAATGAACATTTGAATACTAGTGAAGTTATGTTAAAAAAGTAACTTTGAGCAAAAAAAGTAATTGGATTGTAGCACCTTCTCCTCCATCATTCTCCCAACATGCACTAGACCAGCAAGTTAGGTTCCCAGAGGACAATGAGTATTTCTCCCCTCAGGGTTTTAGGGGGTAATCCTGAAGGGCTTTCTAATACTAGAAAGGGGTGTTTACTAATGTGGGATAGTGAGAACGGTTGGGAGAGAAAAAAAGAAAAAAAAACAAAGAAAAGAAGGAAGAAAGGAAGGAAAGAAAGAAGGAAGGAAGGAAGGAAGGAAGGAAGGAAGGAAGGAAGGAAGGAACAAAGAAATACATCCAAAAGTCTGGCATATCCTCTCACATATGTATATGTAGCATCCAAGGGAAAGTGGACTCAAGCTTAGAAAACAGATGTGACAAAGGGGTAACTCAACACTTCTGGTTGGATGGAAGTTCTTTTCTCCCTTTGTGAGTCCTCACGAAATTCCTCTTAGGTGTAGCTCTCAGCTGAGCTCTGGAGGTTGGTGCTCTTGTAGAACCCTAAAGGTGCATATTGTAAGGGCAAAAATGGTTCTTACCTTTCTTTGTATCCCTAGCACTTAGCCCAGAATGTGGCACATAGCAAGTACTTCATAAATGCTCATTAATTGACAAAATTGAATTTTTAGAGCTCTCTTAGTCTAGAGCAATTTCCTCCCACCTCCAAACCTATTCAAACTCACATTTCTGGGGGAAACCAGAAATTCCAAACATGGTTTAGAGACAGAACTTGCTGTAAATCATTTTCCAAAGGTAGGGATCTAAGGAAAGGGGGTAGAGCAAGAACAAAAGAGAGTTAAGGACAGACTCTTGGGGAAAACTCATCCACCATGGACTGGAGTTGCTAAACCTATGGGAGCTCTTCTGACCTTTTAAAACTCACAAGGACCTGGTCTCTACTGTCTCTGATACTCATTCACCTGAAATCAGGAAAAAATATACACAAAGAGTCAACTCTTTAAGATATAAATTGCAGAGCACATGTGGATCAGTACTTGTAAAGGACATTCCTCACAGAGAGCTCCCTACATCAATGAAATCAAAGGTCAGATTTAAAAAAAATGTAGAAGCTTATGAAACACATCTCTGGAAGATACTTCAGGGGAAAGGAGAGCGACTTTGGTTATAATGGTATGCCCTAATAGCTGTGATACGTGACAGAGGCAAAAATCAGTCTTCTTAATCTTTTTTCATCTTTCACATGTTCTCTTCTATTTCATTCTCCTTTTGCTAGAGAGTTATTGAAGGCAAAGAAGCCAATCAAAAGAGAAAATGAAACAATGTTCAGGATGCTCTCCATCAGCAGGAGAACCACTTTCTACAGCAAGATCTGGAAGGAATGGTTAGATAGTAGATTAACTTATCATTTCAGTCCAATTCAACAAGTATTTATTGAGCTCATATCAATTGCCTGCATTCTCCTAGCTGCTGTGGGAAATTCAAAATAGTGTATTCTGTTCCTTGCCTTCAAGGAATTTAACATCTCGTTGGGGAGCAGAGTCTTAACTGTGGTATGTTTTGATGAGTAGCAGAAAGGCTCTCTTTCCTCTTCTCTCCTCTCCTCCTCCTCCTCTCCTCCCCTCCCCCTCTCCCTCCCTCCCTCCCTCCTTCTCTCTCTCTCTCTCTCTCTCTCTCTCTCTTTTCTTTCTGTCTCTGTCTCTGTCTCTCTCTTTTCCTTCTGTCTCAGTCTCTGTCTCTGTCTCTCTCTCTATCCCTCCTTCTCTCTTCTTCTTTCTTTGTCTCTATATCTCTCCCTCCCTCTCTCTGTGTCTCTATTTCTCTTTCTGTGTGTGTGTGTGTGTAAGTCTTCCTTTCTACTTCTCTCTTCCTCTCAATGATGTCCACCATCAAAGAATCATTCTTTTGGCTTTATGTTTTGTCTACTAACTAACCTGACAATGCCATCTAGAGTAAAATCTTGCCTTAAGGAGTCCTGTCCAGGAAGATACCGACACATGCATTAAAATTATGCAAGATTCCATTAAGCAAATTTAAGTGCTAACTTTGTGCAGTGGCACCTGAGTATTAGTATCCATTGCAGCATTAAACAGGGAGAATATTCTCACCAATGGTGAGCAACATCATAGAGGATATTGGCACAGATTTCAAATTAAAGAGGAATTCCCAATGAATTTGATTCTTTAGATGTTCCTGTTGACAGAAGACATTGTATGAATTAAATCAAGCCCTAGAACATGGCAGAACCTTCTTAATGAAATCCACAATCTCTCAGAAGAGTTCAGCCTATCTGTTCACATGGGAAAAACTCAGTGTATAAAAATGCCTACTGTCCAGACTATGATATGAACGTTTATTAAGTTTGATGGATTACTCCGTAGGGCTCATTCGTACAGATAAATATAGGTCTCAGTAGATAGAGCACTGGGCCTGGAGTCAGGAAGACCTGAATTCAAATCCAGCCTCAGAAACTTACTAGCTGTGTGATCCTGAGCAAATCACTTAACCCTGTTAGCCTCAGTTTCCTCATCTGTAAAATGAGTTGGAGAAGGAAATTGCAAACCACTTCAGTATCTCTGCCAAGAAAACCCCAAATGGGGTCACAAAGAGTCAGACAGAACTAAACAACAACCTGTCTATATCGATAACTATCTCTTTATCTATCTGCATGGGGGTGGGGGGAGGAATGTGTCTATTTTGGTGAAGTACTGTAAATAAACAATGAGGTAGGCCTAGAATTGAACAGAAGAAGAGCAGGATGAATTTTCAGTGACCCCAAATTTCTCCCTGAAATAAAGTTTCATGTTTTAAACCTTAACAATCTTCTGCTAATGTATAGCTGTGAGTCATAGAATAGCACAGTCTTTGAAGAACTGATGTTGGTATTTTATGGAAAGAATTCGGAACTATATTCCCAAAGTCACAAAACAACATATCCTTTGATCCAGGAATACAAGTATTTGGCTTATACCCTGAAGAAATAAAAGACAGAGGGAAAGGACCCACGCATATTTATAGTATGACTTTTGTTGTAACAAATAATTGTAACAAAAGTGAGTGTCCATCAGTAGTGGATTAACCAAACAAATGGTATTCGATAAATACAATGGCAGCTGGATGACACAGTAGAGAAAGTATTGAATCTGGAATCAGAAAACTTTGGTTCAAACTCTGCAGACACTGATTAGTTGTGTGAACCTGGACAAGTCATGTAACCGCTCTCAACCTCAGTTTCCCTATCTGTGCAATAGGGATACCTGCCTTGTAGAGTTGTGAGATCCGAATAAGCTAACATATGTAAAGTGTTTTGCAAACCCTAAAGTGTAAAGTGTAAAAATAAGAATCATTCATCAAAATTTTAGAAGATTTATACACATTCATTCATAGTGAAATAAGTAGAACCAGAGGAATAACTTACTTGATGACCACAGTATAGTAAAGGAAAACAGCTGCAAAAGACTTCAGAATTCTGTTCTATGCAGTGGTCAATCACAACTTCAGAAAATTAGTGATTCCTCCCACCTCTTGATAGAGAAGTGATGAAATAGGGGTACAGAATGAGACATTCATTTTCAGATATAGCCAATATGTTTATTTGTTTTGCTTTACCATATTTATCTGTTAAAAAGTGAGGGCTTCTATTCCTAGGAGTACAGGCAAAGATGGATTTTATTATGTGGTGATAGAGAAACGAAAAGAAAGAAAAGTATGTCAATAAAATATTTTTAAGATACACAAAATAAGACAAAAAAAGGGCAGAAGGGGGGACACATATAGGACAATTTTGTTACTATCTTTTAAAGTGTAATGTACACTTTTTAAAAAAAATTTATTTGTTTTTAGTTTTCAACATTTACTTCTATAAGATCATGAGTTCTAAATTTTTTCCCCCTTTCTCCCCCCTTTTCCCAAGACAGCATGCAATCTGATATAGGCTATATATGTATAATTATATTAAACATATTTCCACATGAGTCATGTTGTAAAGAAGAATTAGAACCAAAGTGAAAAGCCACGAGAAAGAAAAGAAAGAGAGAAAATAGTATACTTCAATCTGCATTCAGACTCCATAGTTCTTTCTCTCAATGTGGATAGCATTTTCCATCATGAGTCTCTTGGAATTGTCTTAGATCCTTGTATGAGAAGAGTTAAGTCTATCAAAGTTGGTCATCACACAATGTTGCTGTTACTATGTACATTGTTTTTCTGGTTCTACTCATTTCACTGAACATTGGTTCATGTAAGTCTTTCCAGGTTTTTCTGAAGTCCACCTGCTCATCATTTCTTATGGAACACTATTATTTCATTACATTCATATACCACAACTTGTTCAGCCATAACTAGGCCTAGACCAACACCTTACACTGTATACCAAGATAAGGTCAAAATGGGTACATGATTTAGACATAAAAGGTGAAACTATAAGCAAATTAGGAGAGCAAGGAATAGTTTACCTGTCAGATCTATGGAGAATGGAAGGATTTAGGACCAAACAAGAGATAGAGAACATTATGAAATGCATAATGTATACTCTTAAAATAACAAACTGTAACAGAAGCTCAGTTTCATATCTACTCTTCCATTTTTATTTTTCTTTGTGTATTGAAATATTTTTGTTGATGATTGTTCTTAATAAAAAATAAATGAAGTTGAGGATCACCCAAAGGGCAATGGAATGGTTCCTGGTGGGCCCGGGTGGCTGTAACACTTTACAAGTGAGAAAGTACATTGAGGAAAAGATATAAAAGATGCTGTCAGCGAAATGTACAATGGGAAAAATCGGTAAACTGATCACAAATTAGGGATGACCAGTGGAGAGTCTACATACTCCATTGGCACCCATGCAACATTGAAGGATTTGGAAGAAGACTTCCAGTTCATTGGGTTGACTACCTGGTGGATTTACAGGAAGACAGAAGCAAGAGTCACACAGCATAGATAGGTATAAGTGGGCTGAAATCAGAATTATTAGCTGACAGATCCATTAATGAGATCACAGATAACATAGGACCTTAACGTCATCAGTCTAGAGATGGAAAGGACCTCAGAGGCCATCTAACCCAACCCCTTCGTTTTACAGCTGAGGAAACTGAAATTCATGGAAGTTAAGTGGCTTACCCTGGATCACATACCTGGTAAATAAGTGAGGCAGGCATCCTAACTCTGGAGCCAATGTTCTTCCTAATGTACCATATACTTCTATCCAAGAACATATAGAAATAACATCTGTACTATACAACTTGGAGGAGTAATGTCATTAAAGCAAATCAGTCATTTATATCTTAATGCTAATGAGTTAATCAAAACTTCTTGAGCACAAATTTCAATAATGAGAAGGCAGAAAGAGCACCAGGGTCCTTGGCTCCTGATTAGAGAAGTAATAGGGTTGAAGGTCACAAAGTGGGGGAGTAGAGAGCTGCACTTAAAACAAATTCTGCCTACTTTATCATTTTGCTTGGGGCCAGCCCTTTCATTAAAATAAAATTAAAGGTACGGGTAGGTGATGCAGTGGAGAGAGCGCAGGCCCTAGAGTCAAGAGTACCTGAGTTTAAATCTGGTGTCAGGCACTTAGTAGCTGTGTGACCCTGGGCAAGTCACTTAACCTTGATTGCCTTAAAAAAAAAAAA
Organism: Vombatus ursinus; assembly: GCF_900497805.2. Classification (NCBI taxonomy): domain Eukaryota; kingdom Metazoa; phylum Chordata; class Mammalia; order Diprotodontia; family Vombatidae; genus Vombatus; species Vombatus ursinus. The sequence goes on from NW_020954567.1 coordinate 26,495,523, forward strand.
AAGATTGAATCACATGAAGCCACTAGAAAACAGTATAGGATTATATATGATAAAACACTAAAATGGAAAAGCATGAACAAATTGGAATGAAGGGGGACAGCTAGGTGAGGCAGTGAATAGAGTACTGGCCTGGAGTCAGGAGGACCTGAGTTCAAATGTGACCTCAGATATTTGATACTTACTAGTGTGACCCTGGGCAACTCACTTAACCCCATTGCCTAGCAAAAAAAAAACAAACAAAAAAAATTGAGATGAAAGGGATCAAGAAAGGCTTGGATATTCTTTCCACATAATGGCAGGTTACCTGTATCAGTCAACTCTGAAAAATGTAACCTTTCTTCATTTCTTGGTGGACGTTATTGTCTAATGATCTATAAGTGACGTAAGATTTGACTGAGATGCATGATTTAATTCTAACATCTGGTCTCTGAGTGCTTGTCTATGAAGCAGTTGCCAAGCCCATCCTGAGTTGTACTACAAGGGTGAGGCTGATGCTTTCATAATAGTGATGAGGCCAAATTCCCTAATGCTTGCTCCTCCCTTCACCGTTCACCTCACCTCCTTCTTACAGCTTCTCTTCTGCTCTCTAGAGTATCATTAACATTCAACCTCCTAACATTTCCCAGTCCTAGTAGGGTAATTTCCTAGTTTCCAATGCCTCAGTACTTCTCACTTGTCCAAAATTTGATGCAGATCTAGAATCATAGAATCATAAATTGTTAGAGCTAGAAGAGGCCTTAGAGATTATATAGTGCAATCCCCCTCAGCTAGAGTCAGCTAGGTGACTCAGTGGATAGAGTCAATAAGTGCAGTTGTTTTCAGTTGCATATGACCCTCTGTGACCCCATCTGGGGTTTTCTTGGCAAAGATACTGGAGTGGTTTGCCATGCCTTCTCTAGTTCATTTTACTGATGAGGAAACTGAGGCAGACAGGGTTAAGTGACTTGCCCAAGGTCACACAGCTAGTAAATGTTTGAGGCCTGATTTAAACTCAGGTCTTTCTGACTCCAGGCCCAGGACTCTATCCACTATGCCACCTAGCTGCCCCAAGGCCAATAAAACATGAGTTCAAATCCAGCCTCAGATATTTACTAGTTGTATGACCCTGGGACACAGTTATTTAATCTCTGTTTGCCTTAGTTTCCTCAACTCTAAAATAGGAACCATAATAACACCTACCTCCCAGGGTTGTTGTGAAGATCAAATGAAATAATATTTATAAAATGCTTATCACAGTAGCTGGCATACAGTAGGTGCTTAATAAATGTTTGTTTTCTTCCCTTCCCTTCATTTTAAGAATTGAGTAAATGGAGGCTTAGAAAGATGAAGTGAATCCTTCAAGGTATGCAGTTCATTGGTGACAGGTCAAGGACTAGAACCCAGGCTTTCCAACTTACAGTTGCTCTTTCTGCTACATTTGGTGGGTAGCCAATAATCATATGAGTACTAATAATTTGGATCAAATTTGACTAAAAAATTCCTCAAAACTACTTCACAAATAAGTCACACTAATTATATGTTTGTTAAATTGAATTAAAAACTATTTCCAATGATTTATACAATTGGTGTTGCTTGTCCTTCCTTTTCAAAGAGAACCAATGACATCATGTGGGTGATATCCTGACTTGTGCCCGAATTGGATTTAAGTGAGGTAGAGTGGCACAAAGTTGTGAGCCTCACTGTCTTCCAGAGTCATCTGTGTCCAGTGGCAAGACAAAAGTCGAGATGACTGGAGACGGCCTGGGATGCAATGGATGAGCTTGGCATCTTTGATGTCGGAATAAGTTCTAAGGGCTTCACAGCTCCTGCTTCATCCACCTCCGTGACTGTTGGACCAAATTGTTCTCATCTGCCCATTCCACCAGGGAAAGTCTTCACATGCTTGGGGTAGACACCACTTTAACTCACTGATGGGTTTGAGACCTGTTGGTTACTGTCAACCTGGTTTAGCCCATCTGCTGAGACGGTTTACCAGGGTGTGGCTGCCTACGTTCTATAGTGTTGAGCACCTGGTGAACACGAAAGGTGGATGAGCAGCCCTGGAAAGGGCTTAGCAAGCCCTCATTCCATCATGAAAAAAAGTGCATCATTATTTTTGGATTGAGTTGTGGATTCCAAAGTCAGATATTTTGGATTTGGGTTTAACCATACCCTCTTACCAGCAATTACTGTTCAAATAATCCCAAACTTTAGCTATGTGCATTCCTCAGTGTAAGTGGGAGGGCTTATCACTAAGATTATTTAGAGGTTATAGATAAAGTTCATTTCCCCTTCACAGAAATCATTCTTTTCACATAGTCTTGCCTTTCTCTGGCACTCCCTTAGCAGGTTCATTTAGGTGTTGCAATCCCTTCGGGTGCAAGTATGGGGTAAACTAAGCCTAAGGCTTCTTAATGAATTCAGTGTAAAAATACTATTTATGTGTGTACGGCCCTTAATGATCTTCACAACAATTAATTAGATAAAAAAAAAGTTTTATTATTCCTTCCATTTTATAAGGAAAGAAAACTGAAACAAGCCAGGGGAGACAGCATAGTAGAAGGAGAAAAGCACTGGATGCCAACACAAACAACTCGGCTTCAGATTTCTGCTCCGCCACCCATGGGACCTTGGGCAAGTGATATTGCTTCTTTGTGCCTCAGCTTTCTTATTTATAAAATAGGGGAGTTAGAATAAATGATCCCTAAGGTCCCTTCCAGGTCTAAATACCATCACATCATCCAATAAAATGATTTGCCATCAGCTGCATAAGGAGTTAATGGCAAAACCCAGACTTGATGGACCTGATTCCTAGTCTCTTTTCACTACAGCATGTTGTCTTTCAGTAAAGGAGTCACAGAAAGCTATCCCTCAGTCAGGGGTACAGTTGAGTCCATTCTTTACCCCATAATCAAAAGACTATTTTAATCATTTAAGTTGGCCATTTAAATTTAACCCATGGGATTTTCTAAAAGAATAGTAAAGCCTATTAATATCTGTGTCAAGTGTGTATCTGTCTTCCCAAAAAAGTAGCACTGGCTTGGGGCTCATGTGTACACGAAGTCAGTGCTAGGGGAGTCTAACTACCAAAGAAAGTAATCAGGGTTTTTTTCATACTCTATCTGGCTTTTGCCCCCTAACCTGGAACATAGTAGAATCATGGAGAAAATATCTGCAACAAAACTTAAGTATAATTCATGTTTATGATTTGCCCAAAAAGTAATTAATAGGGTCTCTTTTAGAAAAGTTACTCAGTGTACAAAGTAGATTTCAGGCATAGGTCAGCTATTTATTTCTTCCACCACAAAAGAAATGCTTAAAACACAAAATACTCATAAAATGGATTAACACATACTTAAAACATAATCTATAACCCATCATATATATATATATATATATATATATATATATATACATACATATATACGTTTACATTCCGATACTCTGCAAGGAGATAGGAACAACTCCCAGGAGACTAATGGGATTGCTGAATAGATTTCATTTTCCACTCAGTCTTCACTTACCAAGTAGCAACTCAAAGACTCTTTTCTGGCTAGCCAGGTATGCATGGCTCATCTTCCTAACAATGGTTATCTTCTCCAAGAAGGGTGCAGGTGCAGGTGCAGGTAACACTACCTGCTGGGCTACCAGCACCTGAATCTATGACTCTCAAACTCAAGAGGTGGTCACCAAAGCTGGAAAAGTATAGCTTTCAGGATTGTTATTAAGCAATGTATGCTCAGGAAAGAAACACAAAGCAGAAGGCAGCCAGGGACTAGAGATTCAATCTCATGCCTAACTAGGTAAGCATATGTTCTTACTGTCATATGCATGTAGCCAACATAGCTACTGCTGGAAAGAGGGAGGAAAGAGACTTCCCTCTCCTCCTCCCAGTGGAAGTTCAAGTGAAAACTAGCAGAATCTCAAGCAACATGCTTCAAAGAAAGAAAAGAAAGGAGGTTGTTTATACTCAGTTCCTCTTATAGCCCATTACTAGACAGGTCTTCTGGGTTCAGTCACCAACCAATCATCTTGAAAACCTTACCCCACTCCTGTCACAAAGACCATGGTACCAACCAGAAGCCATTGAACATGCATTTCCTTTTGCAAAGAGCTAGAACATGTGTCCAAAGGGTCCAGAGCTCAAGTTAATCCTCACTCATGTTCCATGGAATGACCCCTGTTACATCAATAAAAAGTATTTGTCAAATGCTTTTATGACAGTGTTACTCTATTACGCTCTAGACAGAGCCACTTAGACAGATATAGTCTCTGCCTTCATAAAGTCTGTACTTCAAAAGGCAATACTAGCTTCTAGTGGCTAGGTGGCACAGTGGATAGAGTTTTAGATCTGAAGTCAAGAAGACTCGTCTTCCTGAGTTCAAATCTGATCTCAGACACTTACTAGCTACGTGACCTTGGGCAAGTCACTTAGCCCTGTTTGCCTCAGTTCCTCATCTGTAAAATGAGCTGAAGAAAGAAATGGCAAACCACTCCAGTATCTTGGCCAAGAAAACACCAAATGGAGTTACAAAGAGTTGGACAGGATGGAAATAACTCAACAACAACAACAACTGCCTTAGTGCATAGAGGCAGAAAAGAGAACTGAGTTCAAGGAACATCAAGAAGTCTAGCTTGTGTAAATACATGAAGGGGAGGAGTTGAAGATGAAGCTGAAAAGGTAGTTTGGAGCTACCAATGGGGACGGAGTGGGGGGACAGCAGGCTTTGAGTGTCACCTTAAAGAATCTGGACTTTATTTGTTAGACCAAAAGGAGCCAGTAAAGATTTTTGAGCAGAGAAGTAATACAACCAGAGATGTGCCATTTAAGAAGATTATTGTGGCAGATATACAAAATGGATTGGGTGGGAGAGCCTGCAGTCAGGAAGACCAGTTAGAAGGCTACTGTAAATAGACCAGATGTAATGAGTTCCATCTTATTCTATTCCTATGGTTACACCCAGAGCTAATTTTTCCTTTCATTACTGTTATTCCCTTGGCCTATCAAAAGCCACTATGTATATGTCACTCTAGGGAACAATTTTACCTTTCCAGAGCCTAGTCTAAAAAAGATTAATCACACTTTTTATCTTTTATTCCTCTCTCCAGTCACCCCTCCCCCAAAACCTATTGATCATCACTTTAACTCCACTTTAAAATTTCCCCACTGGCATCATATGACTTCAAAGTTTAAGGTCTGACTGTTTATTTACTGTTCTCAGTCAAAAAGATGCCTTTCTGTAAAACCTCTATGGATAGATGTCTTCGAAATCATTGTATACATTTTCCATGACTGTCTATATGTTTTGACCCCCTGGCCTGGGCACCTTCGAACTGCTTTGATTTTTTTCGGAAGTCCAGTAAGCACCATTGCACATGCCTGCCAATCTGCCAAGACTCTTGGGCTGGGGTTGGGGTTGGTTGGGGAGGGAATGGGCAATCAAATTTTCACAGCAAGCAGTCTGACTAACCAACAGCTGCAAGTAATTAGCTATTGCAATGTCTTCTGAAATATAGATATATAAAAAACCTGAAGGAGTTAATGGCTTTATGGAATGTTCATGGAAGGGAGTCTGAGTTAGTGATTAAATCACGGCCCTGAGAGTCCTGAGTCATAGGTTTGATTCCTGGAAGTGGTTTAAATCACTTCAACTTAATCCAACTTTCCTTGATGCAATAAAACAAGGGGGAAAGGAGGAGGTATTCAGGTAAAATTACAAAAGAAAAGGGAGAGGGAATATAGCCATGGCCAGAATATATAAAGTTAGCCATTAACCAAGATTTTTTGATGTTTGACTAATTTCCCATCAGTACTTCAGTGAGTGATTCTGAGGCATTAGATTGTATTTTACTATAGTGCATCATTTATAAGAACCACTAACAAAAAAGAATAAATTTATTTAATTCGTTCACAAAATAAAACCACCTTCATTTCTCTTCTTAAATAGGTTCCTCGTTCTCAAAATGGTTAGTTTCAGTTTGCATTGTTAATTCTGATAGGATCATTTAATTTTTGCATTTTCCATTCTAAAAGTGTAAAGGGTTATTTAAATGTGCTGTTATTATTGTTATTAGTAGTAGTAATAGTAGAGTACTTTAATTCTTTGCTTATCTGTATATCTGAAAGTAAGAACATAAGAATTGCTGAAGTAGGCCATCTCATGTTACTATAGACTGGGGTTTTGTCTCTGACAGAAGCATTCAAACCTATGTTATGGAAAGGGTATGGTTGTTCTCCTTGGCATCAATTTCATAGGTTAAAGGTTGCATTACTACATCTTTGTTTCCTTTGATAAACCACTATAGATCTATTGCCCATGAACCTGATTACCTCCATGTCCTAAACTCCTTAACTTCCTTCAAGGTTCAGTTCATAGGCTACTTCCAACTGGAAGCCTTCCTTGACTTTTCCCAGTTGTTAAGTACACTTTCCCTCTTCAAATTATTATGTATCTACATGTAATGGGAAGTAATCATGAAACCTCCACCATCCCCATGAGTTCTGGCTAGAGCAGGCCCGACGGAGGGTATGGGAAATTGACCTGACCTCCCCTGACTATTTTAGAGGGCCACTGGAGTTCTGGTTCAGAGTTGAAGGAATCATCACTTTGGGATCATGAAATAATCTCCTTTTGGACAATGAGCCAGGAAGAGCTTCCCACTTAGGAGGTGTAAAAAGGAGAGACAATTTATGCCTTTGCTCTATCTCTTTCCCTCCTATCTATAGCATGTGGTCTAGAATTCCTTCTGACTTCCCATGGTAGGAGGGATAGAAAATCTCTTTCCCCTCACAGTCATAGCAGCTGTTCACAAAAGGCAGCATGTATAGATGCTGCCTAGGCAAGTTAGCAACTGGGCCATGGGGCCCCATTTGCCTCTTTTACTTTGTACTTCTTTCCCTGAACATAGGTGACTGAATACTGATCCTGAGATGAACATTTTTAGGCTTGTGAGATCAAGAGACTGGGAGCTTCTAGGTTCTTTGGTTGGTACAAGCAAAACTTCATGAGATGCTCCCCATAGCTACTACAATGCTTCTTGGAGGAGATGAGCCTAAGCCCTGATCATCCTTGCCAGAAAGATATGAACTTTGATATAATTGTTCATATGGTGAAGATAAAATGCCTATTCAACAGCCTCACAATGTCCCATATTTTAATAAGTATCATTCTCCTAGGAGAGTGTAATATGAATTGTAGTTACTACTCATGTTTTAAGTCTTTGTCAATGAATGCATACTTACGAATATTTTGTATCTTAAGCCTCTATTTTGTATAAGGGAAATAAATCACTGTCTTATACCTGTAAACCATTATACATTGAGTAACTTTCTATTCCCTTTTGGGAAGACCCTCAATATGAGTCATACTAAGCTTTAAGTGATTTTTCTTAGGGCTCCAGGCAGAGTGTATAAAGAGCCAGAGATAGCAAAAAAAGAATGTGATCCATCTCTTTAGAGGAGAGGCTAATCCAAGACTGAACCTAGTCTGTTCTTGTAAGTCCAGAACTAGGGTCTCTTAATGGAAGAGAGTGAGCTGTTAGATATGTATCTATTTTTATGTCAAAGCACCCTCCCCGCATAGGTCCTTGTCAGGTCCTCTCACGTCAGGTCCTTCGAGGTAGGGAATATTGTTCATTTTGTGTTTGTATCTCTAGTATTTAGCACAATACTCTACATATCCTAAATGCTGCATAAATGGTTTTTTTTTTTAGATTGGATTGGAATTTGTCTAAATTATCATCAAAGCCATTTTTATCTTCAGCCTGCCATTTACTACTTGGTGGTTAATAAATTTCATCACCTTCTGAACCCAAGTACATAATAATTTTTTGTAGCTCTGATGAAGATTTTGGTATGTATATTCGGTGTATATATATATATGTATATATATATAATTCCATTGCAACATATTTTATAAACTTTTTATATATAAAATACATATTCACTACTTCACCTCAGCTTCTGAACCCAGTTATGTAATAATTTTTTGCAGCTCTGATGAAGATTTTGTTATGTATATTTGGTACATATATGTATATATGTATATATATATACATACACACACATATATATAAAATTCCATTGCAACATATTTTGTAAACTTCTTATGAGCCACTGGAGTCCCCTATAAAATAGAAAGGATATGCTTGTGTTAATTTCACATTTCCAAAAATGTTGGTAAAAGCTAAGTCACAAGAAATTTTCTCAAGGTCACATAGTAGGTGATAGTTTTACTGCCTCACATACAGGTAACTTTACTGCTATTTCATCCTGTCTTCCACCAATGTAAGATTACTCAAGTGATTTTGTGCAAGGCTCTGCCATCTATTTACATCAGATCTATTTTTCTTGGACCTTATTTTCTTCCTTCTCCTCACCCCCACATTTCTTCATATCTGAAACACCTTTTAAGTTCACAGAAGAATGGAATAGATAAAGGGTGGTGTGAAAGGAACTATCTGCCTACTGTCCTCCCCCTTTGGACTGCTCTGTACATCTACTAACTTTCATGTTTGTAGTGGATCACACTAAGTTGAGGGAAAAAATATTAAAAGCAAAAAGAAGCAAAAGCTTTGTTTCCAATTCTATAAAGAGTTGACTAAATAGTATGAGAATTCCAGTAAAGTAAAGTTGGAAGAGTCCTTCAGAATGTATTGAGTCTACTCCTTGTTTCTAACAAGGACTCCCCTATGTTGTCTCACATGGATGACTTTTCTATTCTGAAAGATTGCTAAAGATATACTATTAAGGCAGAACTATCTCTGAAAAAAATCAAGCCATTTACTTAATCAGTTAGCACCTGGCTCTCAGGCAGCCAAGGTTTTGGATTTCATCATTATATATGCCAATGATTATTGTGGCAATAAGAGAAAGGGGGGGGAATTCACTGCAAATTTTTTTTATTCTTTTTTCTTAATATTTTACTCCTTTAGCAGGAAAAGTTATCATCACTGAAACAAGGATTTGAAAAGGCATTTATCAAATCATGCTATCCACTGATCACTCAAAGCTTACATTATATTTCAATATTTTTTCAAGGGTGTGGCCATGTGTATTTTATAATGACTCAATCAATAGGATGCGTCCTTCACAACTTTCCTCAGAGACTTTTTTCCTGTAAATCTTAGCTGTGTTTTTTTTGGACTATTTCCACAGGCTTCCGACCCACTCTGACTTTCCCAGTCTTCAAGTACTTCTAAAAGGTTATCATGGCACTCCTTCACTGTCATTCACTTAAAACATATAAACATGGTAATTACTCAACAAGTTGACTATTTGAAAAACTGAATTGTAATATTTTTCTTTGTGCTGTCATATATTGTGCTTCCCTGAAATCTTGTTAACCATGGTTATGGGGGCAGAGGAACATAGCTGGACCGTGAACTAGGCATGAACTTCAGCAGCTCTACCTGCACCTGGATCAGAAAGAAATTGGTATGTTGGTAGTCTAATGATGTAAAACAGTCCTGAAACACCCTAAATCAGTGCGGCTAATCTTTGACCATATTTGCACTAATAAATAATAGAATCATTTTGTCAGAAACAAAGGTAATAGGAGACAATCCTTTGTTGTGGAAAGAGGTAAAGGGCAGGAATTGAGATCCAAAAGATCATCAACAGAAGCTGGGCTATGTTACTTGTGTTTCTGGCTTGTTGAAATCCAAGGAGTGCAGATGACATGAAGTCAAATGCAAAGACAGGAATTCAAGTGGGACAGACAGTACTCCAGCAAAATCTTCCTAGGAGAGAAGGCACCAGGCTAGAATTACATCTATCCACCCACCTAAATATTGTTGGTGTAGGGGAAATTACATTTAAGTTTAGGTTGAACCCTAATCAATACCCCTTAATGGAAGAGTGCCCTAAGCTATATATCCAAGCTTAACTCTTCCTACCAAATCTTTTACATAGAGACCATACATAGTGAAAAGCAAATAAACCCATTTATCCAAGTTGAGAACAACAGAAGTCAGAGAAGTTATGCAGGTGAGAATATGCCCAAAGTGAATGAGCTCTCTCACTGAAAGTTTTATCACATATGCAGATGGTGGACTGGTGCTAGCATTTTTTCATGGGACTGTGAAAAGTTTGGAACATTTAGATATGTAAAAGACTAGTTAAATTGTTTGAAAAAAGAGCTACTTATATAGCATTTAAGGTTTACAAGGTATTTTACAAGTATCTCAGCTCTACCAAGAGAATCCCATTCCAGTCATGTTAGACAACTAAAGTAAAAGCAAAGAAGTTGGAGACTGAGCAGTGTGTGTAAGAAACAGAGAGAAGGCTAATTTGGTTGGATCAAAGAATTTGGGAGAGGGAATAGTGTCCAATGAGTCTGGAAAGTTTGGATCCAAGTTGCAAAGAGCTTAAAAACTAAACAGAGCAGTTTATATTTTATCCCAGAAGCAATAGGAAGCCATTGAAGTTCATTAAGCAGGGGAGTCATGTGATCAGATCTGTATTGAAGGAAAATTACTTTGGCATTAATGTGTAGGATGAATTGGAATGGTTAAAAAGCAAAAACCAATCAAACAAACAAACAAAAAACTTGAGTCAGGGAGACCAATTAGAAGTCTGTTGTAGTAATCTAGGTGACAGGTGATAAGGACCTGAACTAAGAGGTTAGAAGTGGAAGATGTTGGGGAAGGAGAAACGGCAAGATTTGGCAACTGACTAGATGTGTGGAGTGAGGGAAAATGAGTAAAAATTAAAGCTGTGAAAGCTCCATGTGTTGGTCACTCAGTGGGAGAAGTATTAGAATGGAAGGCTGGAGCTCCACAGGCTGTCAAAGCTACTGATTCACAGGAAGTTTGCATGAGTTTCTATCTTAATGTAAATACAGGTATAGGCTCATTGTTAGCTTTGGCTAAAACAGCTCAGGGTCGCTCTGATTGCCAACCTCTATCCTAAATTTACCTGACTTTTGTTTCAAAGAGTGATGCTTTGTCATAGAATTTTAAGATCTTGAGAAAGTCTATGTTCACTTTATCCATACCATTCATACTTTTATAGATAAAATAAAACTGAGGGTATTATGATTTATTGATTTGAGATTCAAATTATTTCTTACTTAAATCCAAGAACAGGATAAATAAATTAAGATCTGTTTTAATTAGGGGATGATGAAATTGGTTGGTGGTTGTCCTTTGTTCTCAGAGAGGACCAAAGTAACATCACTATGTTGGAGTCAAGGTATAGTGTGTCCAACTGTGGCTGATCAGACCAATATGAGCTTGGAAGTCTCTGCCACAGGTCAGGCACAAGTAGTCCATAAGAACATTTGCAGTGGTGATGTCTCTAAATTTGTGAATCTCACATTTATTTTGAGCTACTGCAATTCTGCTTCCCTTATTAAACACAGTGCCTTCTTTGTGGTTGGCACACCATACAGGGCAGTCTTTTGCCAGTGTCTCCTAGGTCTCATAATAGATTCCAAAGTTCCCCAGAGAGACCTTGAGAGGGTCCTTGTATTGCTTCTTCTGACCACCATATGAGTGCCTTCCTTGCGTGACTCTTCTCTAAAATAGTTTTTTAGACAAAGATACATTTGGCATTTGAACAACGTGACCAGTCCATTAAAGTTGTGCTCTCTGTAGCAGGGCTTAAATGCTTGGCAGTTTAGCTAGAGAAAGGACCATTCAATGTCTGGTACCTTGTCTTACCAAGTAACATTCAGAATCTTCCTAATTCACATGGAAGCAATTCAGTTTCCTGGCATGGGACTGGTAATCTGTCTAGGAATTGTAAATAAAGTTTAGTGGAAACAAACACAAATTAGAAAACCTTGATTCTAATTTGGATTGTACCACTAATCTGTGACATTAGGCAAGTCAATCAACTTTGTTGTGCATTTTATTTGCTCCTCTGTCAAGTAAAGCTAATAAGAGGCACCCAATCTAACTCATAGAATTATCTTAAAGCTATAATAAAACAATTGAGGTGAAAGTAGTACCCCATAAAGGAAGAATTTTATCTTCATAAAGGATGAATTAAGAGGACTTGGGGGGAGGAAAAAAAGAAAGGGGAAGTCAAGGAGGACTCCAAAGTTTTGAACTTCAGTAAGTGAGAAGCTTAATAGGGAGAAGAGAGGAAGAGGGATCAGAAATGGGAAGGTTAGGAGGATAAACAGAGTTTTTGGCCGGGGGGCGGGGGGAGAGACAAAAACAAAACAAAAAACAAAAAAGGGGAGGATTTTTCACAAAGACAAAGATGAGATCAGGGTAGTATATCTAAATTGAAGATTGTTGGAAATAAAGGGCTAAAGCTTTGGAGAGAGGTCTCTGTGGAGTTTATAGTTTTGAGAGTCATAGCATGGAAGTGATCAGTGAGGCCACCAAGAGTCACCAAGAGTCAAAGTGCAAACAAAGAAGTGGGCCAAGAAATAAACTGTAGGGGAACAACAACATTTAGTGAATGAGAGAAGAGAGAAGATTCCATAATGGAAACAGAAATAGTAATCAGTAGGAGAACCAGAGTGTAGAATGATGGAACCCACAATTCTAGAGTTTTCAATGTGGTATCTCTCCTTCCTTGAAATTCACTCTCCTCTTAATCCCATGCAACTACGTTTCCAACCATACCACCATAGTGATCAGAAAGAATATCAATGACCTTTGAAACACCAGATCCTCATCCTCCTCGGCCTCTGTAGACTTTAACGCTGTTAACCACTCCTCTGCATGGGTACTCTCAGCTTCCGGGACACCATATTCTCACGAGTACCCTAGGTCTCAGACAGATCCTTCTTTATTTGCTTCATGAGTTCCTCATTTTTCTGACCTCTTCATAATTGTTCTTCGTAAGGGTTTGTCTTTGGCGCCCTCTTCTCTTCTCTCTCTGTTGTTTCCAACAGTCTTGTTTACTTCCAAGGCATCAGATACATGCTCTCTGTGAACGACTCCCAAATGTGAACCTCCTGCCCTGACCTGGTTTCTAAGCCTTCATATCTTAACTGCCTACAGGATATTTCTACTTGGATGGCCTACTGGGACCACACATTAAAAGGTCCCAACCAGAGCTCATTACTTTCCCCCCTAACTCTTCTTCTCATTTTACTATTTGGTTTGTGTACTGCCATTCAACCGGTCTCCTATGCTCATGATCTTGGGGTTGTCTCTGACTCCTCTCTCATATTTATTAGCAGAAATTGTCCATTCTACTTCTTTATTATCTCTCATATTCATCCCTTCCTTTCTATTCCCACAGCCATTGCCCTAATATCAGTTCTCATTGTCAATAAAACCCCAAGTACTTATTAAGCGCCTACTATGTGCTACAAATAATATGCCCAGTTGGACTATTGCAATAGAATCCTTCTAGGCTTTTCCTTTTCCATTCTTTCTTCTTATTATCTGTCCTTGCTAACATTTTCAGAATATATTTTCTTGTATATAGCTCTAGTAATGACACTATTCTGTTCAAAAATCTGTGGCTCATCATTGCCTTCAGGAAAAGTTCAAACTCCTCTTCCTGGGATTCGATGTCTTCCATGGCCTGGTACCACCCAGTCCTTTTACTCCCCTTCATGGGAAGACACTATGAGTCAGGAAGACTTAAGCTCAAATACGGCTTCAGAAACTTACTAGTTTTGTGACCTTGGGCAAGCCTCTGTGAACCTATTTCCTCAACTGTAAAATGGGGATAATAATAAAGCATATACCTCCCAGGGTAGTTGTAAGGATCAAATGAGATAATATTTGTAAAGTTCTTAGCATAGTGCCTTGCACATAGTAGGTACTTAATAAATGCTTGTTTCCTTCTCTCTCTCTCTTTTTTTTTCATGTACTCTATGTTCTAGTCAGACTGTTCCCTGAATATAAAATGTGCTCTTACACTGCCACGCCTTTGCTCAGGTAATACCTATTCCTGGATTACCCTTCCTTCTCTCTCTGCCTGTTAAATTCCTATCCACCCTTTAAAGCGTAACTCAAGTGTCGTATCTCCTTCAACCCTTTCAGGAAGTTTTATTTGAGCCTTCCACTTGGTAGAGCATTACCTTCTAACACTTCACAAGGGACTTTGTTTTGTTGCATTTATCATGGGATTATCATATACTTATTAGGCCTCTGAGGGCAGGGACTTTGTTTTAGCTAAACGTTTTATCTGTTCCATTACCTAGCACAGTGCTTGGTACACAGTAGGTGCTTCGTAAATGTTTGTCATTGATTTACATGTGCCTAGCCTTTTAAAGCTCTAACTATTGGAGCTTAATTATTTTCCACCACTGTCTACTGGCTGCCTGGGCCCTCGAAATATAGGGCACACGGAGTCCCAAGACCTGGGATCTGGTGTTAATTATTAATAAAGGCTTCATTAATTCATTAACTCATTCATACATTCATTCACCAGTTATACGACCTTGAAGAAGTCCCTTGGCCTTTCTGGGCCTAGTTTCTTCATTGATAAAGAACTGGAATAGATGATCACTAAGGCTCTTTTTTACTTTGTGACTACATATAGTTCTATGAATTCATCAGACCTTAGGGATTTCTCATTCCTGAGTCAATAAGAAAAGATCAACTATGATCAATATACTCTTTACTGAGGCAAGAAACCATGTATACACAGATATTTTTCTGATACAACATATATATGTTATGTATGTATACCAATAATACATACATGTGTAATGTGTATTTGCATATATATGTATACATACATTCACATGCATGTTATTAGCCAGTAAAATTTTCCCTAGTTTTTTTTTTTTTATATAAGTGTAGGAACTCCCTCCTTTGAGGCAGGCAGGTAGGTAAGTAGGTACATAGGTAGGTAGGTAGATAAGTTTCTCTGAAACTTTCCTTTTGTAATTTCTTATGGCACAATAATATTCCATTACATTCATACACCATAATTTGTTTACCGATTCCCCAACTGATTAGCACGTCCTTACTTTCTAGTTCTTTGTCACTACAAAAAGAGCTACTACAAATATTTTTGTACATATGGGTTCTTTTCCCCCTCCATGGCTCTCTTTGAGGTATAGTAGTGGTAGTGCTGAGGCAAAGGGTATATACAGTTCAGTAACTTTTGGGGCATGGTTTCAAATTGCTTTCCAGAAAGGTTGGACCAATTTGTAGCTCTAATGGAGCTTATATTCTAATGGAAAAAGACAATACACAGAGGCAATTTGGAAATGGGGAGCGGGGAGAGTAGGTGAGGAGTGTATTGCATAGTAAGAGCCAGGAAGTAGTATAGTGGAGGACTGGATCAGGGCAATAAAAGATCAAAGGTGGCCTATCAGAGCCCAGGGTAGTTCAAAGGTAAAAGACCAAGGTTCCAATGGGAAAGAGGTAGATATCATGGGGGTAGCACAGGGAGATGTCCCAGGATTGCAGTAGAGCCTTGGATCCAAGCAAGACAAGACAAAAGATTCTTTCTAGCTATTAATGTATGAACTTATGAACTCTTTAGGTCAGCTAGATGGCACAGTAGATAGAACACTGGGCCTGGAGTCAGGAAAACCTGAGTTCAAATCTGGCCTCAGACCCTTACTAGCTATGTGACTCTGGGCAAGTCACTTAACCCTGTTTGCCTCAGTTTCCTCATTTGTAAAATGAGCTGAAGAAGAAAATAATAAACCACTCTAGTATCTTTGTGAAGAAAACCCTAAATGGGGTCCCTAAGATTTGGACATGATTAAAATACCTGAACAACAAATGAACTCTTTGATAGTTGCCTGAGGCTCAGAGGGGTTACAGAACTTGTCCATGACCTCATAGCTCACATATGTCAAGAGAAAGGATTTGACCCTAGGTCTTCCTGACTCTAGGTCTACCACTCTACCCCCTACAGCATGTTGCCTGCCTGTAGCCTAAGTAGATATATACAGAACTTACATTGTTGGTAATATTTTATATTTTAATTAAAATTCATTTAGACCTATACCTGGATTTTTTTTTTTTTTGCTTAACCTAGTTTCTTTTAAAACCAAGTCTGTGGAGCAGTGCTCATTTACATGATGTATTCTAATCCATTTATTTCTATTATTGCTATCCAGATGGATTATAACATTAACAGATGGATAGTGTCATGGAATATTAAAGACCCATAGAAAGACCTCAAGCCTGCTGGGTAGATCCTTGGGGAGGATGTGGACAAGAAGGGCTTAGGACAAGAAGGTGTGGATAAGTTGTCATCTGCACTGTTGAAATGAGTAGCCATATCTGTGAGATCACGGATTGATCGAACTATTGGAATATTGAAATTTTACTATTTGATGGAAAGTGACATAATGAGCCCAAATGGCAGAGAATCTCCAAATCACTTATACTTGTTTTAACAATGGGTTTTTAATTTTCATTTTAATATATTCATATCTAGTATTCTGAGAATTAAAAAACCTTAAATAGTAATAATAGCTAGCATTTTGTGGAACTTTTAGGTTTACAAAGTGCTTTACATGTTAACTCATTTGATCTTCCCTACAACCCTATAAAAGATAAGTACTACTTTTATCCTCATTTTACAGATGAGAAAACTGAGATAGAGGTTAAATTAATTGCCCAAGCTCACACAGCCACTCTGTGTCTTAGGCAAGATTCAAATGCAGGTCCTCCTGTGTCTAAGTTCCACATTCTAACCACCTTCTTGCCTACACAGTGATCTCCCTTTGGAAGAGTCAGAAAGTGACCTAACTTCTCTAGCCTGCCCCATTGTATATTCAGTGACCAGAATTTCATCCAATTCATTTCAACAGAAATTTATCATATGCTTCCTCCTATATGCTTTTTTGCAGATGTAGGGCCTTGCTCTATCTCAACATATTGAAAGGATCACAACTGTAGATTCAGAAAATGGACAGCATCATGGAATCATATATTAAGACCTGGAAAAGGTCATTAAGTCCAATCTCTTTAGTTTACAGAGAAGTAAAACTGAGGCCCAAAGAGGTTAAGTGACTTGCTCAGGGTCTCGTATGTTGAAATGCTTGACTCTCCCTCAAGATTCAGTTCAAATGCCACTTACTCCATGAAGTCTTCCCTAATTTCACCTCCATTGGAAATATTTTTTCTTCCTCATTTTTTAGATACCATATCTGATAGATAGATAGATAGATATTAATAAATAGATATCAGAGCTATCTCTGCATGCATTATATATCTTCCCCGTTAGATGGCAGAGATAATGTTTCATTTCTTTTTGTATCTCTTCCAGTACCTAGCACCATGTCCCACACATAATAGGGGCTTAATAAATATTTGCTGAGTTTTGACTATGTGCTTACTCTACTATTTAAAAAGAAAAATCCTTGAAATGCAGTTCCTTGGAATTAGGGACTATTTCATTTTTATTCACATGTATTTATTTCAAATATGTTTATAATACATTTATTCAAATATATTTATATATGTTTATTCATATGTAGTCCCAGTACCTGGCAAATGATAGATGCTTAATATATGTTTATTTGTGGATTGATTAATTGATTGATAATCCAGGAAGGTCTATCTATACTGAAACTCAGTAGTTTCAAAAGTTTCAAAGCTACCGTTTGTCAGGTTCCGTTGGAAGGGAAGAAAATGATGCTCTGCTCCTTGCTGATTTGGATATTGCTTCTTTGACACACTCCCCACAGGCTGTCAGAGCCATGTACCATCTCAGAACAATTTGTTCACTTCGCTCAGAAATTACAAATGTGTTTTGTCCAATAAATCTAAATATATTTTGTAGTAGTCATTTTTCTTAATGGAAGTGTTTTCCAGATGTTGCCCAAGTCTAGTCATCTGGGCTCCCTTCCAATAAATGTGTAAAGTTTGTTTTAATAGGTTGTTGCTGTTGCTTTGGTCTAACCTTTGGACTAATTGGTTCATCCCAATATGTTTGCACCAATATATAAAGCATCCAGGACATCAGAGATACACACATGTCCCTTGCCCGGTAAGTAAAGAAGTCATTTCGCTTTTTTTGTTGAGTTCTGATTATTTCAGCTCAGAAAGTAGATGCTTTATTGAAGGTTTTTGGATAATTTTAATAGAAATAGTAGTTCAGAAGTTTAGAAGTTTTCTAGGGAACCACTTTGTGGTATTCATTTCCTGAAGGTTTTTTTTTTAAAATATTAAATAGAATGTTTAAAAAAAAAACAACTTGGGATGGTAAAATCCTCTGTATTTATTGTACTAAATTTTCTTGAAACCATTTACTCATTTTTTTATCCAATGACAATGTTTAATAATTCTTAAGAACATTTTAAAATTTAAGTCTGGACTCACTCTAGTAACAAAATAAAATATTTTTAATCATTAAGTCATTTGGAAATGATTGAGGACAAGTTATATTGAGATTGCAATTTAGAGTTTTTATATTTGTGATTTGAGGATAACAGTACCAAATTTGATTATTTTGATATGATAGTCTCATAATGATAATAGCTTGACAATAACATTATTTTCATCCTATTTAACCTAACAACACTAGAATAATTATAGTATAGTATTGTAAAATTAGATATGCTCATCTCTTTCAAAAAATATAATTATTTTTAAATGTCCATGATGACATATCTAAAGTCTTACAGCTTTACAGTGAAATGGCTTTTTAAAATGACTGAAGTCTTCACCTCAGAAGCAGGTTAATAGTTCTTCAAGCTAGCCATTTAATACTTTGGTATTGCTTTTCAGAGAAGATTCAATACCTGAAAACAGCCATGGAGTGGAAAGTGCTTCCTATTCACCTGTTGGTGTTTTGTCTTTTTTTGATACAAGTTTCTTCTCAAGGTACCTTAACCAACAAAATTCTGAAATGGTGTTTCCTTCTTGGCCTGAATCATTTATATGGGGGGTTTCCATTTAAAAATTATTGCATACTATTTTGTTATCAATATTGTGAAAACAAAATTTACCATTTAAAAATTGTTAATTTTTTTTAGCACCCTATAAACCTTCAGAACCGTGTAAAAAGAATATACAAGCATATGTTTTGGGGAGGGGACAGGAGGAAGGAGAAGGTACTCCCTTTTCCTCTATATTTTATGTGAAGTGAATATCTTTATCATGTTTTATTCCCCAGAAAACATTTCAAGATATTTTATCAGCGTATATACAGGGTAAGAGGCAGCATGACTTATTAGACAGATGACAGGCTTTAGAATCAAGAATAACTGAATTCAAGTCCTATTTACCATACAGTGGTTGTAAGATCACGAGTAAATAATTTTTACATGCTCCAGACAATTCCCTAGGACTGTAGGTGGGATACCAACCTGGGTAAATGGAATGGGTTGCCATGCCAGAACTTCATCACACTATAAAATCACACCCTCACTAAAAAAAAAAAAAGTATGAGTTAAAGTTATTTAAGGATTAAATTAAATTAACCCTTCTTTCCTACTGTGTGGGTTAAAAAACATAGCCCTACCAACTACTTGGAAGAAGTGGTTTGTATGTTATGGAAACAAGAAATGTCATGGAAACAATTGATTATATAAGTGAAAAATTAAGTTGATTATTTTTGGCCAACATAATGGCAAAAGAGTTTGATGAATCTTTTTGTTGAATTAACTAAATTGACTCATTGTTTTGCCATCAAGTAGACTTGGTTTCAGTTTGGGAAAGTGTTGCAAATGATCATTCTTCTTTTTTTTCTTTTTTCTTTTTCTGTGTGTGTGTGTGAGGCAATTGGGGTTAAGTGCCTTGCCTAGAGTCACGCAGCTAGTGGGTGTTATGTGTCTGAGGCTGGATTTGAACTCAGGTATTCCTGACTTCAGGGCCAGTGCTCTATCCACTGCGTCACCTAGCTGCCACGATCATTATTCTTCTAATGAGATAGCACTGATTTTTAAAAAATATATATCATAGACTAGAGATGGAAGGAATTTCAGAGGTCATCAAGCCCAACCTCTTGATTTTATAGATGAGGAAACTGAGGCTCAATGAGTGGTTTACCCAGGATAATAAGTTATAGGAATAGATTTTGGACCCAGGTTTTCAGACTCCAAATCCAATGTCCTAAGTGTCATTGGGATGAATCTGTATCTGCACGCTTTTTTGATGGAGGGTTCTAGATCTGGTTCCATACCTTTCTTCATCTATCTGTAATTTATAGTCTTAGAGAATTACCTGGAGCATTGAAAGATTAAGTGACTTGCCCTGAAACCCTCAAACCTCTGCCTCTAAGCACTGTACTTTGTCTACTCTGCCACATTTCCTCTGATCTGGATAAATATTACATAGTATTCAGTGTATAAAAAACATATCTTAATGTATACGTAGATTGGGTCTGCTTTAACAAAAAGGCTCAAGTATGTGATTTGTTTTTATCAGACTCTTAAAACTATCAGACTGTTGGGAATTGACTGTTCCCTCCAAGGCAAACAATCTCAGAAAAAAAAATTGAGATTGGGAATGATGTAGCGAGATTAAATTCTTAATGTTGGAATGTTATGGTAAATAACTATAAACAGCTGAATCCTGATTGTCAAAATGGGAATGCAGACTGCCTATTCTAGATATTGTCTCAATGATGTTCTTAGATTGATGAAAGCAGATATGAAATACTAAAAATGTGAAGTTGAGCAGCTCATGTAGGTGAACCTTTCCGTGCCATGAAAATAAAATGAGAAGCCTCTTAACTGTTGTACAGTGACAACTTAATACTAATTTTCACATACATTTCCAATGTGGCAAATGCTTCCTTCCTTCACCGCACTTTACTTTGCCATGATTAAACTAAAAAAAAACAAAAAAACAAAACTAATGTGATTAATCAATAATAACATAGAAAGGTAGGACACATTTCCTTTTTGAGGATTGTAGCTTGCCTACCAAGCTAATTTTTCACCTGTTTCAAAAATCCACCACCCACAAATTTGTATGAATCCTTTGATTTTGTCCTGTCTGCTGCACTCTCGCCTTCTTTTTAAACGCTTTTCGCTCCTCCCCTTCATATATGTACATGCATATGTACAAATGTGTAGGCATATGCTTATGAACGCACGTGTTTGCCTAAAAGGCCGAAATTCATCCTAATCTTCCATGTGATGTTTGTGGATTTTGCTATTGGTGTTCTGGGTTCACTACCTTGATTCTTTTTCAGCATGTTTCAGTCTCCCTCTATAGATCAAGGATAATTTTTTTATTCTAGCAGATAAAAGTGACTATTGCATAACCATGGCTGTGTGTCTCAAGGAGATTACTAAGAGGTTTTTCTCCTGTTTGCCGCTTGATCATCGGAAGACAATTGTGCTTCTATGTTTTGGTTTCGTTGCCTTGTGTAGTTCTATTTGTTACCTTTACTCTCATGTGGAGCTGTTCTTGTTGGAATTTGGTTATTCCTCAGCCACTTGACCTCTGGGTGTGAGCAATTGACTGCCCAGAACCTTAAAGAGTGCAGTTCCCCACCCCAAGCCCATCTTGTAGTAGCAGTTGCTGGGGTGGGTCTGCTGGTATGGCCAGCAAATATTTACATGGGAACCAAAAAAAAAGGACTTTTTCCAATCCTGATGTAGGAACTGATGTTGGTCATGATGGCTGTGGCATAGAACCCCATAAGTTTCTTTTTATACAAAACTATTGAAATGCTTAATGAACGTATTCTCTCATTCCTAAGAATGTGACTACTTTCCTCCATATATTGGGATCCTTGGAAGGAGAAAGTGGTATCATTGTCAGACAATGGAATAGTAATCATAAACTTTTCCTACAGTATATTTTCCTCTTTCAATCCAGTGGGCACATAGCAAAATTTGCCCATTGCCCTATGCCCTATGCCTCCCTCCTACCCTTTTTTTTTTTTTTTGGCCATTCGATGTTTCCCTTGGTATCAAATCAGCTGGTTTGGTCATGTTTACACTAGTATTGTGTAATTTTAGATTTACCAAGCTGTGCAGGGAGATGTGGGGAAGGGTATACTAGAGATGCCGCCTGCAACTGTGATTATAACTGTCAATACTACATGGAGTGCTGTCCTGATTACAAGAAAGTCTGCACTGTGGGTAAGTTTTTAAGCCCAACAGGACCTCTGGAAAGGAGCACTGTTTCCTGAGATCCCTCCCTGTGGCCCTAGTCATCTTGTTATTTTTAAATGGGCTTCTGTGTTTCATTTCACTGTTGTGTGTCTTTCCCTAACCTTGCATAAATGTTGCATTGTTGTATCTGAACATAGACAAAATAACTGACTCTTGTATAGAGTCCTGTGAAGTCAACACCCAACTCCCTCCTCCCCAAAGTCCTGTTCTAGATGTGGATAGCAGAGTGTGTATGGCTACAGTTCTCTTTGTTACATATAGAAAGGTTTCGATTGATAATCATTTTTAAAATTTAAATGTTTCATTACTTCATGGTAGGGCCTAATCGACATTCATGTAAAGTATACATTATTCAAATGTTTAATATTAGCCATCAGATTCCTAAAGAACATTAAACTATAAACAAGATGGTACTCAAAGTGGAATTTCAATTAAAGTTGAGATCTCAGAAGCAATTAAGTTGGAAGCCAACAGTGGGTAACATTGCTCCAACTCAAAATTAATTTTAAACCATTTTGTCTTTAATACAAGACCAATTTCATATTCAATATAGGGAAATCATTATTGTAACTTTTTAAAGTAACACTTGGTTTTGAACTTAAATGTAAAAACTAAATTACAAAGTAGTTCAACAAGAATATGATTTTAAATGGACCCTAATTAATTCAATGTTCCTTTAAACAAGGATGATTTAAAATGGTAAAAGAAAAAAAAACTATGTAAATAGTCCATGCTACGTAATTAAATCACAACTATTCAAATTTATTGACATGCCACATTCATTCCTGATGATACTTATTAAATCCTATTATGATGAATACCATTGCCACAGAAGTCCTTCCTATATAGCATGAGGTCTCTAAATCTAAACCAAAAGCCACTCGTATAAAGTAATATTTGATGTTATATAATTCCATTACAATAATTGAGGCAAATCCTTAGAGTTATTATAATGGAATTTGACTTCTAGTAGACATAAAACTTAGTGGTAGGACCACTGTAAGGAGGAGGTAGTGAAGGAGGAAAATTTCACTTGGATAGCATCCTACACAATGGTGTCAAATTCAAACAGAAATGGTCCACTAATCTGTACATAAAGATCTCTGCAGGCCACATATTGGCTTAAAATGCTTTAAGTTTTAAAATATAATATTATCTATGTTTTATTATATTTTTATTTGTTTTGTTAAGGATTTTACAATTACATTTTAATCTGATACAGGCTGCACTTGGAGTTTGGTGGGCCACACGTGGCCCTGCAGCCACATGTCTGAAACCTGTGTCCTACAATACAGGCATTCCTGATTTACAAAGCACCTGAAAACATCCTTTACATCCAAACAGCTGGTCTAAGTCACACCAGAAACAGAGTGAGACTCCCCTAGAATCTCCAGAGAGTAGAAAATGTTAATTTTTCCAATGTACTTTATGTGGTTATCACTATGACCATTAAGAGAGTAGACAGAAGAGATAGAGGAGACATGTTTCTGGTACTTCCTGAGCTTCACCTAAGCAGACCTTTCCATAGGAACAAAGGTATTAATAGTGGTTGTGTTCCAAGGGCAGTCCCCAATTATCTATTTGAGCCATATCTGTGAACTATGGGATTACTTATGCATTCAGGTTAAATTTCACAGAACGATAGGATTTTACATTTAAAGCTGAAAGTGATCTCAGAAGCCATGTGGTTCAACCTCCTCATTTTATAGATGAGGAAATTGAGTCTTAGAGACTTGCCTAAGGTTGTTGTTTGTCCTTCCTTCTGGAAGAGGACCAGTGACATCAGGAAGGTGGTGTCTTGACTTGCAAGTGAATTGGATTTAAATGAGGCAGAGCTGTAAAAAGTCATCAGACTCACTCTCTCCTTCAAGGTCATCTGAGTCCAGTAGCAAGACATAGGTCAGGATGACTGGAGATGATCCCAGATGCAGTGGGAAAACTTGGCCTTTTTAAGCTAAAGTCTTTCCTGGGTCTCAGTTTATCTGAGGCAACACCCATTCAATGATTTAAAGCTAGGTAAGAAATAAGACAAAAGATGGCCTACTTTGTCTACTGAAAAAAATAACAATTAAACTGGGAGTGGAAAACTGTTAGGGTTTCTTTTCAAGACAGAAACAATTGCCTATGGTCACACAAGTGGTAAATGGAAAAAACAGGATGAGCCATTACTCTTTCCATCATACAAAATGGTTCCTTTCAACATAAATTATATAGGCTTTTGTGGGCAAGCCTGGGAACTTAGCCATCATTCATACAACATTGCTTCTATGGGAAAATGCTTCCAAAGTTACAAATAAGAAATATGTAAATTTACTCTAGAATACAACCTGTCTACAAGTTGTGGAATGCCTCCATGTGTGGCACAATATGAACAGAATTTCATATTTATCTATCTACACACACACACACACACACACACACACACACACACACACACACACAAACATGTATAATTTCTTTTTACATTTTGCTCTGGGTAGAGCTTTCCTGTAAAGGCCGTTGCTTTGAGTCATTTGCAAGAGGAAGAGAATGTGACTGCGATGCTGCCTGTAAGAAGTATGGCAAATGCTGTCCAGATTATGAGGACTTCTGTGAAGAAGGTAAGTGTTGGCCGCAGTTTCAGTCAAAGGCTTCCTCCAACATTTGTTCATCTTTGCATCTCATTGTATACTGAATTTTTAGCCTGGCTATGGTTATTAATCAGTTACCTCAGTTAAGGCAGCCTAAAATTGATCACTTCAAGGCCATACTCCAACCAACTATATTATCCAGTGGGAATTTTCTTTCACAAAGAGAAATTTGAAGAGAAAAATAGTTTGCTATTATTATATAACTTCATCAGTATACTATATAAATAGTATACTAGTGATGGTATATATGAAATAGTTACTAATGAAATAACAGGTCCAGTCCCCACCCCTAACCTTACTAAAACCCACTAAGGGTTTTGCTTAGGATGGAAGAATAATAATGATAACAAAAACCTTAAATCCCTGATTATGTCTCTTGCCAAGCTATTACTTGCAAAATCCTTTTCGTGAAAACAAGATAGTTTTGGGAAGTGAATAAAAAACACTTGTACAATCTTATCGTTTTCTTTTTCCCTAAACATTCTTGAAACATCTGATAAGGGTGATCCGGATTCTTTGGAGGAGAGGAGAAAGATAGGGAAACTGCTAAGGCAGCAGAGTCCACGGGGAGATATTAACTGCTCAGTGCTTTAATTGGAGCATATCCCAAAAATGAAGGAGACAACACCCTCCTAATTAAACACTTTAGCTCAGAGCCCATGCGGCTATCAGAAGAACAGAGGGTGAGGAAGACAAACCTCACTCAGACCACTGGCATTTGTTTTGGCTGTTCGTCATACAAGATGAGGAGAGGGAAGGGAGATGGTGGCGGTGGTAACGAGGGGATGTAAAGAAATAAACATTACAGAGAAAAATATCTCATAAATATAAATTTTTTTTTTGTCTAAACCTGTGATTTTTTTGGGGGGTGTATCAGGGAACTCTCATTGTGGGAAAATGTCTACTGAAGATGAGCAACTCATATTTAAAATCATCTGAGAAGGTTGCCTGAAGGCCTTGTGAGATTTAGTGATTTTCCCATGATTACACAGCTAATATATGTGAGAAGCAAAACTTGAACCCAGACCTTCCTGTCTCCAAAGCCAGCCCTCTATCTGCTGTACCATGTTGTCAAATGCTTAGTCTAATCACCTTTATTCAAGGCAGAATACAATGCAGAAGGATAAATGGTTAATATTCTCAGTTGCCTAGCTTGTCGGTCTCATAGAGATATGCAGTGTCCTAACTAAAGAGAAGGATATGTGTGTGTATATGGGAAGGAGAGGGGATGTCAGTGTAGGGTTTACATAAACTTGGGAAAGTACTTTTTTCTGATAATAGAGACTGATTGCTGTGTTGTGACAGGGTTGCTAAAAACACGGCCAGGAGGGATCTCTTCAAGAAGCAAAGAAAAGGATTAAAGAATATTCATGAAATCCTTTGGCATCAAATATCATTAAAACCAACATTTCTGTAGGGCCCAAAGATTTGCCAGACTCAGTCAATAGCACACTCATTTCAAGTAATGTTAGTTACAATGGAAATACAATACATCTGCAGATTTTGGACAGCCATTTGTTTATCTTAGAAAGATTTGACCTTGGGGCAGCTAGGTGGCGCAGTGGATAGAGCACCAGCCCTGAAGTCAGGAGGACCTGAGTTCAAATTCGGCCTCCAACCAAACACTTGACACTTACTAGCTGTGTGACCCTGGGCAAGTCACTTACCCCCAATTGCCTAAAAAAAAAAAAAAAAAAAAAAAAAAGGAAAGATTTGACCCATAGCTAACATTCCATTTTTTTTCTTCGTCACTAAGAGGGGAGCCTTTTAGCATAGTGTTCAGATCCACTTATCATAAAGAAAGGTGGTTGTAGTTACAATTCTTTAAAAAGAAAGAAATTGTAAGCAGATACTGATTTCTCTTAAATACTTCCCTGCCCACATGGCTCTTTGGCAGTGTTTCTAACAATTGTTATTGCTGGCATTTCTGAACTGATCTCTTGCAGAGACTATTGTAACTTAGCTTTGAATGGCTGTTCGTTGATGGAAGCAGTGGTTTTTGATAATGCAGGCTATTCTTGGTATAGAATCCCAATTTTTCTTCTTTTTCACCGCTAGTCACTTTTCCTCATTATCCCAGTTTCATATTTTCTTCAGGGTCTTATTTCTTGGGTTAAAAAAAATAGCAGAAAAAATATTATCATGTGTGTTTTCTAGACAGCTTGGAAATCCTACCACCCCTTTATTGTGAGTGATGGGCGAAAGGGTGATGTTCATGGGATCATAGGATTTAGTACTGGAAGCAACTTTATAGATCATTTACTATGTGAGAGGCATGATAAACTCAGAAATGGAAAGATCTTAGACATGATCCAGTCCAATCTCTTCATTGAGCAGGTGGGAGGACCAAGGCTCAGCAATTTGTTCCAGCTTCTACAACTAGGTAATGACAGAGTGAAAATGAGTATACTCACTTCTTCACTCAGTCCAGTGTTTTCCTCACCAATTTAGTTATCATAGCATCATAGATCCAAATTTGGAAGAGTCCTTAGATTCCCTCTAGACCAGTCCTCTAATTCTACATATGAGTAAACTGAGGCTCAGTGAAGTGACTCATGCAGAATCACGCAGGTGGCAAGTACATGGAAGAGCTGGCATTCTAACTCAGATCCCGAGACTTCCAAGTTCATGGCTTTTTCCATTTTCACACCACAGCAGTGATTTAGAGCAATCACCTTCAGAAGTGGCCCAATTACTAATGTTGGCAGACTAGATGTTCAGGAATCCACACGGACTTGATTTTAGAAACATTTGCTCAGGGAATTAGATATAGTTTTAGTTAAAAGTGAAAGATGTATTCAAAATGCAAAGGAACCCAAGTATAGCTAAATTTACTAGTTTTTTTTTTTTTTGGCAAGGCAATCGGGATTAAATGACTTGCCCAGGGTCACACAGCTAGTAAGCGTTAAATGTTTGAGACTGGATTTAAACTCAGGTCCTCTTGACTCCAGGGCCAGTGCTCTATCCACTGTGCCACTCAACCTGCCTCTAGATTTACTCTTAGCAGTTACATAGTTTTGATAGTTTTATGGATTGTGGGATTGGAACTAACTGATTGCTCTTGTTTGACCTCAGTACATAATCCAACAACACCACCACCATCTCCAAAGACTCCGCGGCCATCTCCAGAAGCACAAACCATCAAATCAACAACTAAACGTTCCCCGAAAACTCCCAAGAAGAGGACCCCTGACAAAGTGGTAGAATCAGAGGAAATAACAGAAGGTAGGAAGAAGATGACTGTGACCAAAGGAAGTTTTCCTAAGTGAATATATTACATATGCAGATGGCAGACTGGTGCTAGCATTTTATCATGGGGCTGTGAAAAGTTTGAAACATTCAGATACATAAAAGACTAGTTAAATTGTCTGAAAAAATAACTACTTATATAGCATTTAAGGTTTGCAAGGCATTTTACAAATATCTCATTTAATCCTTACGAAAATCTTATGAGGTAGGTATTATTCCCATTTTACAGAAGAGGAAACTGGGGCAGACAGCAGTCTTGACTTGCTCAGGGTCAACACAGCTCTTCAGTGTCTGAAGCAGGACTCAGCTCTAGCACTCTAGCCACTGAGCCGGCTAGCTGCCTCCACTTAAAATAGACAATTTAAAACAAAGTTGGCATTCTTTAAAGTGCAGGTAAGGCAGAAGCATAACTGTTGATCTCTCTTTGATTTCCCAAACCCAAGAATGAAAATAGGTATAAATCACTATAATCTTAAAAGCTCCACTCAGGCCTGCCCTGAGTCTGGCTTCTAAGAAAGTTGTACTTTTAAAGAGTACTGGCAAAGCTGGGATGTGGGAGAGAAATTGGTCCAACCAATATCATTTGGGTGCTCTTCTTTCATGACTCTGAAATACATCCTGTCACGTGCAAGGGAATGATGATGCCCTCTACTCAATTTTATTCAGGAAATAGACATTTTCTGATCAATACAAAGTCCGACTCCATTCTTGTTTTATTTGAACTAGATGGACTACTGTGGAAAAGTTACAGTTCACACAATCCACTTCTTTATTTGATTACAGAACATTCTGTTTCTGAAAATCAGGAATCCTCCTCTTCCTCTTCTTCTTCCTCTTCAACTGTTCGGAAAACCAAGTCTTCCAAAAATTCAGCTGCTAATACAGTACCCAAGAAGAAACCCAAAGGTTTGAGCATTGATACAGATCAAATGCTATATCAATGCTAAATTAAGATTTTATAACGTGAAAATATTGGGCGGAGGCAGTAATATTTGGTGATTTATTTTTTTAAAATTGGGAAAGGGGCAATAACCATGTAAATACTGTTTCAGAAAATACAGAATGAAGATTTCTAGAAGTTTTCTTATACTTTAAAATATAGTATGTTTGAATAAAATTAGAGAATATTAGGCCAAGATGAGGATCCTATAAGGAAACAAATAACTAACCTCTTGTAGGAAACTGACAAAAACAATGAATTTTCTAATCCAATTCAACCAATTCTTAATGTTTACTATGTAGAAGGCATTGGAGATACAAGAACAAAATAAATAAAACAAATGCCCTGTCCTCAGGGCACTTATATTATTACACACATATATAAATACATATGTACACATTTTTTAGCTATTAAAATTTAAAACATCACTAAATCTTTCAGAATACTGTGTATATGTATACATACACATATACACATATGTATATACATATATGGATTGCCTATATATGTGAATATACACACATGTGTGCACACATATACACAGTTATATCCTAATTATTATGAATAATGAATCGCATGAAGTGGTTATCTGTATTCAAATTTGCACTATTTGCAGTTATAATTCTGTAAAATGTGGTAATGGCTCCAACCCAATGGAAATATGGAAATCTACAATGTGAATTCAAATAATGCAATGACTTGAAGAGATTCATTATTTGCACTAATTGGGACTTGGGTGTGTGTGTGTGTGTGTGTGTACGTGCTTGTATAATTGGAGAGAGGAGAGAGCATAAACAACTAGGGAGAGCAGGTTCAGGAAAGGATCCTTTAGGAGGTGGCACATGTTCAGAGCCTTCCAGAAAGCTGGGGAGGGATTCTAAGGGACAGAAGCGTGGAGGGAATAAACTCCAGCCTATACAAAGACATGGAGGCTGGAGAAAAGAATGCTGTATTCCATTAACAGCAGATAGGCTAATTTGGATGGAACATAAAGTTCATGAAGGGGAATAATATGAAATAAACTCAAAAAGGCATCCTGGAGCCAGTTTTTTAAGACCTTTAAATGCCAAGTTGAAGATTTTGTATTTTGTCCTCAAGGTGAGAGGGAAGGTTTTTGTGATGGGGAGTGACATGGTCAGATTTTGCTCTCAGAAGAATTTTTTTTTGACAGTGGTGTAGTGGAGTAGAGGAGAGAGTGGTAATCAGGAGTCCAGCTAGGAGGCTGTTTGCAAGAGTCTAGGAAAGAAGTGATAAGTACCTGAACCAGGGTTATGAGTGAAGGAAAAGGATATGGATGCAAGACATGTTGTAGAAATAGAATTGACAATACTCAGCAACTAACTGGGCACCAGGGGTAGGAGGGATGAGGAGAGGGAGAGTTATTCTTACTGACTCTCAAACTCTCTCCTTTCTTCCAACCCCCAAACCTCACCTACCATTCCTCACTCTATTTAATCCCCTCACTCTTTTCTCTGATGCTAATATACACCTCTCTTCCTAGTCAGTGACTTTGCTCAAGGGATTTATTCTCTCCTATCTGATGCTCTTGGACTCCATGGTCTCACTGAGTTCCGTATTGACGATAGGGGTCTCACATCTATTCCATATTTACCTTGGGGGTATTTCCTATATCACCTGAAGTTATAAACATCTTGCAAAAAAACTAATGGGGGATACACATTTTTTGTTTGTTTGTTTGTTTTACTGCAGAAGCCCACATTGGCCTCATTATGTGTGAGAAGAGTAGGTAAAGAAAGGATAACAGCTCATAGGCATATATGTATAAGAAGAAAGAGCTGAGACAATAATGTTTCTTGAGAAAATGGATAAAGGAATTGGGATTATAGGATGAAGAAGACTGAGAGAGCAGATGAGAGGAGAAATGAAGAGAAGAAACATTTGGGAATGGAGAGTATGATGGGCATGCCCATTTTCCCTGAAATTCCATAAGTTGCCTCTCATTGTATAACAAGAATATGTTATGTTTTCATAACACTTCTTACCCTTTACATTCTTCTCTCTATTGATACAGATGATAGCATTGTGAGGCAGGGAGTACAGGTAATTAGTTACATCATCATTTTACTTGTACAGAAACTAAGGCCCAAAGAAGTTACGTGACTTGACCAGAGTAACACAACTAGTGAGAGGAAGGACCTGTATGTGAAAGCAATGCAAAGACCATTCAACAAATAACTTGAGATGTACATTTTTCCATAGCTAAAGATTCAAAGAAGAAGAGAACCCCCAAAGACAAGCCTACTCCAGCACCTCCAGCTGTAGATGATGCAGGAAGTGGATTAGACAATGGGCCTTTCAAGCCCACTGCTGCTCCTGAAGCTACTGTTCCTACCTTCCAGCCCAATAAAGTCACCACAAGACTCAAAATGACAACAGCAGCACCGCCAGTAACTTCTAAGGAGAGTAATAAGGTCACACCTAAGAAAACTAAAACAACTGAAAAGGAGACATCAACAGCTGCTAAAGAGACATCAGTTGTAACAAAAGAGGAGACTAGTGCAGATAAACAGATCTCAACTACAGCTAAAGAGACAACTACTTCAGCAAAAGAAACACTGACTACAGAGACAATGACAGCTGCTAAAGACCCTAAGCCCACACCTAAGGACCCTGAGCCTACACCCAAAGACCCCAAGCCTACACCCGAGGACCCTAAGCCCACACCAAAAGACCCCAAGCCTACACCCGAGGACCCTAAGCCCACACCCAAAGACCCCAA
>NW_020954567.1:26527035-26672161 GCF_900497805.2 Vombatus ursinus
CCCAAGCCTACACCCGAGGACCCTAAGCCCACACCCAAAGACCCCAAGCCTACACCCGAGGACCCTAAGCCCACACCAAAAGACCCCAAGCCTACACCCGAGGACCCTAAGCCCACACCCAAAGACCCCAAACCTACACCTGAGGACCCTGAGCCTACACCTGAGGATCCTGCTCCCTTTCCCAAAGACACAACTTCTGTACCTACTACACCTGAAGTGACTACAATTGCTAAGGGTAAAGTAACTGAAAAAGATACACCTACTGCTCCCAAAATCACAGCTGTTCCACCTAAGGTGACAAGTACAACCACTGAAGTGACAACAAGAACAGTCAGTTCACCAAAAGTGACAACTAAAGTGACAACTACTACAGCTAAAGCAACAACTACTGCCACCAAAGTGACAACTACTACTGCTAAAGAAACAACTACCAAAGCTGAAGAAACAGCAACTGTATCAGATGAGAAAACTCCTCCTAAAGTGACAACTCCTACACCTAAAAAGCCAACTCCTAAAATGACAACCACCACAACCAAAGAGACAACTGCTATACCGGATGAGACTACTACTCCCCCTAAAGTCACTCCTAAGCCTAAAACGACAACTCCTGTCCCTAAAGTGACAACCACCACAACCAAAGAGACAACAACCACAACCAAAGAGACAACTGCTGTACCGGATGAGACTACTACTCCCCCTAAAGTCACCCCTAAGCCTAAAACGACTACTCCTGTCCCTAAAGTGACAACCACCACAACCAAAGAGACAACTACCACAACCAAAGCAACAACTGCTGTACCGGATGAGACTACTACTGCCCCCAAAGTCACCCCTAAACCTAAAAAAACTCCTGTCCCTAAAGTGACAACACTGAAACCAGTGAAGACAACAAAAAAGACACCCACAAAAGCCAAGGAAACAACCATGGTAACAAAAGACAGAACTACTCCTTTGGTTCCAACTCCTGACCCTAAAGTGACCAACAAGAAGACTGCATCTGCACCTAAGAAACCAGTAACTACACCTAAAATCACAACTACAAGTGAAGAGACATCAACAATGACTGAAGTGAACTCTACGCCACTGGCTGAGGCTATCCTTCAAACCATTCCTGGACCCAACAGAAGGCCAAACTCAGAAATAACAACCTCTCTTACTATAACAGAAGTCACTCCAAAGAATGAAAATGTAAATGTTTTTGAGCAGCAGAAGCCTTACCTGAATTCTAGGCCTCCTGTGTTTATTCCAATAGGTATCCCGGGTTCTAGCATCTATGGGGGAAGACCCAGTCAAGGCATTGTTAACTTGCCAATGCTTTCAGGTAATTTGAACAGTCTGATATTCTTCTATTTTCTGTATGTAATGATGACATGTCTACAAAATTACATTATCTGAATTGATTAGTGTTCAACATCAGGAAAATATACATTGCATCAGACTAGCCATGATAAGGATCAAAGGAAAAATGATAAGGTAGAACATCTGGAATTGGTTTATCTTGTTATCTTTGATAGATTTTGATTTGTCCAGGCTACTTCTAGAGGTCATCACCTGAAACTGGGAGATGGTGATTTTTATGTTATTCTTTAAAAGAATTAGGAAACTGGTAATGATATTTTGGTACTTTGTTGTTTTTTTTTTATATGAAACATTTGAGAGCAAATTATTGCCAATCCACTAAGAGTTTAATACATCTTGTCCACCTTAAAAATGGTAAAACAAGAAGCAAACACAAAAAGTGAGCTCACTAAAACTCCAAAAAAATACTTCAAAAAGTCTGTTACATAGGCATAATGACAGTTCATTAGTCAGTTTTTTCAGTAGTCTTGAGTTGAAGAACGCCGGTTTTTTTTACCAGCCACTCCTGTCATGTTTCTGGTATCTTGAAGCTGTCCACATTTGACATGTTTCTCTAGGTCAGCAGGAATCATCAGTCTTTTGAAACCAAGGCACTGAATGGTACGTTGACCATTCAGAGAGCCACGAAAGCTCATTACGAATAACTAACTCTTTAACAGCCCTACATTTCTTATACTGTCAAAAAAGTTGGTTGAACTTTAGTCTGCAGACTCCTTTAAACATTTCATCTTTTCAATGATATATTTTAAGAAATCTTCAACCCTACCACAAAAGGTGAAATGAAAACTTCAATACTTAATACTTCAGTAGTATTTAGTGGTAATACGTTAGTAGATCTGTGAACTATTTGATAAGGGTACTCCAGCCAACAGGTAGACCTTGAAACCTGCCCACGCCTTCTTATCTCATGCAGCATTTCTCCTTGTCCTCCAGTAAATGCTTCACAAGAAGCCCACCCACCATTCTTTGAGCCTTCTGAAAGAGGTCTTTAGATATTATATTGATTATATATTATATATTATATATATATCATATCATATTATATTGATTATATTTTATTGATACTACTGAGCACACAGCCTTTCTTTTTTCTGTACTTTCATCTCCCCTTGACTCCCCCTCCTCTTAGCCGCTTTCTCATTCGAGTACTGAGAAGAAAATACAAATGAATCCTGACATTCCTGGTAAAGATATCTGAATCAATTGCTTATTATTCTAATCAGTATTCTCTATGATTTTTTCCTTCCAGAACAATATTTCTGAGCCACCTCTCCCTAATGTGTGCTATCTTCTTCTATTAGAAAGTAAGATCCTTGAGGGCAGACTGTTTTGCTCTCTTGTATTTTTATCACTAGCATTTACCATGGTGCCTGGTACACAGTAGAATATGAACTGGACTGATGATTTCATTGGTATAGGGAACTAACTCCTGGTGAGGAAACTCTACCTATAAAGGTTGGCATTTTTGTTGCAGCTTATAGCTCTAGAGAGTTGACTAGAATTAAGAGAGATTAAGTGAGTTGCCCAGGGTTACATAGCCACTATGAGTCAGAATTCTTCCTGTCCAATTTCCATCTATTATGTCATGCTGCCTTTAGTAAGTCCTTAATCAATGCTTTTTTCATTCATTTTCATTCATTCATTCATTTCATTTTCCTTAGCTCTTTTATAGTCATAATTTTTTGATAATCTCTTTTATGCCACTTCTTGTATATACTTCTTTACTAGTAAAGTGTTTAGTCTACTAACATGCACTACATAGCTCTCTATTGCCTTGGAATAACCTATAATTATGATTCTTTGGAGATAGAGGTATTTATTCCATGAGTCATAATGGAAACCTATTGGATTTAAAAAATGGTTTTTTTTGTTTCAAAGAAAATCTTGGGGTCATTTAAAGCAGTGCGAAATTTCCCAAATGCAAGTTAGACTGCTATTTTTACTCCTTTTCAGTTCTGGGCCTAATTTATTGCCCATCTGAACTGAACAACAACAAAACAATTGCAGAACTGAACAACAACAAAAAACAAAGATTTTCCACATTGGGTTAAAGTATCCTCATAGAATCACAAAGTTTTAGGTTTGGATTCAGAAATCAGCTAAAGGTCCAAGATGCTCATTCCATAGGAGGAAACTGAAGCCAACTGGTTATTTGTCCAAGGCCACATAACTAGGGAGTATCAGTCAGGCCTAGAACCTAGGGCTCCCGACTATATTTAGATTCCATGAAAAAGAGCTTTAAACTCACTTGGTTGGTCTAAGTTTAACTTTAGTGGAATACTTTCTAAACAGAATAGAATTATGAAATATATGATCATCATCTTTGAAATCCAATTCTATCCCTTCTGTTTCGAATTATGTTATCTAAAAGCAGAAATTATGATGAAAAAAAAGCCACTGAATGTTGTAGAATCTAGAGGAAGGAATGAAAAAAAAATTACTTTTTGTTATGTTTTACATTCTCCTTCTTTTCTCCACCTTGTTCTCCCACTAACGTATACTTTATACTGATTATTTCAGATGAGACTAACTTATGCAATGGCAAGCCAGTAGATGGACTGACTACTTTGCGCAATGGGACACTGGTCGCATTTCGAGGTAAGCTGAACATAAAAAATACTCTTTCCTCACTGTTTGACTTTGTGGCTTTTATGAGAATACCACAGCTGTGAAATATTGTCCTGGCGGCGGGGCATCATTGGATCTACTCATTGGAAAAGACTCATATAATGCTTCCAGACACTGAGACTTTCAGATACTGTCTTTGTAAAATATGCTGTATCAAATATGTGGTTGCCTACCCGGAGCCTGAAGTGAAATAAATGCATTCAGAGATGCATTCAAAATACTTGGGCAGGTAGGATATTTCTCCTCTGCTCATGAGGTTGTGTCACTTTCATTTCATGCTGATTAGAATGACTTCAAAATTTCTATTTCCTGCCTTTCTTTTGGAAAAATGTCACTAAAGCTTGATGCATAGATGTAGGTATATCAAAAAGGCAGGAAGGGAAGTGGATGAGTTGTTCAAGGTCACAGCTAGATGGTTGCAACATAAATTTCAGTTCTATCATAATCCTTATTCCATATATTTGCACCTCAGTGCTTGCTTCACAGATTCATTAGTTTTTCTGCTCTAGGTATCCTCTCTTCCTATACAGGCTGCAACCCAATACACCTTACTAGATAATCTTCGTGAATTGATGTGACTAAAAATGCCATCATCTTGTGTCCAACCTTCTGGGCTTAGGCCTCTTTGAAAAAAACTAGTTGGTCCTTGGACAACTGATGTAGTCTGTTGCCAGGATGGTACTCAAAGCCTTGCCACCTTAGTAGAACCTACTAGGGCTTGACCTCTGCTGGCATTGCTTTCAAGGACCCAGCGCCATTGTTATCACATCAAGATAAAGGTGTTGGAGTTGGACTTTAATGGATAATAGCCATATTTACCTTGTAAGCATCAGATTATTTTCAATCTGGAGACCTAAATTATCAATCCTTTTCTGAAAACCCCTCAAACTTATCTCTTGAGAAATTTTAATAGCTGTACTAGTGTAATTTTGAAAATGTTAAGATTTTCATGTTGGACAAGAATTCCTAATAGTGCTAATACTTTTTATCCATATATTGATTTCTATTTTTCTAAAATGTTTTCATGCATACAAGGATGGTTGCCTTGAAGAAGTTTCAATTGTAAACTGGCTTTTGGGATAAAATTAAGTGACTATGTTTACTCTTTTCTTACATGTTTAGGTCATTATTTCTGGTTGTTGAATCCATCCACTCCCCCATCACCAGCTCGAAGAATTACTGAGGTTTGGGGTATCCCTTCTCCCATTGACACTGTCTTTACTAGATGTAACTGTGAAGGAAAAACTTTCTTTTTTAAGGTGAGTAAAATAATTTACCAAAAGAAAAATGGCAGCAGTAATTTTGCTCATTGATGTATTACTGGTCATGAGGGTTCAAAAAGATAGGCTAACATTAAGTATCACAGAACAATCCTACTCTTAAGTTTTTGTTCACCGATATTTAATGATAAGAACAACAAAGTCTAAAGATTACCCAGTTAATGAACTGTGTTTCTAGATTCTTTCTCCTTTTATTTATAAAAAGATGAGCTGTATCTGTAGGCATAAAATTAGATTTAATCTTAGTAGACACATATTTAATGGTTCATCAGTATCCAGAAATGGGGAACTTGTGGCCTTGAGGCCATATGTGGCCTTCTAGGTCCTTGGATGCTAGGTCCTTTGAGTTCAAGTTTTACAGAACAAATCCTTTTATTAAGGGGATTTGTTCTGTGAAGTTTGGATTCAGTCAAAGGGCCGCACTTGAGGACCTAGCGGGACACATGTGACCTTGAGGCCGCAGGTTCCCCACCCCTGTTCCTCCACCAATAACTGAAAACCATCTAAACCTCTACACATGCTTTCATGAGTTTCTCTAGCCAAAAATAAACAACACAAAAATATACATGTAGCTGTAAAATTTTTGGTAATGGGCCTCTTTAAACACAGTGAGGCTGTTCCTCAAATGGCATATATTCACTGGACCCATACTGGGCCATTTCTAGCTTGGTAGGACCCGTTGAATTTGTGCTCTGCCCTCCACATTGTAACTCCTATGTCCTAAAATATTCCAGTAATACTTAGTATTTCTCTCCCCCTCCACACCTCTACCCCTTTCATCTACTCTTCATTCCTGTCAAGTTGGTCTAACTATTCCCCATACATGTCAGTCTATTTCTTCCTTTGGTCCCTTTGCACAGATGCATCAGGTCCAGAATGCACACCCTTAACTCCATTTTATAGAATCCCTAACCACTCAGATGCTACTTCCTAAAGGAGGCTTTTTCTGACACAAACTTCTCCCTACTACTAGGTACAAGAAGACTTTCTCTTATTTGTTCATGTATACATTGTATTATTAATAGAATGCAATCTCCCTGAAGGCAGAAACTATTTAGTTTTGTCTATTTCTCAACACGTAGCAACACACAGACACTCTATGGTTATTTAATGTATTGAAATTGTTGATTGCATCATATTTTGGAAAGGGCACTGGATTTACATTTCATTACCTAGCTCCTTATTTTAATACCTGTTTGACTTTGGACAAGTCACTTAATCCAGTTTCTTTATCTGTAAAATGAGGAGCTGGACTGGTTGACCTCTAGGTCCTTCCAGCATACGTCTATGAATCTGTGATCCTAAATGAATTTGAATTACCTCTGTACCATGATGAAGCAGTAGTAGGAGATAACTTACAAAAAATAGCTTCCACTAAGATAAAGGTTTTACCTTAGGCATTTAATTAAGAAAGTATTTATTAAATTCCCTTCTCCCTGCTCCCTGCCCCCTACCCCCTAATCTACTAATATTTTGTTATCATGTATTAGGATTCTCAGTACTGGAGATTCACCAATGATGTAAAAGATCCAGGTTATCCTAAACCAATTGTTAAAGGATTTGGAGGTCTAAATGGGAAAATAGTGGCAGCTCTATCAATAGCAAAATACAAGAACAGGCCGGAATCTGTGTATTTTTTCAAGAAAGGTACGTAGAGTTTAAATTATCCGCAGAATTATGACACTTAAGATTTCTACAAAAATCAACATAATGGACAGTGAAGCTTTGGTTGCCAGGGAAACATACATCTACTTAACTTCTGTATTTATTACTAGGTTTACTGATACCAAAGCTATAGCTGCCTTGTAGATAAGGGAGTACTAGCCTGGGAGTCAAAGGACTGGGTTCTAGTGCCCACTAGATTTGCTGCTCTACCATTAATTTGCTGCCTGATCTTTGTAAAGTTACATATAATTTTTAGGCTTCAATTTTCCTGATTCATAAAACAAAGGGGCTATAAATATGTTGAACTACAAGTTCCTCTCTCTGCTAATTATTTTAATAACTTTTATGATTTTAATGTAATGCCTCTTGGAATAATTTTTTTGGGGTGCTTAAAACATAAGAGACACGAATAACCAGTTAAACTGTGAAAGCTACTTTTTTATCTTTTCCTAAATGAACAACTTTCACAACATAATCTATTTCCATATTAGGTGGCACCATTCAACAGTATACTTATCAACAGGAACCAACTAAAAAGTGTTCTAGAAGAAGATCCACTATAAACTATTCAGTTTATGGAGAACCCACCCAAATCAGGAGGCGTCGCTATGAGCGGGCTATCATTTCCTCCCAAACACATACCATTAGAATAAGCTATTCACCCGTCAGAGTTACTTATCAAAAAGGTAAACCACACATTTTGTTACATATGTTGTGTTAGGAATGAAAGTTTAAATGATTGTTGTTTGGCTTCATATAGTAAGGCTATGCATAAACACCTAAGCAGTCTGAATTGGGGGATCTGGAATTCAAGATTATGCCACGACTTACGTTATTTGGTACAAAACCTTTATTCCCAGAAATTACACAAAGGTCAGTGTTATGCTGTCCCTACTTCACTTCTCTGCCTGGGAAAGGGGTCATTTACTCAGGTTGGCTTGATTTAAGTTTATGGTCTACTTACTCAAATATCTTTTGTGATATAAAAAATGTATCTCACACACACAGGTTTCCTGCATAATGAAGTTAAAGTGAATACAGCTTGGAGAGGCCTTCCAAACATGGTTACCTCAGCTATAGCACTGCCTAACATTAGAAAACCTGATGGTTATGATTACTATGCCTTTTCTAAAGGTAAGTGATTAAGATAAATCTTAATGGCTACATGAGCTGACTATTCAACCACGAATAACTCAAAGACAGACAATTGTAAACTGGTGACTAGAGAGATAAGATCTAAACATCCTTGCTACAACCATTTAAATTCAATTTAGGTATAGAAAATTGTATCCTATCATCTCGGAGATTAGAACTCTGTAAAGTTAAATAAGAGTAATCTGAGTAAAATTTTGTAGATTCAGCCTGACATCTGTAAAGCTTTACTGCAAATTTCAGTATATAGAGTATACTGATTTAAGTTTGCTAAATTCATTTAATTTGCCTAAGGATTTTCCTCCAGTTCATCATTATTTTACAGATTAGTGCGGATACTTTTTTGAAGGGTGGGTAGAATAGTTTGACATATGACATGTAAATGAATTAAAAAAGGATTTCATTTGCTGGTTTAAAGTAAGAAAATTTGGGTTCAAATCCCAGCTCTTTCACTTACTATCTGAAGGACATTGGGAAAGTCATTTAACCTATCTGGGCCTCAGTTTCCCATTTATTTATTTTTAGGCAATTGGGATTAAGTGACTTGCCCAGGATCACACAGCTAGTAAGCGTCAAGTGTTTGGTCTGAGGCCGGATTTGAACTCAGGTCCTCCTGACTTCAGGGCCAGTGCTCTATCCACTGTGCCACCTAGCTGCCCCCTCAGTTTCCTATTTATAAAATGACAGGGTTGGACCACATGACCATAGGTCTATATGACTCTTATAATTGTGAAAAATGTTCATTTAGAAATTATTAACAGTTGCATATCTGAAATGTAGTAAAAGCTCATATTTCAAACAATTAAGTGTCTTGTTCATCAGAAAATTTGAATAATCAAATGGGAAAAAGGGCTTTAGTGGGATAATAAAAACAAATTATCCCTATTTTATTAAAAACTTTTTCTTTTCATCTAGATCGATATTATAACATTGATGTGCCTAGCAGAACAGCAAACTTAATCATCACCCGTTCTGGACAGACACTATCCAATGCCTGGTATAAATGTCCATAAGTCTGATTTCAAAAGATATGAATAACTTAAAAGAAAATAATATTTTGACACAAAAATGATTTTATTAATAAAGTTGTTGAAATGTGTGCATACCAATTTAAGTACAAAGCACGTTTAACCTCAGCAATCATTACACTAAAACAGTAGCACATTTGACAGTCTTATTCACAACTACAATAATAGTTTACAAAACCTTTAATTTATATTTCCTCTGTTTAATCCTCCTCTGCCTCCCATTGCATGGGTCACACCTGTAGGAGGAAAAAAAAAAGAAGCAAATATAAATATTCCCTTTTAAAAAAAAATCTATCAACAACGGTGTCAGATTTTTTCACTCTATTTTTACGATTGGCTAGAATGCAATCGATTTCCAGTTTTTATTACTGTTACATATTTAAAAGTAAGTTTTACATTTTTATGACACTAAGACTCAGCATACAATTTCTGTGTAGGAAAGTAGGATAAGGGAACTATTAAAAGACTCCTCCATCTTTGTATTAGTTAGGCAGAATCACCTAAAAATACTTTCATTTGTTATATGTAAAGAGGAAAGAAGGGAAGTGATGGTTAAAGATCAGATGCAACATTTTAATTTTTCAAATTTTATTTTAGATGAGGAAAGAACATGATAGAATACTGTGTCATCAGTTAAATGTAATGATGCAATAACCCTCTTTCCCCAAATTAGCCCCTAAAGCACACATATTTGGTAGATGATGTTAATCTGCTCAGGTTTAGGACACTTGCTCTGATTCATATGAACTATTTCTCCCTCCTGCCCCTCCACCCAACCACATTCCTAGTCATGAAAGAATCTTACCTCTTTGTCGGTTAAACTGACGACCCCGGACCCCCGTTCTCAAAGTCTGAGGCTGAAGCCTGACTCGTCTGAAAGGCTTAGGTTGACTACTGCTAGTATCTGAGAAGAGAAGATAGATTAGATGAGTTTGTCACTGAAGCAAAAGCTAAATGCATGAATGGATAAAACTGCAAACAAATGTCCTTTAGATTTAATGTTTTTAAAAACTATTTAATCATGTAATATGTTGACTTTTAAAAAACTAAATAAAAACCTCAGAATGAAAAAAGTGCTTACCTTTTTTCTTTGACTTTTAAATATTATTTGGTTAACTGAACGATATTAATTTCACACAAAAAAACCTTCAAAGGAGTGAACTATTTTATCTATTCTAAACAACTGTTAAGAATTATTACTGTGATTTCTTGAGTCAAAATAATTTATCAAGAAAACCACTACATTTTTGTTTCATTTGTTCTTTCTTTAAAATATCTTGATCTTAAATGACTAGTTCCTTTCTCTTAAAGTGAATGTCTCATGAAGGGGAAAGGGCTCAGATTTCCTAATTATTTCAATAAATATTTAAAAACTATTTCTATGAACTTTACATGCTACATATAGATAGTCACAAATGCTTTGAAGTTTGCTTCACATTTATATTTCTTAGGGAAAAAACCTCTTGGGGGGGAGGGGAGGGGAGAACATCAAAATAGTCTGTACATATTCCTAAACTTTGGCAATGGAAGAAAGCATTGGTGGTAACAGAAAATTTCAGAAAGACTACAAATAATACAAGTTAGGCAACAGTGGACAGGAGGAAATACGCTTTAAATTTGAGTGCTACTAAGAAGTGCCCTGAATTTCCAGAAGAAATTCAGGAAAAAGAAAAGAAGCTACTTTTCAAGGCTGTGTGTGTGTGTGTGTGTGTGCACGCACGTGCATGCACATGCATGTATATGAGAAAGTGCTGCTGTTGGGGAGTTGAGAGACATGAATTTAAGCCCTGCATCTGACACTTAGTAGCAGTGCGACAAGTGGGATGGTCACTTAACTTCTAAATGCCTCAGTTTTCTCATCTGTGAAATGGAAATAATACTTTTCACACTCTTGCTGTGAAGATAAAAATGAGAAAATACATGGAGAGTACTCTGTAAATCTTACAGTGCAATATAAATATCAGCAATTATTATGTTCCTGTAGTATAGTACTATAGAGGCTTTATCCCCTTCTTTTTTGTAATTGGCCTAGAAAATCCTAGAAGGCAATATTACAAAACCTGATGACTTGTTCTTTCCTCTAATGCTGGATCACCTAACAAGGGGTGAGTTTTATGACACCACAAAATGGGGGGTGGGTGGGTTTGGACCAATAAAATAATCCACAGAGCAAAAAAATACTCTGAACAGATCACTGAGGGATCAATATATTAATATATCAATGACTGAAACAAATCTATCTTAAAACTAAGAAATAACTTTGAAGTTTTAGAAGAATACAGCTTATGTTTATATAGAATTCTAGTTACAAAATACCCTATATGTTTCAATAAGCCTTAAAACAAAGTACAAAATGTTATTTTACAGATGTAGACATGGGAACTCAGAGGAATTAAGTCATAAGGTCACAAAATTAATAAGCAGAGGAGCTGAGATGTTATTCAGTATATAAACTTAGTTCTACTTATTTCCAAGCTCTTCTATTGTTCATACCCTTTGGGATCTTCAAGAAACTTCAAAAATTTGAAAAGGCAAATTTTTAAACTAGTTGAATAAATGAATGATTCAGCAACTTATTATTTCTTGATTCATTCATCACTTCTGAAGGTCTGAAGCATGTGCTACTCCTGCCCAATAAACAGAAAACTTTTGCAACAGTGACTTCAAAATGAACTCGATGTTCCTCTACTTAATGGTGTATATCTGTATACATACATCTATATATGTAAGCACATACAAAAATAAGTAAGCCTGTGATAGAAACAGTGTAAGTGCATTAAAGAGATCTTTGATTTGGGTTTGAGTTCTGCCTCAGACACTTACTAATTGTGTAATCATGGGTAAAGTCACTTAATTTCTCAGAACCTCCATTTCCTTGTCTTTAAAATTTGAATACTACTCCTTTCACTGCATCTCACAGGGTTGTAGTGAAGAAAACGCTCTGAAAGACCTAAAGCATGATACAAGTAAACATGTGTTGTTATTATCATTAATTAGAAGAGGCTGTATTAAGTGCAGGTTGGCTGCATCTCTGTTCTAGTCAAAGTGACAGAATGTACCTGCAGAGGAACTGGACGGAGGATCTTGGCTGGTAGAAGGAAGATCAGACTCATCAGATGCCTGAACAGGTTCTTCCTCCTGCTGACTATCAATTTCTAGGCCTGTTTCCGAACTAATTCTAATGGAGGAAAAAAAAAGGGAACTCATCAGAAACTACAAAAGTGCTTCTAGTGGTAAAATGCTAAACCAGTTAACTAAACGCTGATAAAGAGATTATAGCTTGTAAATATTGCATAAAGGCAAAATCTTTCTCAAGCATTCAGAGAGGCCACTTTGCTAGATGATCATTAAGGATCCTTCCATTCTGAATTTTATGATGTATATAATCAGTTCATGTGCAAAATATATTAAATCCTTATGGAAATTCCTCTAGATTTTCTTCCAATAGTAACAAGACAAGGAGTAGCCTGGCACAGTAGATGGAATGCAGCCTTGCATCAGATATAGTTGGACCTATACTGGCTACATGATGAGGGGCAGTTTATCAGCAGGTAGGTCACTTAACCTTTCAGTGCCCCAGGAAACTCTCTAGGCCAATTTGTAAAGCAGTTGCTGATCTGCAGCAGTGAAAGGAGTTTTCCACAAAGATGGTTCAGGACAAACTGCACCCCAATCCCAAACCCCTCCCCAAAGCCCCCTTTTTCCTTTATCTAGTAAGATTTCCTAATCTTTGATTCTATCCTTTATTTTAATATTAAGCTATGTTTTCCTTTTCTCTGAAACCACACAGGCTTCAAAGGGAAGGATTCTGAAAGTCATAAAAAGTTGGTTGTCAGGACCAGTATTTTACAAAGTATTTTAGTGTTATTTCAAGTACTAAAAGACATTCTTA
Source organism: Vombatus ursinus (assembly GCF_900497805.2). NCBI lineage: Eukaryota > Metazoa > Chordata > Mammalia > Diprotodontia > Vombatidae > Vombatus > Vombatus ursinus. Next base: position 26,540,040 of record NW_020954567.1, read on the forward strand.
GTTATGAATGACTTGACTATATAGTTTGTGGATTATCCAGATCCCCTGCTTCTTTTTCCTTGGGCTTTTTGGTAATTTGAATGCTCATTTGCACCCCCACAGAGAAATAAAAGGGCTTTAAATACTCAGTAATGAATTAAATTCCTGGTAAATACCTCTTGATGAAGTAACTTTTCTTACTCAAACATGTGATTTTTATATTATCCATGTATTTAAAATTATCCTTTTCCTTCATTACCACAATCAAATAAAGCTGGTTACAACTTAATTTCATGCTATTTTTCAAGCTTAAAACCTATTTAGTTAGTACTAGTAGCACTTCTCTATCACCCAAACTACCAGAAAGCCAGGCTATAGAGCCATTTTGCAGGCAATAAAAATGCTATTTTAAGATTTGCATTTAATGGTTTTTTTCCCCCTCATATACCATACAAAGAAATGTCGATGAGAAATATTTGATCATGCACTGAAATGTGGTTCTGATAAGAAAAAAAATCCCCCAAAACAACAACAAAAAACTGAGTGCATCTAAGGGAAATTTCATGCAATGTGTTTTAGTGCTGACGCCATTAAGGCACCATTGTTAACTAAAGCAACAAACAGGAAGAATATACATGATGAAAACAATTCCTTTTCATAGAGGCAACATTCAACATTCTAGGTAGCTGGGTAGTGATTATTATTACTATTTTTTGGTTTAAATGTGTGTCCATGAGGCCCAATGACTTACTCAAATTTTCAGTCACAGAATCATATATACAGCAATCAGCATTGCTGATGCCTAACTATCACAGAGTAACTGACAAACTCAAGGGAAGCTCATTTTCACAGCTCTATAATAATGTGAATCTGCCAATTCTCATCAAGGTATGAGGGAAAAAAACACTGCATCAAAATTTTACAGCTCAAAGTTACCGTAGAAATCACAAAGCTCACTCCCTTAATTTTACAGATGAAATAAAGGTTAACTTGGTCAAGGCTTCCCACTGAATAACTGGCAGAACTGGGGACTTCAATTGGGACTTTTCAGATTGCCTTCTTGGGACTCTTTCACTACAGTGCCCCTTAGAACTACTAAAGTAAAAAAACCAAGATTACTAGTATGTCCTAAAATAAACCATTCTAAATGATTAAAAAAACAATATGGCTAGTTTAATCATGAAATCAAGCTGTATTTTATAGGTTATTAAAGGTTTTATTTTTTTTATCAATATGTGAATGTTTCAAACAACTAATTAAAACTGATTTGATGACATAAGTTTTTAAATAATGGCATTTCAGAGTCATTAGTTACAGAAATTAAATTGCTCTCTGAATCAGAGGGTAATCACTTGATTTTCAAAAATTTCCCTTCTTGTAAAGGCAAATCTCAACTACTCAAGCTAATAACACAGGGGAATCATTTGGTATTTTGTTGGCACGCAGGAACTAACAACATGAGAAAATGACTAAGAAGCTTGCTTTATGGTAGACAATTCAATTTTGAAATAGCAAATTCTTATTTAAAAATTCAGATAGCGAGGTAGCTGGGTGGTGCAGTGGATAGAGCACTGGCCCTGGAGTCAGGAGGACTCGAGTTCAAATCCGGCCTCAGACACATAATATTTCCTAGCTGTGTGACTCTGGGCAAGTTACTTAACCCCAACTGCCTCACTAAAAAAAAAAAAAAAAAAATTTCAGATAGGATATAAATTTCATCCCACTGTTATTTACCCCACTAGCAATTTCTGATGTTTATAGACACACTTTCCATAAACTAAAACATATTTCATGACCCTAAACTGTTAGTAAGTATTCTGAGTCCTAAAGAAAGCATTATTCATTAAATAAACATATTACCCTTCAGGTTCTGTCTCCACAAATACTTCATCTCCATCATCACCTGTCCCTGTTTCTGTAGTTGTGGATAAACTGCCAGTGGATGTTGTCACCATTGGAACAGATTGAGATGCATGCTCAGAAGAATCAGTAGTAGTACTTTCTGTAAATACAGTCACTAAAAAAGACAGGAAAAACAACTTAGTTTAAATTCCTCGGCACACAATATTTAGTAAGAAATTGAAGGGGTCAGACAACAGTGTTTCCATTTAAGAAATTTTTTTTATTAATTTATTTTGATTTATCAACAATCACTTCCATAAGCTTTTGAGTTCAAAATTTTTCTCGCCCTCCCTCTCCTTCTCCCTCCCCAAGATGGTGCAAAATCTGATATAGGCTTTACATATACATTCCTATTAAACATATTTTCACATTAGTCATGTTGTAAGGAAGAATCAGAACCAATAAGAGAAACCACAAGAAAGAGGAAACAAAACACAACAGAAGAAAAAAAATAGCAAATGGTATGCTTTGATCTGCATTGAAACTCCATAGTTCTCTCTTTGGATGTGGATAGCATTTTCCATCATGAGACTTTTGGAGATGTCTTAGATCTTTGCATTGCTGAGAAGGGCTAAGTCAATCAAAGCAAGTCATTGCACAATGTGGCTGTTACTGTGTACAATGTTCTCCTAGTTCTGCTCACTTCACTCAGCATCAGTCCATACAGGTAGGTCTTTCCAGGTTTTTCTGAAGTCCGCCTGCTCATCTTTTCTTATAGCACAATAGTATTCCATCACATTCATATACCACAACTTGTTCAGCCATTCCCCAACTGACGGGCATCCCCTCATTTTCTAATTCTTTGCCACCACAAAAAGAGCTGCTATAAATATTTTTGTACATGTGGGTCCTTTTCCCATTTTTATGATCTCTTTGGTATACAGCCCTAGAAGTGGTATTGCTGGGTATGCACATTTTGATAGCCCTTTGGGCGTAGTTGCAAATTGTTCTCCAAAATGGTTGGATCATTTCACAACTCCACCAACAATGCATTAGTGTTCCAATTTTCTCACATTTTCCCCAACATTTATCATTTACCTGTTTTGTCATGTTGGCCAATCTGATAGGTGTGATGTGGTACCTCAGAGTTGTTTTGATTTGCATTTCGCTAATCAATTGTGATTTAGAGCATTTTTTCATATGACTACAGATGACTTTAATTTCTTCATCTGAGAACTGCCTGTTTATATCCTTTGACCATTTATCACTTGGGTTTGACTTAGTTCTCTATATATTTTAGAATTGAGGCCCTTATCAGAGACACTGGTTGTAAAAATTCTTTCCCAGTTTTCTGCTTCCCTCCTAATCTTGGTTGCACTGGCCTTGTTTGTACAAAAACTTTTCAATTTAATGTAATCAAAATTATCCATTTTGCATTTCATAATGTTCTCTATCTCAGAGTTTCCATTTTTGCAACAGATTTGTGGCATACAGTTAAACAAACTACTAAACCTAAGCATCTGGTATCACATTTTACAAACTGATACTTACCCGGAGCTGCAACTTGTAGGGGAGTAGTAGGAACGCTTCGGCCACCAGATTCTTCTTCATGTGCTAGGAAGAGGGGTGTTTCATACATACCTAAACCTAAAGACAATTGTGTTAATGACCTCACTAAATTCCTATGAAAAAAAAAAAAAAGGTTCCTGAGTACCATTTGAGGCAAAAACTAAGTTATTTATCATTGTATAAGCCTGTTGAAATATTTAGTTTGGTTATTTTACATTGGCAGATCAAGCAGAAATCATGATTCTTTGGAAACATTTAAAGTTCTAGATAAAATAGGAAACTTAATATACTACCAAAATTAAAGTGTAAGAACTTAAATGATTATTGCTTCAGCAACACTACTACTAATCAAAAAATTTCTTTGTTGTAGGCTTTTTAAAAAATATTTGTCATAAACAGTCCCTTTCATTAATACATTTTCTCAGCACTAAAGTGAAAGAACTCAATTTAGTTAAATTAAACATTTATTAGGGGCAGCTAGGTGGTGCAGCGGATAGAGCACCGGCCCTGGATTCAAGAGGACCTGAGTTCAAATGCGGCCTCAGACACATAACACTTACTAGCTGTGTGACCCTGGCCAAGTCACTTAACCCTACTGCCTAACCAAAAAAAACCCATTTATTAAACATCCATATGCAAGAAAGATGTTGTGTTTGCAATTTATTAGGTACATATTATGTATGAGGCAAAGAAATAACTAAGATACAGTCCCTTTTCTCAAGAAGTTTATAGTCTAATTGGTAAACAAGACACATGAAAAGAAACCAATACAGAGGAAAATATGAAAGCTCAGGAGAGCTTCCAGCAAAAGCTAGCCTAAGGACTTAATTATAGATAATAACATACCCATGGTACACAAATCTTTCACTAAGCGCCAGTGACTTAGCTATCTCATTATTTAGAAAATTTAGGGGATTCAAAGGCTTGTCTAGTGTTTACCTCCTTGAGATGCAAGCTGACCAAGATCTGAGTGGCTAGAACTTGTTTGTGGCATATCTTCAGGGGGTCCAAACCGGAACCTAGGAACACCAGCAACCTGAGGTGAACTAGAAAACAAATTTCTAATTGAAATTGTGCAAAATCTGACCTATGGGTTTCTTTTGTCAAAAAGCATATTACTTTAAGATATTTACTATATCAAGGAAGGAAACAGGTTTAGAAAAAAAATCAAAGGTCACTAAGAGCAAGAAAAAATTATATTTCAGAAGAGTAGGATTTAAGACAAGTGCAAATAAGAATTTAAGGTCAAGAAATGAACACATTATTCCAAATATCCCTTATATTTGGTTTTGGAATATATTATGTGTATATTTGAAGGCCATAAATCGATGTTTTAATCACGTTAATATTAAAATTAGTTTGTACTTCTTGCACTCTCTAAAATATATCAACTGATGTTGAAGGGAAACTACTCAGAAGTATGCTGGATAATAGTAACAAATCAGTCTGGGAATAAAAAGTATGAGTATGATTGGATTCTTTTCTGGAATTCAGAAACAACATATCCAAGGAAGTAGAAAATTTTTAATATTTAAACTTCTTATAAACACCTGGACAATTTGATAAGGAAAAAAAGGAGGGAAAAGGAAAACAGAAAAAAATTATTCACATAATGACTTACTGAATTGCTTCTGCAAAACCATCTGTACGATGTGGTACCACAAGAGTTGGGGTACTTGGAACAGTTCTGTCCTCATCATCAAAAAAGTGCTGCTGCTAAAGCAAAGACTAAAATTAGAAGCTACACAAGAATTCAGTATTTAGAACAGGGCATGCACGTAGTGGGTGCTTGAGGAATATGTTGAACTGACAATTTTCATCTTCTGCTAGATCTATCTGAACTGCTACAAATCCCCCAAGTTTTCTTACAACTCAGTGAAACTGATAAACTATTTCCAACTAAAAAGAGATAATGGAATTGACAACCAACAGTAATTCTAGCCTTTGTATATTAGTTGGGAGGTTACCAGCATCATTATTAAACCCATTAACTGTATATTTTAGAAGAACACAAAACGTATCTCTTTGTGCTAGGCACTATGCTAGGTGCTAGATATACAAAGACAAAAGTGAATCAGTCCCTGCTCACAAGGAGGTTATAGATAAGTACACATATAAATAAATACCAAATATATACAAAGTACAAGGTACAAGGAGTATTAACAACCTAGAGAATCAAGAAAGGTCACTTAAAGGAGATAACCATCGAAGGGAGTTTAGGAGTTTCAAGCGAAAGAATGAAGGAGGTACAGCATTCCAAAAATGAGGGTAGAGCAGAAGGGGGGGGGGGTCTGGGGAGGAATTGGGAGAGTTGCTCATAGGCGTAGCCTGTATAAAGGAATGGAGATGAAGTGTTGTATAAAGAAGAACAAGCTGGCCAATTTAGTTGGATTACAGAGCATAGGAGCAGGTGGAGGGGAGAAGTAATGTGTCTTATCATCTTAGAGAGATAGGTCGTAGCCACATTGTGAAGGCATTAAATGCCAAGCAGAGAAGTTCGGATCCTGGAGAAAACATGGAACCCCTGGACTTTATTGAGCAGGGGAATGGTACGGTCAGACTTGTGCATTATAAATAAAAATGTGGAAGCTGTGCAGAGATACTGGATAAAGGGAGATAGTATATTAGAAGGTTATTCTAATGGTACAGGCAAGACATAATGAGGGCTTGAATGAGGGTGATGGTCATGGTGTAAGCAGAAAGAAGGGGACATATGTGAAAAATAACACGAGATATAATTTATGAAGATTTTAATTTAGTGCTAGAAATTTTTAGGAGCAAAAGCCACTGAATGAAGTTATTGCTCCCTGAGGAAGGAATTTTGTTTTGCCATATGCTTGACTTTTTAAAAAAATGCTAACATATGATTGCTATTTCAAACTTATCTTACAAACCAGAGATGGAAATGCTTTTAGTCCCAACAATATTTTCTTAAGCAGTTATTACTTACCATACCACCTATCCCAGGAGTCAGCTGAAGCCCTCGTCCAACTGACTGTCTTCGTGTCATCTGGATTCTCTGTGTGGTAAGGAATAATAGGATGATATTTTCTAAGGGATTTAACCAAAACCAAACAAAACAGTAAAGAAGAATAGAAGCAGCTAACTAGCTAATCACTGAATTACCTAATGCATAATGAAAAAATTATTCTTTAATTATATTAGCAACTATGCAATGATCTGAATCTTGGATTAAAAAACAGGAAAACCCATTAATTTGGAATAAGGGTAGATAAAGCAAGTATAAATGACAGTGTATAATATTTTTTAAATGAAGCTTTATTTTCAAATGCATATAACTAATTAAACCAATAAGGTATTATGAAAAAGAAAAATAAGACTTGTGTTTACTAAGAGGAAAGATATATAATTATGTATATTTTTTATAATTACACTAAGGCTTATGCTTAATCCCTTTTCTATTTAAAAATGTTATCTACTGTGCCATAAAGTCCCAGACCTTTGTACTTTATGGCTCTAAATAAATTCTGACTTCCCGAGAAATTTATAGGTTTTCTATAGTAAATTTCCAAGATCATTATATATCTTCTAGTTAAGGATTAATGTCATTTTTGTCTATGATGATGTCATTTTCTCTTTTTTCTTTCGCTAGGCAATGTGGTTAAGTGACTTGCCCAGGGTCACAAAAGCTCATAAGCGTCAAGTGTCTGAGGCCATATTTGAACTCAGGTCCTCCTGACTCCAGGGCCATTGCTCTACATGATGATGTAATTTTAAACACACACACACACACACACACACACACACACACACACACACGCATCTCTCTCTATATCTAAATACAATACACATAGCACACATCATGGGGTATAAAGGTGGCATACATGTTCACCTTTAAACTCTTGTTTCTACTACTCAAAACTAGCTATCAAAACTTGGAGATAATCAAATCCATTGCTGCTAAAAAGCATCAGACTGAAATTCAATACAAAACATACCTATATAATCTAGAAATTTACAAGTATGAGTACACAGGTACAAAAATACATGGGCACAAACAGCAAATAATATATCCTGAAGAAAAAAAATGGAAGCAATTCAAAGATTTCTTTTCTTCCACACAGAAAAAGTAACTAGTTGCTAGACTAAATTTTATATGAAATTCAACCTACTCAAAATTTTGCTTTTAACAATGGAAAGAGTGATCAATTTTTTCTGTCAACCGTGACTACAATAATTCCAAATTACACCTACTCACTGCTTCGCCTTGTTCTTTCTAAACTTCTCACCACTTATATAAGCCAGCAAATAAATCACTGCCATATTTGAGGAAGACGAAATCCAAGAGCAAGCACTTGTTTGGGTAATTTAAGAATATATTCAATACCAGTAAATGGAAGAATATTATCAAAGAGAAATAAAATGAAAAATAGAAAAAAGCTAATGTATTTTCTACAAGTCAGATCCTTTAAAATAAATAGCCCTTCTTAGTACCTGGACTGGTGGTCCCAACTCCTGAGGAGGTGCATGGATAGTTAGTCTTGGAGGAAGTGGGTGAGGTGGTCTTCGGGGTGACTGAGGTGCTCGAGGACCCTGTCTTTCAGATGCTGATGATGGTTGTTGTTCTCTACAATTTTCATGGGACAGAGATGATTCTGTAACAGAACTCCCTTCACCTTTAGTGGAAAGAAAAACGATACAAAATTGTCACCACTGGCTGAACTGACATTTTGGACTAAATAATCCTGTTAGCACTTGTTTTCACCATATGGATAAGTAAGTAGATCCGAGAACAATCAGATTAGCCTTGAAAAACAATGAAATCACATTTTAACATTCTTAGGACGTCTAACATTTTAGGACTGATCTGTAATTTTATTGCTTTATCCTACACTGATGCTGATTTCAATTCCTCTACAACTCAGGACAAGGTCTTTAAGGGTTTCTTGGCCATAAAATCCAGCACCCTGTAACCAATGTTGTAATGAGCCTCTCCAAACTTGTTAGGTTGATCTTTGGTACAAAGGACATACAGTTTGGAGTAGGTCCATACATGAAGAAGCTTTTCTGGCTTGGAAGAATATGTTAGTGTCTATCTTCTGCTACCAAAGCTGCTTAACAGCTAGGGTCATTTCTATATCATAAGGAAGCATTGAAATAGCACTTTAGGGAAGACTTTCTACTAAGGCAAAAGTTAGTATACTTCACATATTATCTTTAGCTGTTTGGTTCCTCCAGGTAGTATAAAGATAGAAATTCCCTGTTATGGAAGCTGGAATAGGGTTTTACATTGATGAGTGGATCAGTGCTTGGAAGATTTCACCAATCAATTCTGAAAAGTATCAATCAACCCCAAAATGAAGATTACATAACCCGTCTAAGCCTTGGTTTCCTTGTCTGTAAAATATTAGAGTAGACGACTTCTGAGGTCCCTTTCAGCTATAAATCTCTGATTACAAAATTACAAATTCAGACACATTTCAAGTATGTAGCTTTGCTACTATTCCTTTAGAAGCTTAGACTGACCTCTGCTGGTGGCAGAAGACAAAAGAGAAATTAATGGCAACGTACTTTGTTGCTGTTTTCTTAGAAGTTCTAAAACAACTCCACTGAAAAACTTAATATTCTCGTGCATTTATAGATTGATTTATACTTTTCAACATTTCACATATTTTCAGTTTACCATTACATAGTCCTTGAGGCAAGGAACTTAGCATTCCCAAATCCGTAAGGAAACAGAGAAATGCTGACTTGTTCCAGGTTAACCAGTTAAGTAATGAGAAATGAGATAAGAATTTATGCCTGTGGAATTTGAATTCAGTCCACTAACACATTAATTCTCTTTAAAGTTATAACCTAAGTCATGGTCAGGATCAATCCCAGTTTTATAAAAATGAGCGATGTATTTTGAAACAAATCTACAGTAAATTTTTTAAAAGAAGGGTTCTTTTATTTTTGCTTTAAAAACAAGTAAAACGCAACTCTTACCCCCATACTAATAATACTGCCCCCAAACAAAAACTATAGCATTTAATCTTACCACTGTTCTGAGAATCTGCAGCTCTCTGGCTACTTTCACCTCCTGTACTTTCTTCTGTTTCAGTACCTGGATCAGTACCATCACAACCCTGAACATAAAATCACTCTGATGACTTGATACAAATGAACAGCATTCAATACTACAGAGTACAATAAATTATCTAGAGTGAAACAGCAACATATTAATAAGTAAGTAATTTTAGACAGCAACACATTGACATTTGATTTCAGAAGAAGCTGGCAATTTAAAACTACATTTCTACAGATATATCCTTTTAATAATGCAAAAATGAGATACTGTGATATGGTAGAAAGAATATTGTACTAGGCATTAGGTGACAGTTGACAGGACTTAATTATCTGTGTTCAAGTTACCAATCTAGTCTGTGCTTGTTACTGAATTTATAAAATTAGAGCTGAACTAATGATTTATAAGGCACTTTCCAGCTCTAAAATTTTATTATTTTAAGTCCCTTATTTTGTGATACATTTGGCAAATTTTCAGAAATACAAAAGTAGCTATTTATCCAAACATCTAAAAACAATCTCAAGAAATCGTTACTAACTCAACAATAACTTTAATATAAATTTGATTTTGAATACCAGCAGGTACATTTATGTTCCATTTTGTATGCTTTAATGTACTAACTGAAAAAACTGCACAAGTCTTACCAAAGGAGCTATTAACAATAATGATATCTTGCATTTTTATCATGCTTTAAGGCTATTATGAAGTATGTTTCTTCACCTGTAAAACGGGGAGGCTGGACTATACTAGATCTATCAGCTCATTTGATCCTCAGAATAACCCTATTATATAGATATTATTCCTTTAAAGCTCAGGGAGCTTAAACAATTTGTCACTTGGTCCCATAGCTATTACATGCTGTTAGTAGGATTCCAACACAGACCTTTGCTTCCAAGTTCAACATTCTTTCCACTATATCATGCTTCTCCAAGGTGAAATTTCAATTAACATCTCCAAGTAGGTCCCAAAATAATCTTTCATTTAGTCCAAGGCAAAAAAATTTAACATTAATATTATTTTGATTCACTAAAAATATTGTTATTTCTTTAAGACTTTGAAGAGTTTGTCAACATTCATGAACTTTTTAAAATAAATTAAAAATTTCTGATAAATTCAAAAACCAAACAAAAATGGTTATATATTTAATAATCATTTTTAATTGTTTGAATTGTGATTTCATTTGTGCAGATACTCTTGCATCTCATGCTGATAGTTTACCTTGCACACTGTAAGAGATGGTTGAGTTGCTGCAGCCAAAAAAATGCAACTTCTGATGGCCAATTTTTGGGTGATGGGCCTCTGCAAATTTTAAACTAGACTGTTTTAAGAATGACAGAAATTTGTTGTCAGTCCTATAATTTATGACTTTCCAGCTTGGTAGGAGCTGCCAGAATTTGAGGTTAAGAAGTCAAGACAATGTGATTTTATTGGATTTTTAATATGATTTTATTGGAAGATACCAAAAATAGTGGATGAAATGAAATACTAAGTTCAAAAGATTCAATGCATTAGGGTATATTAAGATGGCTGCTTGGACTACTCGTGACAGTTTTTGCATTATTGGTATCAACACATAGGATAATAACTTCCCTAAAGCAAATTCATCTTTAAAAAAAAAAATAAAAGATAAATTTTTGGGGAAAAAAAAAGCTGGTGAAGATTATGTTTTACCTCAGCATCATCAGCTTCATAGCCATCATTGCCATCTGCACTACCAGTGCCTTCATTACTATCTTCACCTTCATCTCCCATCCCTGTGTCTTCATCATCGTCATCATCATCATCATCCTCATCATCCTCCTCATAATCCTATTAGGAAAATTGCAAATAAAAAATGTCTAGACAAGTAAGCTGAGATGCCTATCTTAATAGCCAGTAATTCAAAAGAACACGTGCTGATCAGAAGAGATGAAGTACTGAAACTGTAGTACACTAGCAACTTCAACATTATTGGGTCAAGTTGTAGAAACTGGAGCGTTATTTAGAGTTAATGCTCAAAATGAAATTGATATCCCTTAGGCTATATTATCTATGACAAGTACCTTGGGAACAATAAATGCTTAAGGCTTGGTCTGTGTAACAAAACTAGACAGCAACTAAGAGATCCAAATCAAAACCTTCCCTCTACCCACAAGTCTTCAAGTACTCCATTTTTATGTACAGTAAATAATACTGAAGTCTGTAACTGACTTGCTTTTAAAAAGAAGTTTATATTGGGGGGGCATTAGATTGCAAAGTGGATATAGCACTGGCCCTGGAGTCAGGAGGACCTGAGTTCAAATCTAGTCTCAGACCAGACACTTGACACTTACTAGCTGTGTGACCCTGGGCAAGTCACTTAACCTCAACTGCCTCACCTTAAAAAAAAGAAGGAAGTTTATATTAACATTTATAAAGAATGAAAAATGACAAAATCTGATAAAGGAACAATGCTAGACTAGTGTTATGCCAAATGTGTTATGCCAAAGTGGTAAACATTGTATAGTCTACATATTTTTACTAATAAATTACTGCCTTTGTCATTGGGTTGCCCTTAGTTCAGTAACTGCAAAAAATTGCCAGTTTCATCCTCACCATAATTTGCCTCTAAGTAGCAGACTGGAGCTCCCCGGCTACTTCTAAAAGGTAGTAAGTAAGGCTTTAAAAAAATAAAGTTCCTCATCCTAAGAAGCATCACAGAATCCCTTTCTCTTCCGAAAGGAAAGCCTAGTAAGGTACTAGGTACCAGGTAATTTTTTTTTCCCCCAAGAGGAACAGGGCAAGATGACCTTTCAGTTTTTTCCTTCAAAGGCACTAATTGATAGGGTGTCTATATTAGTAGGTCAGTCTAGTTACAAAAGCAATGTGTCCCTGAGGAAGCAACAGGACTTGAATATCTTCAAGTCATATAACAAATTATCAAAGGTATTAAGTTGCATTAAGTTCAGAGCAAATACCTAAGGATCCTAAAGTCAGAAAAATGTATTAAAACCTAACACTAAAAGCAAGTATATCTTACTGAACTTTATAATGTTATAATATGTCAAGACCAAAACCTCAGAAAAGGGGTAAAACTACTTAACTGAGCCTGCGGGAAATCAGAACTTATACTTTACTAAAAAGGGCCTATGATCAGCTAATTACACGCCACAGTTACCTCTTGTTCACCATCATTTTCATCATCAGCATCATCTTCATCATCACTCTCTATCACAATGACATCATCTCTTTTGGACTGGGCATCCTGGCAAGAGGTTAAAGTCTGCTGATCTGACTGCAGGGGTCCAAGATCAATCTGAAGGGATTGAGAAGTTTCTTCACTGTCCTCCATAGGAGTATAATCTCCCTGAGTGACTCCCTTAAAAAACAAAGAAATAAGCTGAAATAAAGAGTAACTTTTAGGCTGCACTTAGCCAAAAGAAGAATTAATAACAGTATTTAAATAAAAAATGTTTCTTTCAAATACCCTAACTTATTTAATAGATATACCTCTCAAAATAAGCCTATATATAGGCTTATATTTATCAAGAAAGAAATCACAATACTTTAATGACTTTCCTAAAACTCCTTATCACATCACTAAAAGAACATTAAAAATCAAAATTCTTAATAAGATTTTTCATCCATTAAATAGTAGCAACTAAAAAAATTCTGTAATCATTTTTTTCATCTTGTTAGAATTTTTTAAAAAAGCCTATTTTCTGGCATGAAATAATCTATAGTAGCTGCTACAAATATACCATTAACTAGTGCCATCCAAGAAAAATAATGTTCATTACCATGGAAAAAAATTTAAAAGACAAAATATAATTAAAACATGTTTTTCCCCAAATTCTGACACGGTCATTTTTTAAAAAAATCAATTCTCTGATCCATGAGTTTGGCTTAAAATTAGTACAATAGAAACAGAATTGTTTACTGATAGTGGATATGATTATGAAAAGTTGAAGGACAGGTCAAAATGCCTTTGTGTATTACTTCAAAACCAACAGCAGGTTTTGCTATGCCTAAGAAAAATTATTTTCATGGTAGGTATAAAATGTGACACAATAGAAATTCACACATTACCAACTATTTTCCTTTTAGTTCCAAGGCTATCTGAAACACAGTGGATAAAGAGATACCACTTTCCACTATCTTTGCATTTAAAGGTTTAACTTGCTGCATATACTAAAGGAAAAACAGAGTTGGCAACTGCACATCTTACTTCAAAGACAGCTAAATGAAGCAATAAAATCACCTGGGCTACAAATTTAGTTAATAATTAATCTGGGAACAAATCACCTAAAAAAAAAAATTCAGTTTCTCTACAAATAGAAAAGCTTCACAAGTCTTTTTGAATAATGATGTTTTATGAAAGCAAAAGAACCAATAAGGCAAAACAACAGTAGGGCCACATGACTTCAGTTAACCTGGATGCTGAATCCAAAATGCTAGATAACAAAGCTTTTAATCCATTAGTTCCTTGCTGCTAAAATAAAATTAACCTAATATTGGGAATATTTTTCTGGGCAACAATAATTTTTAGAAACAAATGTGACTGCACAAAAATCATTTATCAAATGAAAAGGAAAATCATAAGGAAGGAATTAAAAAATTTCCCAGATGCTTACATTTCTAAAAGTAAAACTGATTCAAATCACTTGTTATCTTATTACTTAAATTCATTTATGTTTCACTTACTTCTCCAATAGAATCTTGTGAATCCTGATTTACAAGGGGCTCGACCTCCCCATCAGTGCTCTCTTCTGCCGTAACTTCTTCCTGAATCATGATGTATATAAAATCAAAAATAATGTTTTGCCTATGTTAACTCTTTAGGTATTTGATGAAGATCGTAAAATATAATACATATATTTAAGCAATACACCACTACACTAAAACCATCAAATAAAATCAGAAAATTTGACTCTGATCAAAAGGAAGATTTTAATTTAGATTTAAAAGGTCAGCATCTAGATTATCATTAGTAATCTAGAGAAAATATGTAGCATTATGGTAACTATACAATTATAAGCAAAAGACCTAAAGAGGAATAGTTCATTTCTTTATGTACTTTTACTCTAGGTTTGTAACCTTTTTTTATGTTAAGGAACCCTCCGGTAGTTTGGTGAAGCCTGTGGACCCTTTCATAATGTTTTTAAATGTATAAAATAAAATACATAGATACATAAAGGAACCCAATTATATTAAAATACAATTATAAAAAAACCCATAGCTTCTCTTTTTCTCCTGTCCCTGCTCTCAAACTATCTATGGACTTTTTAGGTTTGGATGTAAAATGTCCCATTTTTACTATATAAATGTACTTTCTTTTGTACACACTTGTTTTTTAAAGGAATGCTTAGTAAACAACATTCTCATTTTTCTTTGGTGTATACAAATTAAAGCTTATTGTCAGTACACTGATGGCACAAAGAAAACATGCCACTTGAACAAATTTAGGAGTTTTGGATATGTGGAGCTAAAAAGCCATTTCATTATATTTATACTTTTAAGGCAGTTCATTATCACAGGAAAAATAAAGGTCCAAATTCATTTTACTATTCTATGGCACATTCCAAATTTCTTTGTCGTATTAGATCTTTCCTGTTTATAATGAACATGGTTCACAATTACTGAGTTATTAGTTCAGGCGATATTTCTTATGCAGAGATTTTTCTTGTACTTTACTCTATTTCTACATCCATAAGATTTAAAGCAAAATTAAATTGTGTCAATGAACCCAAATCAGGTATTCACTCCTAAAAGGCAAAAACATCAGCAAACATTAGAATGCATTATTTTGTTACACACCTCAGGTCCTACAGGGGGTATGCTTTTCAATTTCTTTGAGAGAGGCATATCTACTGCTTCATCAGAGACTTGCTCTGATGTCTCTATGGTGCTATCATCTTCCTCTTCACGTGCACGTTTAGGCAGAGATGAACTTGGAGTAGCTGAAACTTCGAAATCAAATCACTATTTTAAAAATTGTAATAGTAAACAGTGCTTGAAAAGAGATCACATGCAATTTCTCTTCCCCCTGAAATGGACTTTTGTTCCTTGACCAAATTACTTGGCACTGGACTCCATCATGCTCCCAGGAAAATTTGTCATTAGGAACCTCAACAACCTGCCAGATTATATCAGCTTTGGTATTTTCATCTCATCTGTACCCTTCAGCACCTTCTTTCTCTCTGATTGGAGGGAAGAACAAAGAACTCCTCCCCAAACCTCCACTTAAAGAGGGCTCCCAGGCAGTTATCTCTTCATTTCCTTCCAGCTTGTGCTCCATGGACTGGACTCCAATTTGCTCCTCCCTGCTCCTACCCCTTTCTGTGTTGTCTTCCCCCATCAGATTCTGAGTTCCTTGAATACAGGGACTATCTTTTTCATATTTGTATCCTTAGGGCTTAGCACAATGCCTGGCACATAGAAGGTGCTTAATAAATGTCTACTGACTAAGACACAGTAAAGATTTTTTTAGTTATAGTTTAAATGTTTTCTATGCCATTAACAAAGACCTAAGTTTACAAAATTCCATTGTAAGACTCTTGCTGGTTGTCCACATGATAGAACTGTATATTATTATGGCACTGATAAAATCTGTAACTAACAGAGCCAACCAAATATTAGTCATACATGTGATTCATTAGTCTTAGTTTGGTCTATATTTCTGGCATTTGTGATTTATAAAGTGTTAAGATGAATTTTTATTATAAATGGGGGAGAGCTTGGAACCTACCCTTCCACGGATTATATTTATAGCATAAATATTTGAAAAGAACTGGCTCTTCGGTGTGGTCATGAATTAAAAAAAAAAAAATTCAGGTCTTGCAATTAAGGCGGCTAGGTAGCACAGTGGACACCGATTAACTTGGAAACAGGCAGGCTCTAGTTCAAACATTTTTTTGGACATTTACTAGGTGTGTGAACCTGGACATATCACTTAACCTCTCTCACAGCCTTATTTTCCTTATCTGTAAAATGGTGATAATAATAGTACCTATCTCAAAGGGTTGTTGTGAGGATAAAATAATATTTGTAAAGCACTTTGCAAACCTGAGAGTATACATAAACACTATTATTACTATTATTATTGTTATTATTATGAAGGAAAAAATGACAAGACTTGATAACTGACTGTATATCAGAGTTCATATGTAGTGATGTCCAAGATGGCAGCGGTCTTTAGGATCTGGGGCACAAATTACTAGCAAAGATTTTTATGAATTTGTTTAATAGCAGAGTTTTATAGGTGATCTAAAAACTGTGAAATACTCTATCATGTTTGCACAGACTAAGTAAACTTTTAGGAATACATTCTAATATGCCAAAAAAACTAAAAAAAAAAAAACCACAAAAAAAAAAACAAAACCCCAAAAAACCCACAAAAACAAAAACAAAAAAACCAGAAGTGCCTAAGTTCCCAAACATAAAATAAAAATTTCTGACAAAGGAGATTTTATTCAGATATGAATGGGTGAAATCCAAAAATTCACTGAAGACTTCAAAATGTTAATAATCTGGGGAAATCATCCTTACCATAGCAGGGGGGAAAAGTGTTTCCTGCTATATTACTAAGTGCAACTTTTATTTATAAGATTAAACTTACCGGTACCAAACACTGCTGTTGAAGTGGAAGGTCTTTCAATTGGTGAACTTTGTACAACTTCTACAATGCTGGGGGATAGTTCTTGGCTAGCAGGCTCGATCTGAGGATGACTTTGTTGAGTGGGCTGCACGAAGGCTGTAGCCTGTGTTTGTTGCTGAACAGTTAAAATGGGCTGAGAGATAGAGGGCTGGACATTGGGACTGGTAGAACGAACAGACCCACTTGTACTTCCAAAAACTGGAACATGATCCACAGGTCCTTCTGACTGCATAGCTGAAAGAGAAAAGATTAAAGTTTAATTAAAAAACCAAAACCAAAAACAAACAAGCAGTTACCTTCTACTGTTCAGATCTTTCCAAATACTGATTTTAAATTTTTTAGGAAGGCATAGCAAATAAGATGCTATTAGTAGTAAATGATAATATAAGAACTGTTATCTTTCAAATATTTTTCCATAGTGTATCAACATCACACTATGTGTAGTTAAATGCTCCTCTGCTAATAAGAATAAACCCAATCCTAAACTTCTACAAGTTGAAATTCCATGCAATAACAACACAACTGACATTTGTATAGTGCTTTACAATAAAATACTTCCTTACAATAACACTGCAGGATAGGGAATGCAAATGTATACCCTCATTTTAAAGAGATTCTGATATACTATGAGATTATTTGAGGGTATACTATAGTGAATCCAGGTCTTTCTGATTATAAGTGTACTTCGTCCCCTTTAACATGCTACCCCTCAAATACGCAAGTATAAAAATGGAAATTAATTTAAAATGTCCAAGATGTTAGAGGTATTAAAAACATAGCACACTGCCCTGCTATAATGTATTAAATATTTCTTCTATTTACTCTTTAAAACTTTAAGGATTTAGTTTGTTTTACTTAAAAAACAAAACACAACCCTCTTTTACCACTACTGGTATATCTTAGGTACAGTGAGAAGTTGTTCCTTCCAATGATGTCACCACTATCCAGGTGAACCACTTAGTGGAAATAATATAGATAATATAAACAAGAAACCACTGATTATTGAGCAGTTTACCCTTTGGTCTGCTTACCTTCTTGAGATTCCACCTGTGTTGTGGGCATCACTGTAGCTGTTGGAGTAGTGGTTGGATTTGTAACTGTTGCAGGCGTAACCATTGGTCGGATACTAGCTCTAGGTGTTGACTTATTCCCAGCTATGGCAGCAGCTGTCACTTTGCTTGGAGTAGATACAACAGGAGTTGGCTTGATATTGGCTGTTGGTGGATCTGATGTACTAGCACTAAAGATAACAGATATTTTTAAAACTAGCTTTTGACAAATAAATTTAAAAATCTGAAGTTTTTCTATTCCATACACACCACTGAGGTGTAGCATGGTTTTTAATGTTATTCAAAAAACAGTATTATGTAGATTTTCTAGATTAAAAAAATAATTAAGATCTGATTAAGTTATATAAAACCAGGCACCCTAAAAAAAGAACCTCTTCAATGCCAATTGGCTTTAATCCTCAATGTTATGAATATCCTTTTCTTATGGAAAGATATTTTAAGAAAAAAAAGGAAAAGAATCTAATTTGACAAATTTTTCATATGATAGAGAACAAAGTACAAGAATCATAGTCAACGTGAAATTAATGAAAATGGAAAATTTGAGATTTTATGTAAGGCCTACATATTAGATCTACAAAAAGCAGACTGCAAATGAGCCTCCTGAAATAAGAGCTAAGAAATTTCAACTTCCTTTCATTGGTTCAGGAATCATTTCCAAGACTGGAAATGGGAAGATAGAAGACAGTAAGTAGGAGAATTTTAAAACTCAATTAAGATTTTTCTTTTTGGTCAGGCAATGGTTAAGTGACTTGTCCAGGGTCACACAGCTAGTAAATGTTAAGTGTCTGAGGTCACATTTGAACTCAGATCCTCCTGACTCCAAGGCCAGAGCCCTATCCACTGCGCCACCTAGCTGCCCAAGAATTTTTTCTTAAAATAAAGTTCAGCTATGTTCCTTTAATTAACAAGTTTTAAATGAAAGGGGCACAGGGCAGTTAGGTGGCCCAGTGGAAAGAGCACTGGCCCTGAATTCAAATGGAGCCTCAGATATTTACTAGCTATGTGACCATGGGCAAGTCAGTTAACTACAATTCGCCCTTCCCCCACCCCCCCAAAAAGGAAAGGGTTTACAAATTAAGAATTTTCACTTACCATTCATAACAACCTCTCCCCCCCAACCCAAACAACAACAATAAAAACAAACAAAGCAGGAAATTTCCTTGACTGATTGTTTCAGCATTTTGAACAAATATCTGTACTATGAGACAACCCAGCACACGTTCAACTGTTTTTTGTTTGCCAGTGTCGCCCATGTCAGATCTCTCCAATTTTGTTCACTGTTCCTACGGCCACCTATTTTTTTTTTTAATAAGATGAGGAACAGCCCATCTTTGTTGGGAAAAGAATAAGAAGGTAGAAGCTATTAGAAGAGTTAGGAGAGAAACCTCAATGCTCAAGAGAGTCTCTTCCTAATTCCTAAATAAGAATACAACGAACAATGAAAAAGCAAGAACTTGGGACACAACAGGCAAGCCATTCAAAACATATTGTCAGGGGAAAAAAAATCATTATTCTTTAAAAGGGAGCACAATATAGGATTACTCTTTCTGAAACTATTCTTAGATTTCCCAGCAATGGAGGTCTCCTATATTACGAGAACAACTTAAATATAATAGAAAAATAAACTCACATTCCTCTTTCACCTGAAGCTGGAGTTGTTTTGAGTGTGATCTGTCTTTGTTGTTCAGGGACCTATTAAAATACAAGTTTGTGTAGATGAATAAGTAGTCCCTCTAAAATCCCCAAAACAAAACAAAACAAAAAACAGCACTAGTACCCAGATCTCAAAAAACTACTACTGGTCATCTTTAAGAACAGTTACATACAAATTGCTCAAAGTCATTCATTAACAGAGTAAAAAGAGATAATAAAAATTATGGAGACCTTCAGTAAAATGTTAAGATTTAAAAAAAAAACTCACATTATTTATTTGACAAATGTTTGTCAAAGGCCTGTAAGTATAATGCACTGTGCTAGGGGAATACAAATTTCTCGAGAAAGTAATAATCTGTTACACAGGAGGATATAAGATACATATAGATGAGAAATATAGCAAATAATAGCTCATAGTGAAATAGCACTTTATTGTTTACATATGATCCTGACAAGAAGCCTATGAGACAGGTAGTCCTAAGTATTATTAACCCTATTTTAAGGATGGGGAAACTGAGACTCAGAGGTTTTAAGAGATATACCCATGGTCATAGATAGTCTAGAATCGAAATCTAGGTCTCATGACTGAAAATAGTCCCATTCTCACTATACTATGACATGAAAAAGAGGAATAAAGAGTGCTATAAGATTAAATGCAGAGAAAGTAACCGAGTTACCAATTACCTTACTAGTGGTTTCCTGAGGCTCATCTCTTTGTTCAAGATGTCTTTCTTGTTGTTCCCTGAGTTCTCGTTCTAAGCGGCTAATTCGACCTTCATACTGTGATTTAAGGGCAGTCATACGCACGTCCAACTCATCTTTCTGTTGATCTAATGCACCATTTCTTTGTTTAAGCTCTTCATTTTCTTTAGTTAATTGATCTTTGACACCTGAACAAATAACACCACATGTTATAACTTTTGTACCAAAAGGGTAGAAATGAACAATATTAAAATGATTGGCAGAATTCAATTCCTTCAAGATTCAACTCAAGTCCCAACTACTGTAGGCATTGTGTACACTTCTGTCAAGTTACTTATTAAATTTAGGAATATCTTTTTTCTAAATGAATCTCATCTATCTATCTCTATAGTCAACAGTTTAATATTGACCTACATTTGTTTGAAATCAGTAGACAATTACATATTAGGATGCTAGTTTTCAATTCTAATATTTAAAATGCAAACATGCAAAGGAATTATGTCTTCAGATGGGAAATTCAGGTTAGTAGAATGAAGACTGTAATCTAGCTATATTTTTGTACGTAAATCTTAGGAAGTTGTGTGAGGCACACACAATCTAACTGACTTACCCAGGGTCACAAAGCTAGAATGTGACAGAGGCTAGATTGGAACTAAAGTATTTGTGAGACTAAGCCCAGCACTTGCTCTATCCACTGTCATGTTGCCTCTTTATACACAAGGATAAAAGTATCTAAGTAGTCAAAAAGACCTGAAACAATAAAAACTATGGAGACAAATACTACATTTCCATATTTATTACTAAGAAGTTTGGTGGTGCAGTGGATAAAGCAGTGGGCCTGGAGTCAAAAAGACCTGGGTTTGAATCTGGCTTCAGATACTTAACTTCATGATAATGAGCAAGTCATTTAAAGTCATCTGTCTGCCTTGGTTTCTTCATCTACAAAATGGGATAATAACAGCACCGACCCTACCAGGGTTGTTATGAGGATTAAATGAGATAATATTTGTAAAGCATTTTGTAAACCATAAAATGCTACCTATTACTATTAGACAAAAACTGCAATGCCATTCATAAGCCAAAAAACTTCAGTTTCCACTGAACCTCTCTCTCATGACCTACTGTATTTGAAAGGTATCTCTCACTATTCTTGTGGAGAAGATGGAGGAACGTGGGGTAGATAACACAATTAGATGAATTCATAATAGTGGAATGAGTACTGGCTCTGGGGTCAGAAAACCTAGGCTCAAATTCTATTCTTTTACCTCCTCTAACTTAGGTAAATCATTTTAACCTTGTAGGACCATATTTCCTCTTCTATAAAATGAGAGGATTGGCCTCGGTGACCGGAGGGCTCTTCCAGTTCTATTTTTTGCTATTAGCAGCCAGGATTTAAAGAACAGTTATTAATGGTTTAATGCCAACTTGACAAAAGGTCTCTAGGGGAGCATCCATTATGTACTTGGCCCTGTGCTTTTTAAGATTTTTATCAATGCCCTGGATAAATGTATAGAAGGCATGACCATGAAATCTGTAGATGGCACTAAGTTGGGAGGAATAGTTAATATACTGAATGATAAGAGTCATGACCTAAAAAGTTCAATGAGTCTAAAGCACTGGACAGAATCTAAAAACAGGCAATTCAAGAGGGATAAATGGGCAGCCTTACACTTTAGTTAAAAAAAAAAATCAACTTTATAAGTACAAAGGAAAAAAAAAAGGCAGGCCTGGTTAGACAGCAATTTTTCAGAACAAGTTCTGGATGTTTTAGTGAGCTGCTAACTCACTAAGGCACCAGAGTAACATAGCAGGCAAAAAAGCGAACTAGATCTTGCACTGTATTAAGAGGGTCATAACTTTCAAGCAGAAAGAAATTGTTAAGCTGAAGAGCACCCAAAGGATGGTAAACAACAGTGAAAGGCCTTGCATCCACGTCTTATAAAGATCAGTTGATGGAACTGGTGTCACTTAGCCTGCAGAAGATTTCAGGGGACACATAGCTATCCTCAAGCACTACCATGCAGAAGAGTTATGTTATAGTGGAAACTCCTTTCAAGTATGGGTTGCATTATACAGATTTTGAGAGCCCTTCTAACCCTCAAATTCTATCATCTATCCTTTACTATAAATACCTATAACTAACAATTACAAATCCACTTAGGATACGCTGCTAAGAAAGAAAATAATGCCCCATCCCCCCAATCCAACCAAAAACCAAGCAGTATTTTACGACTGAAAATGCAAGATTCTTTGGAAACAGGATTGAGAAAAACTCTTGAACAAGAGAAGTAGGTTCATGTCTCAGGATAACATCAAAGATACAACCAAGTTAATAACAGAGGGGAACAACCTCACAAACCCTGTATCAGTTTACTGATCAGGAGCATAAGTATTTATTAGTAATGAAATAACATAAACTGGTTAGGATGATAGGTAAGAAGAAATGTTATGCTGATCAAATTCTGTTACACTCCATTTTCCCTCCTCACCCACCTACCTCGATTTTGATATAACAGAAAAAAACAAAACAAAACAGAAGAGTTTACTGGAGATCATTAAAATAGAATTTGGCTCTCCCTAGGTTTGGTAGGTTACTGATTTTGATGGGATAAAAGGTATCCTTCACCTTAGGAGTTAAGGGAAAACAAGGAAATATGTCTTGATTCAGTTTATTACCTCACCTCGATATTAGTCCTAAGATTTGATCCTGGTAGGATAGAAAAGTATTGCCAGGCCCCCTAGTATTAGCTGTGGTACCTAGAAGCTGTATAGCAATATGGGATGATCAACGTCAAATGCATGGGAAAAGCACTTTGTAAATAGTGAGGTAAAGATACCATCCCCTGGCCAACATTACCTTCAAAAGTGATGAATCATGGAACTAATTTATCATTGAAAAATCTGCATTTCTATAAGTCCAAATCTTCAGGAATTAATACAACTTCTTATCATTAAAATGACATTCATTCAGCAAGTGCTATATGTAAAACACTGTCAATTCTGTATGTGCGACATTTTGATTAAGTTTTTATCAAGTGAGGAGTTAAAAATCACGTCATCTTCTATTTCCTCATCTCCAATCACCACTCCAAATACCTAACCTGCATACTGGCAAAATGTATATAGAGCTTTGTTGTAATGACGATAAGTTTCAAGCTTCAATAAATATAGGTATGTCTTTACCAGCTAAGTGCGCCAGCTTTGCTTTAGCTGCAACAAGAGCCTTTCTCGTTTTGTCTTCCTTCTCAGTCATATGTTGCCGCAGCTGCTCCTCCTGTGTAGTCCTGTCTTGAAGATCCTGATGAAGACGTGAGAGTTCAGACTGAAGCTGTGTTATCTGTTCCTGAAGACTTCTAGCTTCAGTCTCTTTTTCAGATACTGTCTAAAGAAAAAAAAAACAAAACCACAAACTTTAAATAAAAGTAGCTAGCTAGAGAAAAACAAGATGAGCTGTCAAACAGAATTACCAAATCTCAAAGAGAATTACAAATCTTATAATGAATACAAGCTGCAAATTACTTAAAATGAACATGTGTCAATGCACCAAGTAAATGAGTTTGGTATATATTTCTGTATGCATGTCTATGTATATAAAACAATGTAAGTAATTATACAAAAAAAGCCAATGTTTTTATGCAGTGGAGTACAGTGAGTGAAAGCAAACTGGACTGGGAGCCAGACACCCAATCCCAGACCAACCCCAGTTTTGTGCTCTGGCAAATAAATCATTTGCCCTCTTGAAGCTTCAGTTTCATTATCTGTAAAATGCAAGGCTGAACTAGACGCTCTTTAAGGGTTTCCTCTAAATCTAAAATTTAATGATTCTACAATACATCACTAACTTATGAAATAAGGGCATGAAAAATAACCAGGCTTATGATGGCACTATGAGGTAGATAAATTACTGTCACCACTGTACTCCACACACTGTTAGGAAGAGTTGGGACTGTAGCTCTAACCCACTGCACTCTTACACCTACCTTCTGAAGGTTCTCTATCTGATTCTCTAGAGATTTTGTTTTTATTTCAGCTTGGCTCAGAGTTTCTTTGAGCTCTTGCACTTCATGTACAGATACCTGCTGTTCCAATAGTTCTCCAGAAGACTGAGAAGTCTCCATTACCTAAGAATATGACATTGTTTATTATGTATCAACAATACATACACAGTACATCATAAGAGGATGCTTCCTGACCTTAGGGTTTAAAAACAAAGTCTCAGAACTCAGATACAAATGAGATAAAAAAGTGGTAACAGGCATTTCTGTAATACTTAGTTTATGTTCTTGTCTCTAAAGGTAGCAGATACTTATCTAGATTACGTTTCTTAACAGTTGTATATACATGACTATCCATAGAGATTGTTTGCACGTGTGTACTACAAACTTAAATTTGCAATGATTTACAAGGAAGCAAATTCAATGACAGGAAAACAATCAACAAATGCTTTCAAACTTCTGTTCTGAAACATTATTTATACTTCTGAATTAATTACAATTTTTTAGGTCACTATTCAAACAGAAAAACCACATCCATTTAAGTTTGTATTTTCATCTAAGAATCTGAAACTATCAGCTAATCCAAGTATTTCAATCAATAATACATAAAAAATTGTAGAGGATTAACTACATTAAACTGAGTAAGATCCAGCTTTATATTTTTTTTAATCAACCACCTGAAATTTTACCTTATCATGTTGTGCCTTAAGCTCTTCATATTGAGTCTTGTATCTTCTTCCAATTTTCTTGACTTGAGTAATAGTTTTGACTTTTTCTTGTATATCAGCTACTTTGACTTCTAAGTCCTTCTGCAGAGTTTCTTTTTCAGTTCTCATTTTATTTAATTCTTCCCTTAAGTTCTGGATTAAATTTTGGCTAGTGGTCAAAGATGCATTTGACCTAAATGGGGAAAAAAAAAAGCAAAATAAAACTCATACACCTCTTGTTGGGAGAAAGAATATAATAAAACCAGTGTTAAACAAGTTAATTTAAATTGTTCACATTTTTCTATGGCATGATTTTAGTGTAAGTTTAATAGTTAAAGTATAATAACATGGCCTTATTAAAACATAGTGTGTTTTATTTGATTAGTTCAAGGGATGTTATAATAAGTATGTAACAGCAGTAAGCACTAAGCATTGCATATTTTAGGACACAAGAAGAGGGTGAAATAATTTTCTTTTAAACTTAAAGGCATAGCATTGCTTAGCCCTATACTAAAAATGATGAGGAAAGCCACAACACAGTGGAGGTCCTATGTCTTTATTTTCTCCTTAGAAAGGTGTATTGTTAGCAAAGCACTCCCAGAGAATGGAGGCTAAGTGGCATAACTTATTCTGAAGTTTTTTTCAAATAACAGGTTAAACTTAGAACTTCTTTCCACTATACCTTGCAATTTCAGCTTTAAGTCTTCCAGTTTCTTCAGTCAACTGCTGAATGCGTTTAGTATTTACTTCCTTCTCTGAAAGGAGCTTTCGACATTCTTCCAAATCTGGCTCTTTTTGCTGGCTTGCAAGATGCTGAAAAAGAACAAACCACATAATCATGGTCTATTTTTTTACCAAACAAAAGTCACTTTATTAAATGCCTACTATGTGCTATAACCACTGTCCTAGGGGCTGCGCAAAAATCAAACCACCCCCGCCCCTAAGAAGCTTTCATTCTACTGGGAGAGACCTGATATACACATAAGTAGAGTCAAAATATATATAAGATAAATAAAAGATAACTTTGGCACAGGGAGTAGTACCTGGTGAGATCAGTTAAGGCCTCATGTCTGTTTTGAAGGAATTAATGGTCAGAAGAGGCAAAGGTGAGGATGGAAATGGGAGTCAGACTGTGAAAACAGGGGAGACTAAGATGGAATGTCATATGTGAGGTCAGTTTGGCTAGCCCATAAAGTTGGATGATGAGGAGTAATTCTAAAAAGCCTGAAAAGGCAAGGCAGGACTAGGTTTTGAAAAACTGTAAGTGACAGAAGAGTTTGTATTTGATTCTGGAAATAAAAAAGTGCTACCGATAGTGGTAGAGCTGTCTACACAATCAACTAACATTTATTGAGTGTCAACTAAGTGCCAGGCACTGCACTAAGCACTGAGGATACAAATAAAAAGCAAAAACCAGTTCGTGCCCTCAAGGATCTTACATTCTAATGGGAGAGAAAATATGTGCATAATTAGGTACAAACAAGATACATACAGACAGTATCAACGGAAGACAAAGAGTTAGGGAAAAAGGAGGTCCTCAAGGAAGAAAGGAACTTAAACAGAGAGAGAGGAGGAGGGAGGTAGGGATTTCAAGAAGAGATGAAGATTTCAGTAAAGGACCAGAGACGCAAAAGGACTGATTAATAACAGGGGATAACAGAATTTGTCTGAAATATAAAATAGTACCAGATATGGTACATAAAAGATAGGCTGGAGGATCTTTTATACTAATACAGAACAGTTTATACTTTAGTAATTGGTAATTGGTAATACTTAAAAGGTTTTGAAAGGGGATATCATCAGAGCAATCCATGTGAAAGATTACATAGAAAGTACTGTGAAGAATGCATTACAGATGGTAAAAGGAATAGTGGTTGAGATGTTATTACAATGGTTTTGGTAAGAAGTGATGAGAGCCTAAACTAGGCAGAAAAGGAAGAGGGAAGGATATAAGGTATTAGGAAAATGATTTGCCTGAGAGAAAGGGAAGAGTCTTTCAATGACTCCCAAAGCACTGAGCTTGGTAGGAGTCCGACCCTTATCACTTAGTGTCAGTGTAACCTTGGCCAAGTCAGGTAACTCTCTTAGGCCTGTTTCTAAATCAGTAAAATGAGGGAGTTGGATTAGATGATCTCTAAGATTATTAAATTCAGACAGCCAGCATTTTATGATAGTGAAAAAAAAGCACTGGAATTAGAAACAGAAGACTAGAGTTTGAGTTGCAGCTACTTCACTAGAGTTTGAGACCTTGCACAAAACCTAATTTCCTTTGTACCTCCATTGTCTGACCTACCTACCTCAGGGTGTGGGGATAAAAGGACGTAAAATATGAAAAACTATTCATCAAATATAAGGTATGAATACCATCCTATTCACTAATCTTAAAAAGAATTATCTCATGCATCATCAGTTCTTTATATCTACCAACTTGACCAGTCTACTAATCTGTCTAGTTAAGTGGGCAGGGATTGTGGTTTATTTACCCTGAACCTAAGTGCTAACTAAATACTTGTAGAATTAATGTATATCATGAATAGAGTAAAAACCAAAGATAACTTAGGTACTCGGTGACATTAATAACACTTGGCTTAAAAGCTGGAAGAAACAAGTGCAGGCTAAGTTTAAAGGACAGGACTTGCTGTCTGGCACAGACAAATCCACACCATCATGAGTAATGTTATACAAGGCTTTCACAGCAGAAATACTTTTCCTTATTGTTTCTCAAACTCCATTAAAGTAACTTTTGGGAGGGTGTGGGGGGGGGGGTGGAGAGTGTGGAGCAGGAGTGGAAATGGACCAGTGATTTCATTGATACAGCAAACTTCTTGTCTGGACACTTCTAATATCAATACAGTTCTGCAACTGCTTGGCAACTTAAGAGCCTCAGACAGTGGGGTCAAACTCAAATAGAACAGGATTCCTGCAGGCTGCATATTGACTTAGAAAACTACAAATTCATATGATCTCTGTTGTGCTGTACTTTTATTTATGCTGTTAAGCATTTCTCAATTGTACTTTAATCTATTTCCCTGCATTCAGTAGTCACTTGAACTTAGTGGCTCGAAGTCTGACACCTCTTTTCTTAGAGTTACCTGGAGCAGAGAAATGATTCAATCAGTCACACAGTTAGTGAGTATTAAAGGTGAGTCTTCCTGACTTTGAGACCATTCACTAGGCCATGTTACTTCACAAAAGTTAATTTTAACTCTCTAAATTATTTGTGAATGGGGAACTTGCTCACCTGGTTACGTGCTTTCCAGCGTTTGATATCTTCTTCTAGCAACTTCTTCTCTGCTTGCAACATACCATTTTTCTCACTCAGTTCAGCATTTGATTCTTGTAATGGTAAGATATCTAACTCCAATTTCCTGACCTGGAAAACAAAATATTTTACCAGTACTATTCTGGCTGATATAAATGAAAATAACATTTAGAAAACTTTTAAAATCACATGCTCCTCCCCCTGCTTCCTTCATGACTGAATTAGCAAGTTACAAACCTTTGCTTGCATCTGCTGTAGTTCTTGCTCCAGCCTTTCTTTTTCTTCCCTCAGCATCTTATTGGTTTCTATAACTACATTCATTGTTTCAGTTTTTTTCATCAGTTCTTCATGCTGAGCCATTGTTTTTGCAGTTACCTAAGAATAACAATCCAGAAGAAACACAAGATTATAAGCATCTTTTTGCTTGGGAGGAGAAGGTGGGAGAGGGAAGAGTTGGGGAGTGCATTGGTATGTATATCATTTATTTCTAATAAGACCCAAAATGTCTGAGAAAGTAGTGACATTTCTAACTGAATTAGTATTATAGTGGAAAGGAGTCAACTTTTTAAAGAGTCTTGTTATAATACATGATTTATATTTCTAATTATGTATACATCCAAATTTGTGACCAGGCTCAAGAATGGGAATCAATACAAAACAAATGTTAATGTTTCTTTTAGAGCTTAAAATGAAAGAATCTATGTGACTATGAACCAAAGAAATGCCAGTTCTAGTAAAAGATTTGGGGTGGTGGGGGTGTGGTAGAAGTTGCTAATTTTATTTGTTTTCAAAGTAATATAAAACAAAACTCCAAATCACTGAAGGCATATACCTGGACTTTCTCTCTCTCAGCATTAAGACTATCTTGCAGCTCCTGAAGCTCTCTTTCTAGGAGCTCTACCCGTTGTCTGTAACGCAAGCTTTCCACTTGGGCTACTTCAAACCTGGTTTCCGCAATTTCTTTTTCTCGCCGAATAAACCTGCAGCAAGAAAAACATTTAAGATATTTATGAAATGTCTGGCTTCATGGATCTTACCTAAAAGTAACATAGCCTAAACTTCTAGTGCTGACAATCTTGTGTTTCAATTCTTTAAGGACAAGTTAAAAACCAATACAGAATTTAATTACTGTACAGAAAGTGACCAAAAACGTTTTTTAAAATGGTGCCAAAACATTTTATTTTCTTCCTTTTGTATCAAAGACTCATAGATAAATCTAGAACTAGACCAATACATATGTGAAGCATGAACCCTCTACAACATATGTCCAATATTCAGGAGAATGGAATTTTGCTTTGCTCTGCAGGAGTATATGGACTGGGCCTATAATTTCACTGGTATGAAGAATTCCCTCTATCAGTGCAGGTTAGCACATTCTCTGTAACTCACAAAGAGCTGCTTTCAGTACTAGAAGGTGATGTGACTTGTTCAGAGTTACAGTCAGTATGTGTCAGAAGCAGGATTACAAACCGGGGCTTCTTGGTTTTGAGGCTAGGTCTTTATCCACTAGGCAATGGTCTCCTTTGAATGTGAATATTAAAAATGTTAGGCTGAGGATCCTTAAATTCCTAATTCAGGTCAGAACCTAAAAACAGAATTTAGTTGCCCAAAAACCAGACAAAAATGGGTGGTACCTGTTTTGCTACTTGTTCAGCTTCTAATTAATTTAAGAGAAATAAATCTTAGGTTAAGACTATATGAGACTAATTTGTTGCCTACAGTAAGCTAACCTGTAGATAGAATACACAGCATTACAAACACAGAATCAAAAATATCCTCTCTTTCCATTTCCTCTATTTTATTAAAAATGCATAGGAAAGAAAGAGCTAGGAAAATTTTAACCCCTGAAAAATGGATTTATTCCAAGGCACAGACGCAAATTTTCTTGAATGTATTTCATTTACCTGAGAATTTCTAAGATTTGTTCTTGAGACTTGCCTTCTTCATTTAGAGATACATTTAACGAACCCTGCACACCTTCCTTCATCGAGGTCACTACCTTGTCACTTAATTTTTCAATCTGATCATGAAGTAATCTATTTTGTTTCTCTAAATCTTCACAGCGAGAGACACACTTGATAGCTTCATCCTGTAAATAAAAAATGTGTTATTATAACTGTTTTTAGTTTTATTGACAATGACAATTTTTAGTTTTATTGACAAAACATATTTCCATATAGTCATTTAAAAAACTTAGCCTTAAAAAAATCATTCAACATTTTCACATCTACAAAGGAATATACCTTTAACATCCTCTCTCTTTCCTCCCAAGAAGCTTTACACTCCAACAATTGTGATTCTGCTTTTTGAGCTGTTTCTTCCAACTGCTGACGCACTAGTAAGTTTTTAGAAACTTGCTCTTTGGCAGCCTGCAAAGCTTCCACATCAGCAGCATGTAACATCAGTTCCCGTTCATACTTATTCTGAGCTTCTATTGCTATTTTAGCCTGTAATAAGTTACAAAAAATAAATTAATATCAATAAGGCTATCTTGAGTTCCTTATAAAGAAAACACGTTAATGAAAAGCTATTGAGTATTTTTATGGCTCCCTACTTTTAAAGTAATTGTTTTTAAAATTTTTAATTTTTCTGAATTCACAAGTGAATTTTACTAAACATTTAAAGAACAATTAATCCCAATACTATATAATCTTTTTTGGAAAAATAGACAGAGTCCTAACAAATTCCTTTTACAACACAAATATTATGGTACTGATATCTAAACCAGGAAAAAGCAAAAACAGAGAAAGAAAACTATAGACCAATTTCCCTAATGAATACTGATACAAAATTTTTAAATGAAATACTAGCAAGGAGATTACAGCAATATATCACAAGAATCATACATTATGAGCAGGTGAGATTTATTATCAGGAATGCAGGGATGGTTCAATAAGAGGAAAGTTACCAGTATAATTGACAATATCAATAACAAAACCAATAGAAATCATGTGATTTTCTCATGAGACTAACGAAAACAATGAGAGACAGAGTTTCTGGGAAATTAATAATCAATTTATAGGTTTTTATTTTTAAGTTTAGGCAATTGGGGTTAAGTGACTTGCCTAGCATCACACAGCTAGTAAATGTCAGATGTTTGGTCTGAGGCTGCATTTGAACTCAGGTCCTCCTGACTTCAGGGCTGGTGCTCTGTCCACTGCACCACCTAGCTGCCACCCCTTCAACACATTTTAGGGAGTTGTTTTCCTCAGCTAGCTTTTGTACATTCTTTTTCATCTGGCCAAATGTATTTTTCAAGGAGCTGTTTTCTGCAGTAGATTTTTGCATCTCTTTTTCCATTTGGCCAATTCTATTTTTTAAGCAGTTTTCCAAGCTGTTGCCTCTTTTCCCATTTTCTTCTATCTCTCTTATGTGATTTTTAAGCTCCTTTTTGAGCTCTTCCATGAATTCTTTCTGAACTTGAGACCACTTCTTATTTTTCTTTGAGGTTTTGCCCATAGGTATTATGACATTGTCGTCCTCTTCTGAGTTTGTGTCCTGGTCTTTCCTGTCACCATAATAACTTTGTATGGTCAGATTTTTTTTTTTTGCTCATCTCTTTTGGCCTTTTTCCTTTCTTTTAAATTTGATCTGTGCTCCCGAGGTGGAAGGAACATTGTCTCAGGCTTCTTGTGCCAGGTGTTACAGGCCATGGCTGTTTACCTGGTGCTGCACTGATGTTGCCTTGAGGCCCACTGGGGACCCTCTTGTCTGGTGGTGCATTAAGGGGGTGGCTGTAGGGGATTGCAGTATGTGTGTCTGGCAGCTTACTTAGTGTTGAGTTAAGAGGGGGGTAAGGGGGGAGGTCCTACTGCTGGTGTCTGGTGTGTACTAATGCTGGTGAGGTGTTTCTGCCTTTCCCTGGGGCTACAGTGAAGCACATGGCAGTCTGGCTGCTGGTGGTTGTCTGTTTGTCCAGGACTACGCTGAAACACATGGTGGTTTTTTGGAGTTGGTGTCTGCCTGTTCCCTTGGCTATGCTGAGGCACATGGTGGGGTCCTGGTATTGATGTTCGCCTGCTCCACCACACTGGGCTTAGGATCTCCTGCTGGTTTGCTGGGATGCTTCCTGTCCTGGACTGAGTACCCCTTTCACCTGAGTGCAACAAACCTTTCCTGGTGATCTTCCAGATTTCTTGGGCTAAAAGATTATTTCACCCCATCTTTTTGCTGCCTTTGCTGTTTCAGGTTTTGTTTTGGGGTGCTATTTTATGGTTTGGAGATGAATATGGGAGAGTTATGGCGATTTACTCCTTACTGTACCATTCTGGCTCCCAGAAGTCCAAATATACAATTTATCAATTAGGCTAGCTGTCAATCACTAAATTGATGGTCAGTGTTTTTTCTTGGTAACCAAAGATCTGAAGTAACTATTTTTAAAACCATACTTACCTGTTCCTGACAATCACGTCTGGCTTGCTGCTCATTACTTAAAGCTGTGCTTGCTCTCTGAAGAGCTTCTTGAACTTCATTTTGAACATTTGAGAGAGTCTTCTTTAATTCAGACAGCTACAGTAGGAAAGCAAAAAACCCAAATTAGTTGTATACTTGCTTTAAAATCACAAAAATAAAATTTAGAAAACTTCTGTAGTATAAAGCAGTAGTTTCAATCTCAAAAAAGAAATGGGGCCAGTAAACTCTACTAAGGATTCCTGCAAGGTTGCATACTGACTTAGAAAAACATCATATTAACATCATCTACGTTCTAATGTATTTTTATTCATTTTGTTAACTTATTTCCCAATTACATTTTCTGATTTGGTTCCAGTGTTGCTGACAGATAATGCTCATTTTTGACACCTCTGGTGTAAAGGTAAGACAAGAACACATTTATAATAGTTGGTAATTTGTAATAATCTCTCCTATAGCTACCCGTAAGCAATTAATAAGTCTTGATAATTATAAACAGGGGTTAAAAACAAAGGGCCAGGAGGGCAGTTTTTAAGTGCAAGCACGAAAGCTTGAAAAAGGAAAAGTGGAATAAAGCAGTAAATCAAATGTGGGTTATCTTGAAAGTTAGTAAGAAGAGAAGCACAGATGAGAGAAGATACAACTTCTCACAAAGGAAACAGGCTGGTGGTCAAATCTACCTGCTGCTCCATACTCTCAAGGGCTCTGCGCTTTTCATCTTGAAGTTCTTGTTTTTCCTTCTCTGCTTCCATTAGTTTTTTTTCCAGTTGTGCCTGATACTCAGCTGAGTCTTTTAAACGAGCTTCAACATTCTTATGTACCTCTTCTGTCACCTTGCCATTAGACAACAGAAATTAAAAATTCAAAAATAAGTTGTACAATTAACTTTAGGTCATACCAGGCTTGAAACCCTGAGACAAAATCAACATTACTATTGTGAAGGTGAAGGGTGTGACAGTCTACTTGCCTTATGGTTCCAAAAAAAATTCTTGTGATCTTTAGTCCTAAAACTGATAATACACAAAGTCCCTTCCCTGACGACTACTGCCCCAGGTACCCCAAAATATCAGCCCCAGCTCTCCCTATGTCCACATCGCACTCAACCCTATTTGTCCCATTATGTCCACCTCTCTATCTTGTTAAACGGACCTGTGCCCTCACTCTTCAATTTACTTTGTATCTATTTTCTTTTTAATTTTTCATGTAGTTGTTTTGCCCCAATATAATGTAAGTTCCTAGAAGGCAAGAATAGCTATAGTTGTTTTTTTTTTTTTTGGTCTGGCTCACAGTAAGTGTTTAATAAATACCTGAATTAAATTGAGCATCCACTTATAGAATGTACTGAGGAGTAATGTACAGTTTTTACAGAGATACCTGGACACAGAGATTAAGTGACTCATATGAGTCCAGGGTCATAGTTAGTATGTGTCAGAGATGGACCTGAAAAACAAGTATTGAAATGATAAAGTATAATCTGTCTAACCTGTGACTAAACTGGGGATATTTTTATATGCTGATTTGACAATGACTTCTAAAATGGTTAATAGGAAGGAATATTAACTGAAAAGGCTCAATACTGAGAAGTAACTCAGGACTGAATGAAAAATCAAAGTCAATTAAAAATTTACTAATAAAAGTACCATTGAAATGAATCATTGCTACTAAATACATTAAGTACATATGCCAAGTTGTCAACAGATTTTAGACTGTCATTGTGCTTCACATTATATTACTTACTTGTTTTTCCTTGTTGAGGGATTCTTCTAAGCTAAGAACCATAGCTCGATACTGTTCCACATTACTAGAAGTTGTCTTGAGTCTTTCCTTCAGGTCATTAATCTGCTCTTCAGCTTGCCTTAGTTGACTTACAAGATCATCTATGTCTTCTTTAGTACTAGGCTGACCTAAAACAATGGTATTTGAATTTAATATACAAACAAAAAATAAGCACTATGTTCCTTACAGATATTTCAGGACACAATTCAATTCAAGATGTTTTAAATGCCAAGTATGTGATCACAGTTGTTTGGCAGAGAAACCTATAGAGAAACAACACCCAACTGGAAGAAGCTTATACTCTACTGTGATGGCTTACCCTCCATGTGATGGCTCAATCTATTGCCATGTTTGGGATTCCTTTTACCTTTAAAAAGTTCAAAATATTACCCGAAGCTCTTTAACTATCCCCTCCCCAAATGCTTTGTTTCTAAACCCACTGTAATTATATGTAATATAGTTTTTATAAATATTTGTCTTTGGATCTTATTCTCCTCCCTTCCCCTACAATCTGATCGTAAGCTTCATGAGGGGATGTCTGAAATACTTCCTCTAGCAGCATGAAAAAGATTGGTATACAAGAAGTACCTAATAGTAAATGTTGAACAAATTAATGTTTAAAGAGACAGAAGTCCAAGTATTATAACTTCTGCTAAAAAGCCCTTGCCCAGAAGGAACTTCTTAACTCTCTGAGTCTATCACTTGAGTCACTAACCTTCCACTTTAAAATCTCAAGTTACACTATTTAGTGTTAAGAGACTTTAAGGATAATTCAAATCAATCCCCTCATTTTGCTGATGTGGAAAACTAAAGTCTAGGGAGTCATTCTGGCCAGAAGCATTGTTCCCTTTCTAAAATGGATGCTACCTCAATGACTGTCTGTACATGTCCATATTGATTTATACATGTCCATTTTCTAAAGAGGAAAAAAAAAAAATCTGGAAACCAGTATTTAAAGATAATTATTTGCTTTGTAAACTTCTTTCAGGAAGTAAAACCTCTGGGAAAATTCTTTTACCTGGGACCTTCTCATTAATAATACAGGGTATTCCAAAAGGCTTAAATGCAGTTTTAGGCCTTAATACATACCTTAAAACTATACTAAGATTCTTGGGATATCTTACAGAGAAGAATACTATTCTATAGGAAAAATAATCAATTTAATTACCTATAATGCTTTTTAATTTGACTCTGTCATTCTTATCTGTAACTGTCCTTAGAAAAGAGTTTGCTATCAGAGGGTTTGAGCTTGAGTTCCATTTCTGCTACTTATTACCTGTAGTGTGACCTTGAACAAATCACTTCATTCTAGGTTTTAGTTTCCTTAAATGTAAAATGAAGCTGCTGTACTGGAGAGGACTTCTGACATTCTGTTGAATAGTTTCAACAGTTGGAAAACAAATGGAGCATATTATGATTACCTGTTCAGGATACCTTACACATCCATATTCAACTTCCTAAGGAGGATCAAATGGGTCACGAGTAAACACTACCACTGAGTCCCAATTTTATGCTAGGATAAAAAGTATTCACAACGATTAAAACTTCCAATCTAATGCTCCATAAATTCTACTAAGTGCCTCCTCTCTTATCTAAAACTGACTGGTTCATAATATAGTTTTTGCAAGATATATATATATCTGTATATATACACACATATCTATCTATCTAAGATAGATCATAAGCTTAAAATAGCTTACCTTTTCCAGGAGCTCTCTGTGCTGACTGAGAAGCAAGCTGGGCTTCAATATTATTGAGTTGCTGTTTCAATGTAGTAGTTTCCTTTTGAGCATTCTTTAATAGTTCTTTTGTATTAAGGTGACGGTTTATTTCAGTCTCTAGCTGTCTCTTTGTGTCTAAAAGATGAACCTGAAAAAGATGATAAATATATCACTTATACCAAATTTTAAGAATGTTTTTAGTTTAAACCAGAGATTTAAATCAAAGTTTCCTTTCTTATGGTCACTTAAATGGCTGACAGAAAACACTTAAAAGTAAACATTTATTAAGCATCTATAGCACTGTGCTAGATGATGGTTGTATAAAGGTGAAACAACCTAATATAAGGAAATGTAATACAAGTATACAGATAATGACCAAACAAATTACAATAGTTGCAAAAAGGGAGACCCATACAAAATGTTATGAAATATTTGAGTGACTAATGGTATTTTGGGGGAATAAGTAAAGGCTTCTTACAGACTAATAACTCATTTGGTCCTTGAAGACAAGGGTTTCAACAGGCAGAGGATGAGGGGGGAGATCATTCTGGGGCATGGGAAATCACATTTATAAAGGCACTGGGGAAAGATGGAAGGAGGAGCTTTGGCAATGATAAGCTCAAACATAAAGGTAGGAAATAATACTCGCTAAGTTAGACCAAGTAATTTGCAGCCAGAGGCCTATAAAGGCTAATAAGTGTCTTGCCTAAGTTCACACAAGCAAGATTCAACCAAAACAATTATCTATTCAAATAGACTCACATCTTGATTTCTTGTAAGTGTGTGTCTTTGTTCTACTTCACTTTCTAATTTCTTCTTCAGTTGAGATATCTCACGTTCAAGCTTTTCTATCTGGTTATTAAGTCTCTGCTTAGTTTCTGTTTCAGATCTCTCCAGTATTCCCTTAAGAAAAAGAAATGTCATAGGGTTTTTAAAAAATTAATAAAAACGAATTTACTCAGCACCTATAAAAAATGTATGGCAATGGTAAGTGAAAGACAATAATGAAAACAGTTCCTGAGTTCAAAGAACTTATATTCTATTGACAGAAACAATATATACACATACAAAATATAGGAAAAAATAAATTGGGGATTTGGGGGTGGGGGGAAGAGAGAGCAGCTGGAGAGAAGTCAGTACATAGTACCTGAGCTGAGGCCTGAAGAAAGCAAGGGGTTCTAAGGGAGGGAGGGCAACAGTGAGGAGAAAGTGAATCAAAAATATCTATCAAGATAAGCATCATAAGCTCTTTAATCTACCACAAAGAAAAAGCCTGCTAACAGAAATATTTTTAAAAATACTGCATACATCTACTTGAACATGATTAATTACCAGCCTACCCATACTAAGAAATTATTTTCAGACTTTTCTCAAAGTGAAGCACTATGTATGTAACTACAGAGGAGAACGTCAATAAAAACTCTTCCAGATTTCAAAATTCTGTCAAGAACAAAAAGATTTATATATGTTCAGGAGACTGAACAAGCAGTTTTACACATTTCTTTCATAAATTAGAGATAAACTTCTGAGAAGGGCAGTAAGATTCCTTTTAAAGGGTGAGTCAGAAAAAAATAACATTTTAAGGTCTCAAATTCTATGTTTACTAAATTTATGAACACACACACACACACACACACACACACACACACACACACACACAAATGTAACTCATAAGAATGAAAACAATGATATTTTCCAAATAGCCCTCTAGAATTAGGGTTCTAAACTTTTTTGTGACATGAATCCTTTCACAATCTGGTGAAGCTCACAGACATCTAAGAATGTTTTTACACGCATAAAATAAAATGCATAAGATTTTAAACCAGTTCTATTTAAACAGTTCAGATCAAATTAAAAAAAAGTTCACATATCTAAAAATCCCTAGTAGAATTCATGTATATTTACAACATATAGAAATTGATATTTCTTTTATGAAGACATTATACCCCCCCACACAATTTAGCAGAATACCTGAATTGTTTGCAGATTAGTTAGTAGTAAGTTTTGTCCTCTTTGTTCAGCTAATAAAGATTCTTTCTGCTGAGTGAGGCGAACTTCTGACAATTTCAACATTTCCTTTTCCTTTTTCAGATTTTCTGCTCTCACCTTAAAAGATAAAAAAAAACAATAAAAGGTCTTGTGGGAAAAAATTGAAAATACAATTTTCTAAATATGATATCTAAATGTAAAATCACAAAAATTATAAAATATTTATAAATACTTCATTGCCAAATTTAATGCAAAACTTACACAACATTTAACGTTTCTGCAAAGGACATATATGGCTCTTAAGATTAATCAAATACATATTCAATTCAATAAGCATTTACAGAATGCCTATTATATACTAAACAGAAACCCTAGAAAATGTTAAGGTATCAAGAAAAGCAGAGTCATTCAATCAAAATAAACAACTGATGGGGGGGGCACCAAGTTCTTCCAATGGGGTCCGTGGGGGATGCTATTACCAACTCTCTCCCTCACCCTATTCCACCAGGCTGTGTATATATGGAAAGAGACAAGGCCACCAGGGTCTCTTTATAACTTTACTTAACCCCATTCCTCCAAAATGCCCAGGATTCTTAAAAGTGTGGATGGGGAGTAGAGCTGGTGGAGAGGAGACCTGCTTACGCCTCCTCATCCGCCCAGACTCTATCATGCTGTTTATACCACTGAGATAAACTATGGGTCATCAACTACAATCTTTCTGATGAGAAGACGACCTCAGGACTTACTTTGGCCCTGCCAATATATCTCCTATGGACATTGCCTTTCATCTGCTGATTCACTCTATAGAACTCTGGGCTTTATCTCCATCTCTCTTCTGAACCCTGAAAATTTCCAAGACTCTCCATCAGCTCTGCAGCTGAATTCTTACAAAAATTGTCTGGGAGATAAGAGTGTGACTTTCTTGAGAGCAGGAACAGTGTTTATTAGCACTTACCACAGTGATTAATAAATGCTTTCTCCATCCACCCATGGGATGAATACCAAGAGCCCAGGAGAAGCTTAGAGGTTTTAAAATCACAAAACTTACTTATTCCCCTACAACAGGGAGCACAAGCCACAAAAACACTATAAAGATAAACCTATACTGCTCTAGGATGGTTCTTTTCCCTTTTCCTGAGTCTGAGAGATGACACTTCCTATTCCCAGAAATGAAGTAGGGTTTCTGTGACTCTAGGATGGGAAATGTTAATAGCTTCCCAGCTTTCTCAAAAACTTATTTTTTATCAATAGAATGAAAACCTCTTGAGGGAAGGGATCATTCAGTTTTAGTTTTTATCACTTCCACTCCTCACTCTCTCACCCCTACCACAGCCTAACTGTTGCCAAGGGTTGTTGATTTCACCTTTCCAACGTCTCTTGGATATGCCCCCTTTTCTCCTTTGACACTGCCTTCTCTTTGGTATGGGCCTTTATCACCTCACCCCTGGACTCCTGTAATAGCTGCTGGTGGGTCTGTCTGCCTCAAGTCTCTCCCTACTCCAATCCATCCTTCATTCAGTCACTGAAGTGACTTTCCTAAAGCACAGGTTTGATCACTTCCTCCCTCACCCCCAAATACCAGTAGCTTCCTACTGCCTCTAGGATCAAACACAAAACGCTGTTTGCCTTTCAAAGCCCTTCATAATCCCTCCCCCAACACATTTCCAGTCTTCTTACTCCCATTCCCTAACAAATACTCTTCAATCCAGTCACACTGGCCTCCTGGCTGTTCCACAAACAAGTCATTCAAATTTTCAGGTCCAGGAAATCTTGCTGGCTGTTCCCCACACCTGGATCATTCTCTTTGCTGACAACTGACCATGCTGGCTTCCTTTAAGTCCCAACTAAAATCCTATCTTTTATTAGAAGACTTCTCTAACACCTCTTAATTCCAGTGCTTTTGCTCTTTTAATTCTTAGTTATCCTGTATATAGCTTGCTTTGTATGTATTTGCATGTTACCACTTGTATCCCCAGAGATTAGTATGGTGTCTGGCACATGGTAAGTGATTAATCAAAGTTTATTATTTGATTGATATACTCCCCCTACACCCAGTCCTTGTACAATGTCTCCTTTCACACTGTAGGCTGTTAAGTTGAACCAGAAAAAGTACTACAAAAATACATCCTAAAGTTAAAGAAATGGCTTTTTTAAATGATCTGAAAAAGTAAAGATCTATAAAAGTCAGACTGACATACTACTATTCCCCTACTTTATGTCTGAACAATCAAAAATTACATAACAGTTTATTTTCTTAATGACTTGCTACTGATAACTAATTGGACTAGTTCTTAAATTTTCTCTTACTGGAACACTACTAAATGTCAATTTCCAACTTAACTAGCAGCACAGCATACTGGACAAAGAGCCATCCTTAGGGCCAGGAAGCCCTAGATTCAAGTCCCACCTTTGACATGTGCTAGCTATACGACTCTTGGTAATTCACTCAATCCCTCAGTACATCAGGTAACTCTCTAAGCCTCTAAATTTTGGAGAAAGTTCATTGGAAGATCACCTGAGAGTTTGCTTATACCAGGAATTGTCCAATATTTTGGTCTCAGGACTCCTTTAAAAATTACTGAAAACCTCTTTTCCCCAAAGAGCTTTTGTTCATGTGGGCTATGACTATCGTTAATAGTACTAGAAATTAAGATATCTTCTTATTAGGAAAATGGTTTTGACTTCGAGGATCACACTTT
This sequence comes from Vombatus ursinus, assembly GCF_900497805.2. NCBI lineage: Eukaryota > Metazoa > Chordata > Mammalia > Diprotodontia > Vombatidae > Vombatus > Vombatus ursinus. Next base: position 26,581,057 of record NW_020954567.1, read on the forward strand.
GAGAACAACTGTCCTCTACTTATGAAAACACAAGCTTAATCCCAGTCTCTACCTCTACCTTCTATATCAAATGATCTAGAAAGTCTGCATGGTAAAGATTACTTGTTATTGGGGCAGCTAGGTGGCGCAGCGGATAGAGCTCTAGCCTTGGACTCAGGAGGACCTGAGTTCAAATCCAGTCTAAGACACTTGACACTTACTAGCTGTGAGACCCTGGGCAAGTCATTTTAACCCCTATTGCCTCACCAAAAAAGTGGAGTGGGGTGGGGAAAAGATTACTTGTTATCCATAAGCCAGTTGGAAGATCCAAAATATCTAAGTTATGTTTAAAAAATAAAAAAATTAAGAAAAAAAAAAGAAATTTGTCTTCAAATAAAAAAAGCAAGAGCACTTCCAGGTAAAATCTACAAAAGGAAAATTAATCTCACTTCTGCAACTGCCAACTTCTCATTTGCTCCTCTCAAATCTTGAGTCATCGTGTTGATGATCTGTTCCTGTTTTTGAGTTGTTGCTGTGAGTTTTTGGTTTCTCTCATGCAAGGATGTAATTTCTCGACGGTATCCCTCAACATTATCTTGTAGCATTTCATAGCTTGTATTATAAAAAATAAAAATACATTATCAGTGGAGTATTAATAAACTCTACAATCAAGCATAACAACTTCTTAAAACATCAACTTTTATCTAAACGGACTGCAGAAATATATACCTAATTCAAAGCTAGGATCACTTTTCTTCCAAATTTGGCTTGAATAAAACCTGAATGTAACCTATAGTTATTATAATTTTGCAATCTATGACTATATATTTTGTCCTTTTCAAAGAGATCTGATTTTGGCTTATACTTTATACTCCAACCAGAATAACAACATAGCAGATGTTCTATGTTAAGTAATCAAACTAGAATATATATATATATATACTCAATAAATTTCCTATGAAATGTAAAAATAACACTTCACTGTGCCAATTAAACTACTCACTATCATATCAAATCCTTAATATTGGTTAGCTAAAAAAACAAACAACCCTGTAAAAAGCCACAGTGAATTTATACTAGAGTCTAATGAAACAGAAAGGTACCTTTTATATTTCACTAATCTCTGAACAAAACAGCAAATTAAATGACTTTTTCAACCTAAACAAAAACTGATTTACCGTTTAGAAGCAAAATCTAACTGGGTAGAAATTTTAGTATGTTGTGACCGTAGATCTGCAACTTGCTCCTGAAGTTTCTCCACTTGTTCATTTTGAATTTTATCATTCTCTGCCTTTTCTTTTTTGTAGTTTTCAAAAATTTCCTGCAACTAAACATTAAGAGCAATTATTGGTGTTTAAAACTTTCCTTCTAAAAACCTGCCCTAGACAAAGAAAACAAGAGTTATACCTGTTTAAGTGCAGCCTTGGCTTCTACTGCCTCTGTTGACTCAACTGTGGAAACTGGAGCAGGTGTGGAGATTGTCTGTGACACACTGGAAGAATGTTTCGGTGTGGACATCAGGGAAATTTCCTCTAAGCTTGAAGCTTCATTAAAAAAAAAATGAGAAGACTAGTTATCAGAGTAGTTTTTAGTTTCCTGCATGTCTCTGCATTTACTTCATCATAAAAAAAAAAAAGGCAACAGGCATCAGTTACTTGAATTAGATCAAGTCGCAGAATTTGGTACTACAAATGTCCTTCACTGTTTTATTCAGTGAGAGACGGAGATGTCGAGCTAACAAATATCATTTAGGTGCACGTGACCTTTTGAAAGCAAAGAATGCCAAGTGAACACAATCAAGAAATAAAATTCTTTTGTTACCACCAGATCATTTCTTAACATAGACTTCAGAAAAACACATTAAATCTATTTTTTTCTAAAATATCTGAAAGCTCAAATACGATGTGTTAACCTACCTTGCAATGGAATGACAACTCCTGTTGTTTGTGATAACAAAATGCGGTACATGTCCCGCTGACGGACTATTGAATCAACAAGCTGCATCTGATGGTGTCGTGATTCACGAAGTTGTTCCAATTCAGTGAGGGCACTCTCAAGTTGAATTTGCAGCTCAGTAATTCTGCAGGAAAAAAATAGCTGTATACTTTAGAGAAATGTCAGTGACTACATTTTGATAGTTCTACTAGAAATTCATACAGGAATCCATATTATTATAATACTCTGCATAATTTCATACCTATCTTCCTGCTAGGGGGTGAGGAAGACAAAGTCTAGATAAGACATGGTACATTTGTTCTAGAGTTTATACTGTAATGGGGGTTATAAAATATATACAAATAAAGAAAATACTGTATCAAATAAGTGCAAAACATAATATTTGGGGTTTAATGGAAGATAATTGTTTCATAGAGGAATTCGAGATTGGCTTTAAAGAACTGGCTTTAATGGGTAGGTATGGGGGGACGAAATCCCAAGCAAAGGAGCATAGGGTATACAACACAAAATATAAATCAAATTAATATCTGAAAATGATGGGTAATTTTCAATTCACTAATTTTTTCTCTGGACATTTTTACTTAGTCCAACAAATTTGAATGCTTTAAAAAAATCATTTAATGCCACTGAGCATGCAATGGGTATCTAGTATTTGTACAGGGAACTTTTAAACAACACATAAAATTATTACATAACTAATTTATTATTATTCTACGTGCTATTTGTGTGGAACTGTATGTGTTCGATTCCTGTGACCAATGTTCATGATGAAGTCATGATGGCTCTTCAAGATCACTGCTTTCATTTCTAGATGAACATTAACTGTTCCTTTAATAATTTTTTCTATAATTTTGTCAGAAAACAAAATGAAGGTCACTGGCCCATACTTTAAAAACTTTTGTTCTCTTTTTATTGAAAACTGGGACAATCTGAGGTATTGTTCCCTTTCCCATGACCATTCAAATGTCATGAGTACTTCAACAATGTTATCTGCTGCTTCTTTTAGTACCCAAAGATACAGTTCATTTGGGCCTGATGATGTGATCAAGGTGGTCTTTTGCTTTCTCCTTGTTTATCCTGTGTATTAATTTCCTAATTAAGCATATTATTCTGTGCTTATCAGCTCAAAGATCCTCCTCTTTAGCAGCAGAAACAGAAGCTAAATAAAAATTACACAACTCTGCCTTCTCTGTTATCACTTACCTTCATCTCATCTACCCCTAAGAGCAGGCCTGTACAACCTGTGGTCCACCAAAAAATTTCCTCTACCTATAAAGAATGTTTTCCTCTACATTTTTTGCAGGCTGCCCAAAATGCTTTGGCATGCTGTAAGTGGCCCACGGGCTGCACGTTGTACAGGCCTGCCATACAGCATCCAAGCCCTTCCATGATTTTCTGCTTTGGTTTAAAAAACCTTTTTGGGGAGGTGATAGAAAGGAGGGATAGTAATCGTTATAAAATGATTTAATTAGAAATGAAATTTAAATCAAAGCTTAAAACCTGAAAAGATTTAAACACACTATGTCTACCATACATAATTTAGTTATAAAATTTCAATATTTATTTTTCACTTTTCTCATTATTATTGAATATATGCATTGAATATATACTATTGAATATATGCAAATTTAAATGATTAATTCTTTTAATTACACTTTCCTAAGGTTAACATAAAAAATCATAACAAGACAGGAAAGCCATCACACAAATCAAAGGATGATCATCTTATTACAGAAAAATATAAAAAGAGATTGTTTTAAAAGCTCTTAACTTTTTACCTTGAAGAAGTTGTTTCTTGTTCTTCTCTTTCTCTTGTCTCCCCAAGCTCCCTAAGTGCTACTAGAAGGCGCTGGTTCTGTTGCTGGAGTTCTTCAATATTTCTGTAGGAGACTAGATGCTGTGATATTACTTCAGATGAACTACTGATGTCAGCAGAACTTACTTCTTCATCACGAATTACATGATTACCCCTTGCTTCTTCAAGTTCCATCAAAAGAACTCTAATCTAAGAGAGGATGCAACGTTATTAAAGCATTGTTGATTTAGGTGTGGAAAAAAAATAATATATTTAGAGCAGAAAGCAATTTTTTTTTGGCTAGGCAATGAGGTTAAGTGACTTGTCCAGGGTTCAGTGTTAAGTGTCTGAGGTCCTCCTGACTCCAGGACTAGTGCTCTATCCACTGTGCCACTTAGCTGCACCCAGAAAGCAAATTTTTAAGAGATAATTCTCATGTACTTGTTATTTTAAAAACTTCAGAATGGAAAAAAAAAGTTGACAAGCAGCCAGGTAGCACAGTAGACAGAATATGAGACTTGCAAGGAAGGAAGATCTAAATCAGAATACTGCTTCAGAATCTTATTAGATGTGTGACCATGGGCAAGTCATGTGTGCAAGTCTCTGTGCCTCAGTTTCCTCATTTGTAAAATGGGAATAACAGCATCTATTCCATAGGATTGCTATGAGGATTAAATGAGTTAGCATAAGAAAAGTGCTTCCCAAAACTTTAAAGCATCATTTAAATGCTAGCTATTATAAGCAATAGTAGCACTTCAATTAATCACCTAAAAAAAGCCTTCCAACTCATCATTTAGATGTTGATACCTTCTAGGTAGGAGACATTTTTTATTAAGTCCAAGCTATTTTGATATAAGTAAAACTGCATTTATTATCTAAAAAGTTGTCCACTGCAAACAAACTTTTTTTTTCAAGACACTCTTTAGCAATATCAACAGAACGACAAACTAAGATAAAGTAACTCAGTAACACAATAACAGACACTAACTTTTTTAGAATCTAATTCATTGTTTGGTGCCATTTGACATAAAGTGGATCAATCCTGGTTCCCTCTAATGAAGGATTTATTGACCAAAGGAACTACTTATTATAAAGGTAGTTTTATCTTTATAACACTGACCCCAAAGGCAGAATCAGAGGAAGACCAAAGTGCTAAATTAAAATTTTCTAACCTGTTGTGAAAGATCTTTCACTTGTATTTCCATTCTTTGGTTGTCCCTTTCAAGCACGGATGAATGTTTGTTGGCTTTGTCGGTGTCCTCCTGCAATCGCTGAATTTCCTATAAACCAGAAATAGTTTTAAGGCTTGTAAAAATCAGTATTTCTGGTGTAAGACAAAACTTTTGCTTTAAGAGGTTAGAGACTACCATTATCATAGAATGCTCAGGAACTACAACAATCAGAGCAATATTAAATAACACATGGGAAATATTAAAAAGGAAAAAAACCCTTCTTAATCTTCCTGAGAAAAAAAATTAACATGCAATATTCACATGTGACTATTAGCTATCATTTAAAATTGGATCTAAACTAAAAACCAAGTAGGAAAGATGGATCTGTTCATTCTGACTGAAAATTCCACTCTTACCCTAGTCACATATCCACATAGAATTCTTATTAGACAGCAACATAAAATGGCATAGAAATGTCACAAGCACTATGGTAACAGACATTGATATCCTCATAGAGATGCTACATGACTGTAAATCTCATTAACACTATAATTTCAGCTAAAAAAAATAGCTACCAATAATACAAAGGACATTTGAAAGACACAAAGTATGCATGATAAACTTACTCTCTCTTTACAGATGAGGAAGAAGAGAAGCAGAGAGGTTAAGTGACTTTCCTAAGGTCGGAAAAGTATTAAATGGAAGATCCCGGATTTAAATTATGTCTTGATTCCAAACAGAACACTCTTTACAACATGCCATTGAGATAGTTGCTACTACCAATTTTAAATTTTGTAAAATTTAAATCAAGGCAATGAATCATGTTTCATCCTTACTTGTTTCCTAGTTTGGTCCGAAGGAGAGTACACTTACCTTCATTGCTTGCTCAAGCTTAACAGATAGACTTGCCACAGCTTTTTGGGCACGTTCGTATTCCTCACGCTGGCGTTTCAGAATTGGTGCTTTTGCTTCAACTTCTTTTACTATTTCATCTAGATATTTATTAATTCTCTTGTTCTCTAGTTTCTCTAAAAGTAACTGATCTTGTGTTTCTACATATGCATTGTACAGCTGTAAGAGAAAATATACCACGTCAAGTCTAAGTACAATATTAAAGGAGCAGGTAAGAACATGATAGACTACAAACTAAATTTGAATTTTTTTGCCACATTGACTAGACAGTCATTTCATAAAACTGGATATTCCTATCAACATTCTATTTTAAGCATGACTCTTCTAAGTAATATCTTGGAGTTCTGAACATTTTAGATGAAAATGTGTCGTAATACTCAAATTTAAAAATGGTCACCTCAGTTAATTTCATTCCAGGCTTCACTATTTTAGCTACAGCTGCTGCAGTAGGAGACATAGCTGCAAGCTCCTCTTCAGATAATATGGCCCCTACACAAATAAACACAGAAAAAATATTCCATTACTGTACAAGTTCAGAAACCAAAACCAAAGCCAACCCCCCCCCAAAAAAACAAAGTTATTGAGTTTTCAACACATATAAAAAGAGTGATACCTACATTTTAAGTACCTTTACAATCTTCCTTCACACTACTTCCTCCTTCATGTTACATTCTAGCTCAACAAGATTACCTCCTGAATCATGCTTCAAATGTTGTCTTTTTGATGCCTCCCCTCATCTGTGTATTGGATTTGAAATTATTAGAGGTCCAGGTTCAAATCCTGCCTCTGTCACCCTAGCTATTTGACTATAGTCAAGTCACTTGGCCTCTGAGACTCAGACTGGTAGCATTATATTGTGAAAATAGTATCAGGGATAATATTTATTGTCACATAAAAAGAAACTTAAATAATTTATCTGACAACTTCTTAAAAGAAATGCTTATATTTAAATATTATTAATTGAGTACACCACCTGCTATATACTCAAAGAACAACAATTTCTGTGTTCCAAGTCACTAAAAACATTTATATGAAAGTATCATCCATACCTTTCCGTTTTGTGGCTGAGAGTAGATCATTAGCATTCTCTAGTTCTCTCTCTAATTTGCCAATCTTCTCCAGCATTTCTTTTTCCATTTGGGCTTTTGATTCTTCCACTTCCATTAAATGATCTTGCATTCCTTTGTTAGCTTAAAATATAAGACAAATTTAAAAAGAAATCTTATGCTGTAGAACAAAAATCTAGAAGTTGCTAAATTTTAATCTGCTTAAATCCCTATTTTTTCCTCTAAAGTATTCTTTTCTAAGGATCTAAGGATCAGTGTTTAAGGATGGAAGCTGGGTTCAGGAGAGGAAGTGACCATCCCTTCTATCTATTATTGTTCACTCAAGGTGCCTGTTTCATTCGAACTATATGAAACACTCATGCCTTTGGTTCTTACTCTCCTGTTTCTCTTGGTCTCCTGATGTCCCTCTCTCCCTGAAAGATGGAAAGGGGTTGTAATTCAATCTCCTGACTTCATTTTGATTCTTCATCTGAAATACTGGATATTCTTTCTAGGATATGGGTTAAAGGCCTATGCATAACCAATTAAGAAATGTTTTGTTTATGGTTAGGAGTCAGACATTGAAGTATATCTTACACTGTGAGAAAGTTTATTATAGGTCCTGAAAATGAATATAAAGAAAGTTATAAGCCTCTACATAGGCTTAGCATACTGGAGTCAGGGAAAATCTTTGTTGTTGTTCAGTCTTTTCAGTTGTGTTCAAGTCTTTGTGATTTCATTTGGGTTTTTTAGCAAAGATATGGAAATGGTTTGCCATTTCCTTCTCCAGCTCATTTTATAGAAGAGGAAGCTAAAACAAACAGGGTTAAGTGACCTGCCCAGGGTCACACAGCTAGTAAGCGTCTGAGAGATGAGTCTTCCTGACTTCAGGCCTGGCGCTCTATCCACTGTGCTACCTTGATGCCCTAAGGAAAAATCTAACTTTATAAAACTGACGAACAGAGGAGAATAAGGTATACAAGATTAGAAAGAAACAACATATTAGAAGATGTTAATAGTAAATGTGTATAAGATAGTGATGGACAAATATACAAGCCTTAGTGCAGATTAAAGCTTTAGTAGCTGAAAACTGCATTAAGACTTTTGTAACATCCTATGTACATGTGTCTATCTGCACACATACATATTTATGTAATACAGATGTGCCTATAATAATTATACCAACAGAACAATTTTTTTTCCAAAATTCTAGTACAGTAGTATTAGAACTAAGATTGAAACCAAATTTCACTTCTAGAATAGTGCTCTAATATCCCTCAGGTAGGCTTTATCACTAAGATTAACTTTTCTAAAATATACTTGATTTACAGTAATCATATGATTCACAACAGAAAAGGAATCTCTATTCTAAGTATTTTTCTCTCCTTGTAGAATCTTTCTTACCTTCTCCAGCTTCTTTCAAAAGCTTGTGAAGCTCATCCACTGCTCGAGTTAGCTCATTGCTTTTTGCTTCAGAGTCATCAGCAGCACTCTGAAATAATGTTTAATCAGAAGTTGTTAAAGACCATCAACAACAACAGTAAAAACAAGACCAGGACACTAAAATTTAAGATACTACATTTACCTTATACAAGTTAGAGAGCTTTATGTGGGCATTTAGCTCATTATGGAACTTTTCTTCCATACTAGTCTGCTGCTCCTTGGCCTAGAAAGTAAACAAAATCATAATAATCATATCTCACCACTGATATAGATTTAAGAGTTTTTTCCAATGGTCAAGGTTAGGTGTGGTTGTCTTTTAAAAGAGAGAGGGAGGGAGGGAGACAGAGAGATCAAGAAAATGCTATTTTTACCAAATAACAAGATTACCTAAAATTAAATTATAATCATGTTCCAAAACAGATTAAAATAATAATCAAGGCTTCAGGAAAATTATCTCATTATTTTTTGGTTCTTCAGGAAAACTATTAAGCAATTTCATAATACTGAAATTAACATGTATTCTTCACTTTTGACAAAGCATCTACTCTCTGTTCCTGATCTTAGAAATTACAAGCTGATACATATTTTTGAAGAGTTAAGGTTACAAATGTCAAACATTATATAGATGAGGGTTGGACTTGATAATAGCAGCTACCATTTATATAGCACTTTAAGGTTTGTAAAGTGTTTTACAAATATGATTTCACTTTATCCTCACAATGAACCTGGAAGTAGGTGCTCTTATTATTTTTATTTTACAGATGAGGAAACTAAGGCAGATAGAGGTTAAGTGACTTACCCAGGGTCATACAAGTATTGAGTGTCTGAGGTCAAATTTGAACTCAGGTTTTCCTCACTGTAGGTCTAGTGCTCCATAAGCTACAACATCTAGCTGCCTCAAATGGCTCTTAAAAGTCTCTTCCTGGGGCAACTAGGTGGCGCAGTGGATAGAGCACCTGCCCTGGAGTCAGGAGGACCTGAGTTCAAATTCGGCCGCGGACATATTAACACTTACTAGCTGTGTGACTCTGGGCAAATCACTTAACCCCATTGCCTAGCACCCCCTACCCCAAAAAAAGTCTCTTCCAGCTCTAAACTTATGAACTTAAGAATGCTTTCCCGTCCTCAAAGTGGTAGCTGAATTTAACATACCTCTTTCAATTTGGTCAGAAGCTCTTCCACATGTTTTTGGAGATGTTCATTTGATGTTTTCAAGCCATTCACCTGTTCCTCCATCCTGGAAACCTACATGAATAAAATTTGTAAAGGGAAGGGAGTGTCACAAACTTTAAATTACCTCAATTTTATGATTATACTGTTTAATAAAAACTTAAGTGTCCTCTTTTGTACACATTTGCAAAATATGTAGTAGTACAACATGGAGTCTCTTTCCTTTTTTAAAATGAAATCCCAAGTAACAATATTAAAAAATTAGTTGGAGGGAAGTTTTAAAGAAATCTTTAATTGGTTTCTGATTTAATGAACAGAATGTTAATAATATCCTCAATTTTTGATGCTTATCCTATTAGAATGTTGTTTTGCTTCAAGACTGAACAAATATCTCATAAAATTTGCACACATGATTCTAAACATGAAAAGATTTGACCACACATCCATTAAGATAGTATTTTTATTCCACTAACTTACCTCTTCTTTTTTGTTTTCAAGATTACATTTAAGTTCCAGGATTTCATTTCCTTTTTCTCTACCAACAGCCAAGAGTTCATCAGTTTTGGTTTTTAGTTCTGTATTCAGCCATGTGTTTTGACTATGTAGTAATTCCTTTTCTTGTTCCAATCGTTTCTCTCGATACTATGGAAATCACATGAAATAGTTTTAAAGAGGGCAAAGAAAGTTTTATAAGGGATATAAACTAGAGTTGGGAATCAATTAAAGAATGCCAGCTATATTTTCATTTGCTTAAAGTCATAGGTGCTTCTTACACGCTATAATTTGAATAAAATTTTGCTTCACGGAAAATTGACTGCGTAAGACACACATATAACAGGCATTAAGGAACACTTTAAAATGTCACACAATCAGATTATAATTACAAAGTCTTTTTTTTTTTAAGGCAACTGGGGTTAAATGACTTGCCTAGGGTAACACAGCTAGTAAGTTGTCAAGTGTTTGGTCTGAGGCCAGATTTGGACTCAGGTCCTCCTGACTTCAGGGCTGGTGCTCTATCCACTGTGCCACCGAGCTGCCCCCAAAGTCTTTCTTATAGACTTTATCTTTTAAAGTCCTATGCACCCTGGTTCAAACCAATCTTTCCAACTTCATTACACATTTCTTCTCTTCCTACATTTCACAATCCATTCAAACAGACCTCTCTGGTTCCTCATAAATGGAATCCCATTTCTCTTTTCCATGCCTTTTCTATAGCCATATCTCATGCCTGGAATGCACCCTCTCACAGCCTGTGCCTCACAGATTGCTTCTCTTCCTTTCCTTATTCCCCCAATGACTAGTACCCTCTACCACAATGTATCTATTGTTTACATTTACTCTATATGGGCTTATTTATGTACTTATTTCCACAAATAGAATATAAGCTCCTTGAGAGTAGGAAGTGCTTCATTCTTTGTGTTTGTATTGTCAACATATAACACAGTGTGTGACACAAAATAGCTGCTTAATAACGGTTTGATTGATTAAATGACTTGATTTTACTCATTTCAGTGTTATAGGAAATACACCCTTGGAGGCCTGAATAGCTACTGCTTCCAGTATTGACATGTAGGAGGCAAAACCTCAGTTTTCATTATGTGTAAGCACAATCCTAGAGTTTCAAAAACAAACAAAACTGTGCCTCATCAGAGTTTTCACCATATTTATATTGTTTTCAATTACATCAGAGAGACAAAGGAATGATTCTGGTTTTAGAGCCCTCATAAAGGAGAGAGACTCTGCCACATTACCCAGAGGAAGGAGAAACAAAAGTTATACATAGATAAACTTAAGGGAATTACATTTCTAAGCTAGGCTGGTGAGATATACACTTTAAGGCTACCTCTGGAGAGTTTACAATGGACTATGAGAGAGGAAGCTTTTATAAGTCAAAAGACAACTAGAAAGCTGGAACTTGGTTGTGGATTTGTCAATATACAAAGACAGAATTCAGGCAGGTGTCATAAATTCCACTTACCCCCACCTGGTTGCTTATCTTAAGATTTAAAACAAAAGAAAAAGAAAAAAAGAAAAAAAAAAAAGAAAAACATCTAAATTAAATTTAACAGATCACGACTAAGGTCCTAGCCAGCTACGTAACCTTCCTAGTAAAAGTGGCAGCTCTGGACCCCTAATATTAAAGAGTAGAAAGACTAAAAACTCTTATAACAACAGCAATAAAAAAGTACGACTGTATCTGAGATTTATTTTTCAAAAGTTTTAACCAGTAATCATAATTTGTGTATGCTAAGTACCTTAATAGAAACATCAGACGCTTGAAGTTCATCTAGTTTTAACTGCAGCTCTCCTTTTGATGTATTGCTTTCCTTAAGTTTTTCATTTAGGCGTTTAACATCCTCTAGAAAAGCCAGAGCAGAATATGAAAGTTATTAGAAGTGCTGCAGAGTATAAATTGCTATGTCTTTCTTACTCATAATTGTATGTCCCTTAACACTTAAAACTGTAGCTTTCACCTAACAAATGTACTAAATGTACAACAAAATCTAAATGCAGTAAATAAAAAATATACCACTTAGCCTGCTAAAACAGGCACCTAGATCTTCAATTCAATTATTCCATGCTTAATTGTTCCATAAATCTGACCTTCATCTGTAATACATTCATTCACTAATGTTTAGGAATACAATAGGAAATGAACAACAACAAAAAAAAAAAGAGAGGAAAAAAAAACAAAAAACAATTTTTTTTTTTTTGCTTTTTGGTGAGGCAATCTGGGTTAAGTGACTTGCCCAGGGTCACACAGCTATTAAGTGTCAAGTGTCTGAGGTTGAATTTGAATTCAGGTCCTCCTAACTCCAAGGCCAGAGCTCTATCTACTGTGCCACCTACCTGCTCCTCAAATGTTTTCTTTAACCCTGTTTACACCTCTTTCACACACCCTTACCAAGATTTGGAGGACAGGCTACTCAGCAGCTCATCTAGTAAAACTATGCTCTGGGCTCCAGTCAGCACTAGATCCATTTTGCTTCATAATTTCTCTCATTGTAAAAGTAATTATTTTTAAAATGACCCCACTGAATACACAAAGTAATAAGGATTAACATCTTTCAAAGAGTATATAAGCAATCCTCCCATTATAAGACTAGAAATAATACATTATTTACATCTTTACTGCATAGTCTAAAATGTTAAATGAAAAAAATTGAAAGTAGAGTGTAACTTAAGATTTCCTCTTTAAATCTTATAAAGTAACTTATTTCAGTTACTTAATAAAAAGCAAAATTTTGGAACATATTCTCCATACCAGTTAAATATTCAAGCTCTTGTGAACGTCTCTCACTGGTTCTGACCAAATCTCTTTTCTCAGCTTCCAATTCTTCCTTTGCTCTTGTAAGCTGGCTCTATCAATTAAAATAAGATTATAAAGTAAAAGCAATGTAACATAAGTAAATGAATTACGTAAGTAAAATTACTGTATTTATCAATCCATAGGAACTACACACATGAAATTTTAATATAAATTCTAGACATACAAAACACATCTTAATTTTGTCTGGTTTAAATCAGTTACAGCTTAACTGTAAGTATCTTTCTTTTCAACATAATTCACTTTTTTGTACTGCTTATTTTAAGGAAGAATTCTGAATGTTAAACAAATCTAGGGAAATTATGCTCTGGGTTCCAGTCAGCACTAGATCTATTTTGCTTCACAACTTCTCTCATTTCATTTTTAAAATTTATTTATTTTTATTTATCTAAAATTTTATTTATTTATTTAAAATTTATTTTTAAAATGAGCCCACTGAATACATAAAGTAATAAGGATTAAAATCTTTCAAAGAGTATATAAGCAAACCTCCCATTATTAGATAAGGCAACTTATATGTGCAAATTTTCATGAGTACTCCTGTAAGAAGAAGAGACGATATCTCAAATGTTCTGTTTTTGGTTTTTTTTGGTCAAAAAACAAACAACAACAAAAAAACCCACAAAAACAAACAGAAAATGTGATGAAAAAATTAAATATTATGGCCATATTCTAAAATTTTATTTTTATTTTTGGAGAGTGACAACCTTTTATCATTATGGTGGCTAAGAAATACATTATTATAATTGAGGGTTCTTTTCAACTATATTCAATGAAATATTTTTATTGGCTTCCCCAATCTTCTGAAAACCTTTTCTCCTGCGAAATAATCTGTTGTCCACACAAACTTTATTTTGTTATATTTTACCTGTCTTAGCCAAGAAGCAATTGATACAAAGGAGCAAAAAAAAAGTGCACAACTGAAGCAACCATACTCACATAGTTACTAACTTGGAATGTGAACTACAAATAATTGGCAAAACTTCTTTATGCATATGAATAATGATTATTTTACCTGAATAGCAACGTGTCGATCTTGGGCAGTTTCTAGTTCTTTGTTTTTCTCAGTCACTGACTTCAATTGTTGATCTAAATATAAAGATTATTAAAAACTAAACATTTATCCAATCACTTAAGTACAGAAATAGAATCATAGAACTTTAGATCTGAAAGCAACCTTAGAGAACCTGGAATCTGATTGTTTCATTTTACAGCTGAGGAAACTGAAGGCCCAACAGAGTCTGACTTGACCAAAGATATATAAATATATTGGTTCAATAGTTTCCAATTTTTCAAATAGTATCATCTCTTACTTAATCAAAATATATTGTTTGGTTTGGACCAGAACTGTGATTTTATTGGCAAAATAAAATTACAATGAAGAATGCCTAATACCAATGATGACAGACTCTATAACTTACACAGACTTAAGAAAGTTCTCTGGGCTACTGGTAGGTTTAGTCATATGCCCAATTTGTGTAAGAGGCAGCACCTGAACTCAGATTATCCTAACTCCTGCACTAATCTTCTATCTACACTATGCTGACTCAACAAATGTATACCACACACAAAAGTGTTTGTAATAGCTACATTTGCAAACAAATTAAGAAGACTTGGTCATACAGTGACTGTAAAAACTATTTTAAAATTAAGAAAAGAGATACAGAAAAAGACAATTAATTTTGAATTCATGATTATTATTTGACAGGACTATAATCATGCCTGCAGAACAGACACAAAGTCATAAGCAGTGATAAAATTAAATAACGAATGAGATTTGTCCAAAAATAAATGTTAGAAAGGACCTTAGAGGCCGTTTGGGGAGGGGAGATAATATCCAAGGAGGCGGATGGAGTTAATCTCTGGAGTTCTAGTTTGGACAGTGGGGCAAAAATTATATTGTGTTTGTTAGGATCATATGAGACAGTAATATTTAGAATGTGTAAAAATAAAACATGGTACAAATATAAGCTATTATTTTTATTACTTGAGGCAAAAAATCCACAGGGTATGCAGCAAAAGGAGAATCCACCCTAAGTATGGAGAATAAGGAATGGTCTTTAATATTCATTGCCATTTTCCTTATCGTTACCCTTCAGGCATACCTCCTACACAGTTCTAGTGTCGCAGTAGTCCTCCTCCAGCGTTAAAGACATAACACAGAAGCCAATAAACTGAATCTGACAATACTTCATTTAAAACTCTTTTCTCCAACGTTTGAGAAGACTAATGAGAATAGTTCCACTGCTTCTACTTCATAAGTACACTGCTGTTTTGCTGTTACTGGCCTCTGAAGTGGAAGATACCTTCCTATAATATTTAACATTTACTGATTTTGTTTTAAAGTTATTTCCTGTGCTCCTCCTTTCTATTTAATACTAATAGCTAGTATTTCTATACCTCTTTAAGCTTTTACATAGTATCCCATCTGACCCTCACAATAACTTTGGAGATTGATGCTGTTAATTTCCCTTACAGATGAGGCAACAGAAGCTGAGAGAGTTTAAGTGATTTGCCCAAGGTCACATAGCTAGTGTTGGTGGAAAGATTTAAACTCAATTATTTCTCTCCCCAGATCCAGAACTCTATCCACTTTACAACCTAGCTGCCTACAGAGTTTTAGAGATATTACTGAGGATTATCTACTTGTGCCTGACTAGTAGTATCTTCTACTAGTTGGGTTCAAGTAGAGTTCCTAACTCCCTTCTTACTTGTAGTTAAAAACAACAAGAA
This sequence comes from Vombatus ursinus, assembly GCF_900497805.2. NCBI lineage: Eukaryota > Metazoa > Chordata > Mammalia > Diprotodontia > Vombatidae > Vombatus > Vombatus ursinus. The sequence continues at coordinate 26,596,591 of NW_020954567.1, forward strand.
AACGTTTTTTACTATGCTAAAGCAAAACTAAGAAAAGCGTTAAGAAGAATCAGCATTTACTGAAGATTTTAAGGGATGATGAGACCACTTCTAACATCAACAGCAGGATTTAAAATAATTACAGTCCAAATAAGAAGAGGAAGGATATCTTTGAACTCCTGTGAGGAGGGAGGACAACTTTCAATTCATCTAGTCATAGACAGAATTTCTGCAGTTGAAGGGACCTCAGAGGTTATTTAATCCAATCAACAGTTGATCAGGAATCACCTCTACAACATCCCCCAGGTTATACTGAGAAGAAAAGGAAAATCCCCACTCCAAATATTCCTCCACACAGCTCTTAATGATTCCCCTAAAGCAAAGATCTGATCATGTCACTTCCCCCTTTCTTCTCAATCATTAAAAAAATTCCAGAAGCTCCCCATGACCTCTATGATCTAACAGATTTAAATCTCTTTACAGCTTGGCCCCTTCCTACCTTACCAGTCTTCTTACATAGTACTATCCTCCAGATATTCTGGCCTACTTGCTGTTCATCATAAACAAAAAGGTTCCATTTCTATGCCTAGAATACTTTTCAGGATTCCTGGTTTTCTTCAAAACTCAGCTGAAGCACCATCTTCTATGTGAAGCTTTTCCTGATTCATCTCCCACAACCCTCAACTGCTAGTATGTACCCTCCCCAAATTATCCTGTATTCATTTTACATATATTCAGTGTAAACTTAGATGTATACATGTTGTCTCTTCTATCAGAGTGTAAGCTCCTTGAGTTTCATTTTTGTCTTTGTATCTCTAATACCTGGTACAACAGTGGCACATAATAAGATCTACATAATTGCTTATGGATTGACATTTTTTAATATGGCTTAAAAATACTGCCTGGGTGAATGGGATGATGATGGTTGATAGAAAGAAGGTAGAACTACTCGATTCCTATTTAGTTTATGTTTTCTCTGTCAAGGTGAAACATCTTTGGACTGGAAATAATAGAACACCAATGGCTAAGAGGACATTTACATAACAAGATACATGAAGAGACGATGAAAACATCTAACTATCCTTACTTACAGAGTTCAAATCACCAGGCCGGAACGAACTACATTCAAAAAAAAGTTGCCAGAACCAAACTGTTGCTAAGTCATTTTTGTTCATCTTTGAAAAATTGTAGAAAAAGAAAGAAATGCCATCAGGAATGTTGATGGATAAATGGGTTTCCTGGTTTTCAAAAGGGGAGAAAATAGATTCTTCAAACTATAGGCCTGAAAACTTAATTTTGATAATTGATAAAATTTCAGAAAGTATTAGGGATGGTTTGGTAACATATTCAAGGGAGAGAAGGCAGGCCACATTAACCTCAAATCCTCTTTTGATAGTGTTATTAGACTAGCAAATAAGGAAATTGCCAAATACACAGTATCTGGATTTCAAAAAGACATCTGATCAAGTCTTTCAGGGTATCCTTGTGTACAGAATGGAGAAATGTAAGCTGAATGATGACAGAACTAGATGTATTCAAAACTGGTCCCCCAAACTAGTGATTAATGGATCAAAGTCACCCTGGAGAGAAATCTACAGAGTGCCACAGCATTCTGTTCTTGACTCCATTCTGGTAAATATGTTTTATCAATGACTTGGATGAAGGCATAACATAGTATATTAGGTTACAGAATCAGGGGCCAAAAACAAAAAATCAACAAACTAGAAAGATGAGCTGCATCTAAGATTTAATTTAATAAGGATAACTAGGCTCATAGGATTACTCTGGGCAACCAAAGTTCACTGTCATGCCTCTGTGCCTTTGCTGACTGACTCCCTAAAGCCAGAATGCCCTTCCTCCCTCCTCTTCTTTATCTGACACTACAGACATTCTTTAAAGGCTAACTCAAATGCCACTTCCCAAATAAAGTGTTCCCTGATTCCCCCAAGTTTCTAACAACCTTCTCCCTACATAGGGCTTTTTGTAACTCTTTAATGCATCAACCTTGTAACACCGCATATTACATCAATCTGTGTTGGTGCTGCTCTACAGGATTATAAGTTTCTCAAACACAAGGGCAATGTCTAAGAAAAGTTTTTTCCTTCCTTATACTCTGATGAATATGTGCTTACTGTGTATGCTGCTATAATTCCAATGTTTTTAAGTCTAATAATCGTAAAAGAGATCTTGGAGATCATCTAGTCCAATCTTTATCCAAAATGTGAATCCCAACTAGAATTGCAACAACTGGTTATTTAGTCTCTACCTTAAAACTTCCAATGATGCAAATATAGCTTCCAGAGGCAAACCATTTCATTTTTGGACAGCTCTGTTTCTTGTATATCCTCAAAAATTAATCCATTAAGAAGTCAGATTTCTATCATGACAAAAAATGAGTTTTCTAATCATAAGAGTAAATGCAAGAATGAAGCTGATAATTCTTTCATGCATTTAAACTACAACGTGACAAAAAAGAATTATGAATTAGTAAAGCTATGCATAGCAAAATTAATAGTTTTCTGTGGTAAGATTTAAAATTCATACATTACTTTTCGCCTTCACCATAATTTCACATAGATGATCACACAGATTTGATCTATCACTATTTGATATACAGTGCAGTCCACAACAGTACATTTTATAACTCAGCTTTTTCTATTTTTATTTTGTTTTTGTTGTTTTTCCCCTCCAAAGATAAACAAAATAGGCTGGAAATCAAATAGAAGAGACAAACTACATCAAAAGCCGAATGACTATAATACATACATAATTCAGAAACTTTTATGCATTTTCTCAGGAGTGTTAGAAGACTTCAACATACCTCCAAATACTCTTACCCATAAAATTATGTCACTTAAAAAACACTTACTAAGTTTTTCCAGTTCTTGACGCAAAGTTTGGCATTCTCGGCTTTCATTTACAAGTCTCTCCTGACTCTGGGACAGCCTCTTCTCTACCTCAAAGTATTGTTGTTCTGAGGGAAAAAAAAATTGCAATGTCACAATTTGTTTACATTTTGTTCATGTAAATATAAAAATGTAAAGTATTTTAATAGTAAACTTTAATTTCCTGAGGCTTCAAAGGGGGAAAAGTAATGGAAAGTAGAGAATTTAAATAAACGTGAATAAAATCAGAGAGCTGGGAGCAGTTATTTCACCTCCTTCACTTGAGAGATGAAGAAATCAGATCCAAAGAATTTAAGAGACTTACCTAATGTTACACAACTAGCTACTGTCAGAGCCAGGAACTGAAAACTCAAGTCAAACTTCTAGTACAATATTCTTTCAACTACTCCCAGATAATTTACATTTAAGTCTTTTAAAAGGTTCTTTTAATGATTTTAAAATGTATTACGGCAGTAGATCAAATTCCAGAAGAAATGAATCCTTAGAAGCCACATACTGACTTAGAAAACCACAGATTAACATTATTGATGTATTCTATTTTTACTTCTTTTGTTAAAAATTTCTCAATTATATTTTAATCTGGTTTAGAACAGTAGTTTGACACCTGTGTACTACAGCATTAGCCACTGATGCTTTATCTTGGTGTGGAGCTGATTCTGGATACCTGAGAGTTATGCCAATGGAGACTGGCACACAGTAGGCCCTTAAATACTTATAGAATAAAGACATCTTCAAAGACAGGCTTGAAAGCATATTATGTCATCTGAGTACCAAGCTAGCAGCTGGCACAGAGTAGGAACTCTGCACAAAGTAGGTACTTAAACAATATGGAATTGATTCATTAATGAGGAATTGATCAGCTTTAAGGGGATCAAAGGCTTCTTGTAGAGATGGTGTTCAACCTGAACGTTGAAGGAAACTAGATCTTCCAAGGAAGGAGAGACTGCCTTGCAGTAATACGGAAAGAAACTAATCTGGAGATCCTAGATATGATCTTGGAGCTGCTGTTGTTCATTGAGCAGGCGAGTGACATGGTCAGAGCTGTCTTTAAAGAACACTCAGCATTTATGTGGAGGATAGATTGGAGAGAAAAAAAAAACACTCGTGGGGTGGTGGTGGTGGGAATTGAAGGGACAGAGAATTAAGAGGCTACTGAAATATTCCAGAGGAGAGGTAATGAAGGCCTCATTACATCAATCTGTGTTGGTGCTGCTCTACAAGATTATAAGTTTCTCAAACACAGGGGCAGTGTCTAAGATAAATTTTTTCCTTCCTTACTACTCTGTGTGTTGAATATGTACTTACTATGTGTGTTGCTATAATTCCATACTGCAGAGGCAGTATGAATAGAGAGAAATCTAAGGATGAGTATAAAGTAAAAAGACTGACCCAGGAAAAATGGCCCCTTTATGTATAACACTAGAAAACGAGGTAGCAATTCTTAACCTGGGGTCTACAGACTGCCATGGGGAAGAGATTTCAGGGAGTGGGTTGTGAATTCAGATGGAGAAAAAAACAACAACAACAAAAAAAATGCCATATCTTTGACTAATCTTTAACTGAAATTTATCATTTTAAAAAAATTATGAAAGGGTTCCATAACACAAAAAAGGTTAAGCACTTCTGGTTCAGATGAATTGCTAATCCAAATGAACTAAGTCTTCTGTAGGACAAAGTTTTAATGCTATTTTTGTTGATCTGAGTCATTTTGTATTACACCATCCAGCTTAAACTCTCTCTTCATCTCAAAATCTCTGGACATCTCTGGACCCCATTCTGGATTCCCTTCCCCCAGCAGTCTCTGATAATGAGGTGGCTCTTCTCCTTGCCAAGGTCAACATCTCTACACACATTTGATCCCTTCCCCTCTCCTGTCTTCCCCAAAAGACAGCAACCTCATTTGTATAATCTTCCACTTCTACCTATCTACAGGTAACTTTCCCACTGCCTCTAGCCATGTCAATAACCTACCATCCCTTAAGCTACTGCCCTATACCTCCTCTCCCCTTCTCAGCCAAACTCCCAGAAAAAGTTATTAGTACTTCTCTTTCTCCTCAACTCTTTGCAATCTGGCTTCTGACCTTATTACTCAACTAAAACTGCTCATGCCAAAATTCCAAATGGTCTCTTAATCGTCAAATCTGATGGTCAGTCCTCATCCTTTATGACCTGCTTCATTTCACACTGTTGATCACCCTTCTCCTCCTGGATACCTCTTTCCTCTGGGTTTTTGTGACACTGTTCTCTTCTGGTTCTCCTCTTAACTGTCTGACTTCTGCCTTTCTATTGCCTTTTCTGGTTCATTTCATTTCCCCTAAACGTGAGTATCAATTAAGGTTCTTCTCTTGTCTCTATGTCCTCTTCAGCACTCGTGGGTTTAATTACTGCATCCATGTAAGTGACTTCCAGATCTACAAATCTACCTCAGTATCTTCCCTGAACTTCAATTCCGGATCACCAAACACCTAATGAACAGTTCAAGCTATACGTCTCCCACAGACATCTCAAACTCAGTACTTTCTTTCAATTCAAACTCTTCCATCTTCCAATATTTCGTACTCTGTCGAAGACACAACCATTTTTCCAGTCCTCCTACACTTGTAACCTTGGTACCATCCCAGACTCTCAAACCTCCCACTCTACATATCCAATCAGCTGTGAAATATTGCCATTTCTATCTCCACATTCTTCACATCTGACCCCTTCTCTTAGCTACCTTACTTCAGGTCCTCTTCATCACTTTCGTAGATTTTTTTCCTTAAGTACAGTTGAACCACAGCACTCCCCTATATCATGAACTCCAGTGCTCCTTGACTGCCTCCAGAATAAATATAACCTCCTGATCCGCTTTTAAAGCTCTTTATAATCTAGGCCCAACTCATCTGTCCAGGTTCAATGGATTTTACTCCCACCCCTCACACTCTGACCTTCAGCCAAAGTGACCTTAGTCACAACACTGTATCTCCCATCTCTCTGCCTGTGCACTGGCGACATTCCTTTGCCTAGAATATACTCTCTCCTTCTTTCTTAAAGAATCCCTTTCCTCTTCCTCAGACACAATTCAAGTATCACTTTCTACACAAAGCCCTTCTTGATTCCTCCAGCTGCTAGTACCCTTCTTTAGTACCGTTCTTTCCTAAATTACTTTGTATTTATTCTCTGTATATTTCTTCCATCCGTCCTTATGTTTTAAAGCTTCAATAGCTTAAAATTGCACTAAGATTTTTGACCTATGTGTCTCCCCTAAATTGGAACGTAAGCTCCAGTCGTTTCATTCTTTGTATTTGTATCCTTATCGTTTGGCCCACAGAAGCTTTATTGATTGAATGGTTGCTCCTCTTAAGCGTATTCCTTACAGAAGCAGGCAAGCTATCGTTTACCTCAATAGGGCATGATAGAAAACTCAACCTGGAGTCAAAGGACTTGTATCCAAATCTTAGCTTTGCTACGTAATTATTTGTATGGCAGAGGGACAGGCCTCGGGTTTTCACATCTGTAAAATGCCCAGGTTGGCCGGGACGATCCTTAAGGTTTTACTGATATTAAGTGTAAACAGCTAGGGATATCACCTCCAAGAGGTCCAGGTTGGGAGGGGGCAGATCCTTGAACCACGCTGGTTGCTGAGCGTGGATGCGCGCGTCGGGGCACCGAGTGGAGAAGGCCTTTTCCTGCCGCTAAATCCGGCAGCTCCCACGCAAGGCCCGGGGAGGGAAGGCGAGGGGGCGGGAAGAGCTCCTCGAGCGGGATCACTCGAAGGGGGGGAGTTCAGATGACTCACTCACCGCTTTCCACCTTGAACTTCTCGTGCCGCCCCTTCAAGCAGTCGATCTCACTCTGCTGGTCCGCCAGGAATTTCTCCAATTTGGCCTGGACGGGCTTGGGCAGTTTGGTCAGCTCCTGCCGCTCCAGGACCTGCTGCAGCACCGCCGCCATGTTGCCAGTGTCTAGATCTCCAGGAGGGGAAGCTGGGAGAGGGACCGCAGGCAAGGACAGGGAGGCCGAGGCGGAGGCGGAGGCCGGGGCCGGGGCCCGATCCGGCGCCGGAACCTCCTGCGCTACGCTCACGCGTGCACCCGACTCCCTGAGGCTACCTCGGCGAGACCCTGGGAAGCCAAGGCACGGGCTGGAGAAGAAACCTCGACTCCCCGCCCCGGGGATGCGCGCGCACGCCCCACCCCCTTTCTCTCGCGCGGCTGGCGCTCAGACGGATTCCCTCGAGCACCTTGGGAAACCGAGTCTAGAGGAAGGCTTGATTCCTGGATGCGCGCGCACCCTTCTTGTTGCCTCCCCACCCCCACCCCACCTCCTTCACAGCATGCGCACAGAACGGCGGGAAATGTAGTAGTCTTCTCCATCCCATTTCTGTTCCTCGTGCGTCACGCCAACTGCCCCTCCACCCTCCACCTCCAGCATAGTCCAGGAACCCAATCCCCTTCTCCCTCCAGGCGCTTCACCTCCCCTTACTTCTGTGTGTGAAAACAGTCTGTGAGGCGGGGCGGGGCTGGGCGGGGCTGGGCGGGGCGGTGGTACTTACTAGTTAACTCGCGTCCCGCCCCAAGGAGCCGAGAGCCCTTTTCATTGAGGCTTCGGGACGTCATGGGTCGTCGTCTTCGGGTGCTCCTACTCAGAGAGCCGCTAGAGGGCATCAGTCCCGGAGGGCCGGAGCGGAGCGGCTGGTGCCGCTACCGCCACACTCTCTATGGCCGTCCGGAAGGGGGCGGGAGGGACAGGGGTCGCCTCCCTATAGTAGTAGGGAAGATTAGGGTAAAGGGCGGGGCTCCACTTTCCTAAGTCAGTTAGAAGGCACAGTCACGTGCGTCATCAGGTCGCGCCAGCTGCTCTCCCCTCCCCCATCTCGGAAAAGCGGCTAGAGGCCGGAGGCGGGGGGCGGGGCGGTATCTTCCCTCTGTACACGCGACACTGAGCGGCTAGGACGGAAGCTGGGGCTGCTGAGGCAGTAGCTGCAGCCCCCATCGCCACCCCCGGGGCCTGTGGGCGCGCCCATCTCCCCCACATGTGAGTCAGCCCGTCGTGGGGCTGAGGCGGGAAGCTGGGCCCTAGAGAGAAGGGAAGGCTGCCCGGAGTTGGGCTGTAAGCCCTGGGAATAGGCCGGAACAGAAGGGCGAGAGCCTGTCATCTGGAGTGGGGGGTGGGCGTGGGGGCGGCCGAGAAGGCGGGAAAGGGATTGTCGCGAACGTCCAGTATTTTATGCAGATAAAGAAACTGAGGCCTTGGGGGTAGGAGGGGCAGTGGTTGGGCCACTCTTGACACACAGCTTGTTAATAGTGGAGTCAAACTGGGACCCTTGAGAACGAGCTCTTTGGCATCTTGATTTTCATAACGAGGAGGAAAGAGTGGTTTGGATGGTACTTCGGTTGTGACACATTAGTCTTTGGAGCTAGGAGGAACATTGAAGAATATTCAGCCCCACTCCATTATATAAAAGTGTGTTGGCCCATGAAATGAAGAAACTTTAGTCACTTGCCTAAGGTCATATTATTGTTTGAAGTGTTTTTGGTTGTTCTGGGGGCACTTGCTGTTCAGTTCAGTATTCATCATCCACCCTGTGAAGTACTGTACTGGCTTTTGGGTAAATTTCAGTTAAAAGATAATGGTCCTTGACTTCAGGAAACTTACAGTTTAGGAAGATAAAACTCATACACAAAAAAACCCCATAATACAGATTCTTAAAGCATAAAACTATACCAAGGTTTTTGGGTCACTTTTTTTGTATCCCATGCCTTTGAACTTGGCTGTCTGGCTCACTTCTGGAATGCTCTACCTCTTCACCTCTTTCTCTTGGATTCTCTGGCCTCCTTCAAGAGTTGGTTCAAATGCCAATTGCATGTGGTTTTTCCTAGAAATCTTCCATCTTATCCCCGAACTCCCCTCCACCTGTGTACCTCGTATGTGTCACCTACTTTCCTTGTGATCTTTCACTTTAGAATTGTGAACTTCTTGAGGTCAGGAATACTATTTTTGCCTTTATTTTTGTCCTCAGAACTTATCCCAGTGCCTGGTACAAATGTAGTAAATGCTTAATGAATATTTATTGACTGGCTGAAATACATCCGTAGAGATGCTTAACAAAGTATATGAAGGGAAAGGTCATTTCTGACTTGGGGCATGAGGTAATACTCATGGGTCACTTCCACCATCTGTTGCCTTTATTCTACTGATGAATGAAGTTGGAGAAAAATCACAGAACTGAGCTGACTGTGTCCATTACAAATTTGTTACATAATTTCAACTAAGCCCTCTATGCTGCAAGGCAGTCATTTTACACCTCACTAGTTAAATCAATTTTCCCTTCAACATAACATGCCCTTCCAAACCTTTTCATCCTTCCTCAAACCTCTCCTGGCTCTTCCTCCTTTTCCCTCTACCCTCTCATCTGAGAACCTGGTCTCATACTGCTGAACAAATTGAGGCCATTTTCTGAGAGTTCTCTTCCCTGTTCCTCATCACATATCACCCAGGTGCCTTCTCCCACTATCTCCTTCACTTCTGTCTCACATAATATAAGGTGGTCCTTCTTGCTAACAAAAGCCCCTCTACTTGCCCAAGTGATCCCATTCCATCCTATTTACTCCAGCAGATTTCTCTCTATCATCCCCAATCTCTCACTTATATTCAGTTTCCCTGTCTGTTGATTGCTTCCTTGCCGCCTATAGATATGTCTTCTCCGTTCAGCTAGGTGGTTCAGAAGACAGAGTAGTAGACCTGAAGTCAGGAAGATCTGAGTGCAAATTCAGCCTCAGATAGTTACTAGCTGTGTGACCCTGGGAAAGTACTTAAACTTCATTTGACTCAGCTGTAAAATGAGGATAATAATAGTACCTACTTACCAGGGTTATTGTCAGGAGGTAATATTGTAAAGTGCTCAGCATAGTGCCTGGCATATTAGTAAAAGTTCGATAAATGCTTATTTCCCTTCCTTCCTTCCTATTTTCCTTCTTTCTCTCACTACTTTCTTCCTTTCTTCTCTTCAACATACTCTCACTTGATCCATCCATCCATGCTAGCTATCATACTATATGTTCTGCCTCTTATGACTAAATTCCTTGAGAAAGGCATCCATAAAAAGTGTTTCCATGTCTTTTCTTTTCATTCTCTTCTTAACTCTCTATAGTCTGGCTTCTGACCTGATCATTTGATTGAAATGTCTGTAACCAAAGTTATAATGATCTTTTAAATTGCCAAGTCAAATGGCCTTTTCTCAATCCCATCCTTTGTGACTTCTTTCCTAGCCTTGGACACTGTTGATCACCCTCTTCCTGATATTCTCTTTTTTCTAGTTTTTTGTGACACTAATCTGTCCTGGTTCTCTTCCAGCCTGTTAGACTGCTCCTCAGTCTCCTTTGCCAGATCCTTATCTGACTCATGCTTATTGAGTTTGAGGGTCACCCAGGGCTCTGTCCAGAACCTTTTTTTCCTTCTCCCTTTAACACTATTTCATTTGGTGATCTCACTATCTCCCCTGGATTCAATTATCATCTCTATTTAGATGATTCTCAAATATACTCATCTGGGCCTAACTTTTCAATTGTCCTCTGGTCTCACATTTCCAACTGCCTATTGAATATCTTGAACTGTATGTTCAACTCAGCATGTATAAAACGGAATTCATTATCTTTTTCCCCAAGCTTCCCCTTGCAAACTTTTTTATTACTGTTACAGATGCCACTCTCTCCCAGTCACTCAGGCTCACAACTAGGTGTCATCCTCTCTCACTCTTAGACTGCCCCTCTCTTCTCCAATGTCCAGTATTTTGTCTGTTGATTTGGCCTTTGTTACATCTCTTGCATGTGTCCACTTCTTTCCCCTAACTCTGTCACCATCCTGGTGCAAGCCCTCATCATCTCATACCTGTAATATTGCAGTAGCCATCTGGTTGGTCTTCCTGCCACAAGTCTGTCCCTACACTAGTCCATTCTCCATTTATTTGCCAAAGTGATTTTCCTAAATCGCAGGTTTGCTCTGTCACGCCCATAAACTCCAGTGGCCCCCTATCATCTCCAGGGTCAAATACAAAATCCTCTTATTTAAAACCCTTCATAACCTTGGCTTCCCCATCTCCACCCTTACCATGTACTCTTCTATCTGGTTACATTGGCCTCCTTGTTGTTCTGGGGAACATGAGACTCCCATCTCTCAGCTCCAGGCATTTTCACTAACTGTCCCCCATGCCTGGAATGTTCTTCCTCTTCATTTCTACCCCCGACTTCCTGCAAGTCCCAGTTAAAATCCCACTGTACAGAAAGCGTTTCCTAATCCCACTTAATTCTAGTCCCTTCTCTCTGTTCCAGCATATCATATATGTAGCTTGTTGGTATGTTGTTTCCCCAGTAGACTGTGAGCTGCTTGAGAGCAGGAACTGTCTTTACCTTTCTTTGTATTTCCAGCACTTAGCATGGTGCCTGGAACGTAATAGGTTTTTAATAAATATTTATTGACTGACTGACATTACTTTCTATGGTATTATGGAAACATTTTAAAATTGTAGACTGAATTACTTAATTTCTTAGATTTTGAAATAGGTCAGCAGTTCTCAAATGGTTTGTGGACCTTTTGGGGACTCTGAGACCTTTTCCAGGGTCTGCAAAATCAAAACTACTTTCATAATCATACTCAGATGTTATTTGCCTATTAAAATACTACTCTTTTTTCCAACTTCATTTCTCTGTGAGGCTGAATTTTCTTCATGTACTTCAACCAAAATAAGATGTTGAAACAGTTTGAGTACAGAAACTGATATGGGTCTTCTGTTAAGCCAGACTTCGGAGATTTGCAGAAAATATATTAATGCCACCTCATAAAAATGTTATTTTTGTTAATATGTAAAATGAGTTTGTTATTTTCAAATAAGTTAATACATATTTAAAAAATTTATCAGTTTTAATTTTCTAATATGGTAAATATCAGTTGATATTACCCACATAAACAAAAACTCAGTTTTTGAGAATGTAAAGGAGTCTTGAGGCCAGAAAGTTATCAGTTTTAAAAACCTCTGAAATAGAAAAAAGAATAATATAGATCTTAATAGATGCTTGTGGATTGTTCCCTATATCTAGTCCTGTTCTCTTCTTGAATTCCTATCCCACATCACCTATCTGTTGGACATTTCTATCTAAACTGTCTATCCTTCAGGCCTGAATGATCTTAAGGGCATCGAGGTGGCATGGTGGCACAGAGTGCTGTATCTGGAGTCAAGAAGACCTGAGTTCAAATAAAGCCTAAGACATTCCCTAGTGGTGTGACCTAAGTCACTTAACCTCTGTTTGCCTCAATTTCCTCATCTGTAAAGTGTGGATAATAAAAGCACCTACCTCCTAAGGTTGTTGTGAATGTCAAAGGAGGTTTTTAAAAAACTCAGCATAGTACCGAGCACATAGTAAGTGCTATATAAACGTTAGCTATTATTATCATTACCTTTGTTCTTACTGTTACTTCTGTTGCCATTATCCACTTCCATATTCATGAACTCTCATATTATAGTCTTTTATCAGTCCAATCAGTCTTTCCCTATGCCTTAAGACGATAACCCCTGTTCTTCCCCTTCTCTATGACCTCCAGTCCTTCTACCCCGCAGCTCTCTCCCAGGCTATCACTCCTGTACTTCTTGTATTCTCCCTGGGCATCTTGACTCAGGGGTGAACCATTTCAATTCCACACTCTCTTTTGCTCTTGTGTCCCTTACTCCTTTATCATATTGCCAATTGTGCCTTTCTAAGTTCCAAACTTGTATTCCTCCTGCCGTCCTCTGCTTTGGTCCCTGTTCTCATGTTGCTGAATGCAGCTGGAGAAAGTCATGAAACTATGCTAACTGGGTCCACTGCAAATTCAGGCAGTGATTTGATCAGATCTATGCTTTAGAATGAAAATCACTTTGGCACTTGAATGAAGGGTGGTTTGGAGAGGGTAGAGAGACTTGAGATGGGGAGACCAATTAACAGGTCCTTGTAGCAGGCTTAGCAAGAGGTTATGAGTGCCTGAACTAGTTTGGTAACTATGTTAATCACTCAACAGGCATTCATTAAATTTGACTTGTGTCAAACTAGGTACTTTGCTAAACCTGGGGATATATAGAAAGGTTCCTTCCTTCAAGGAGTTTGTATTCTAATGGAAGAGACAACATACAACAAATTATACTTACAATGTGATTACAATAAAAATGTTCACACAATATGACTGCAATAAGTTGGACTTGGTAATAATAATAAAGATTGATGAAGTAATCTTCAAAGGAAGAAAGTTTGCTGAAAGGTGGTGGAAAAGGAATGGTCTGGAAGTTGGAGTGATCCTACTCTTCCTCTGGATCCTGTACTTTGGAGGCCATAAGAGAAGAGAGTGGTGTTGGAGGGGCGGCCAGGGATGCAATGTCTTGAGAGAACTAGGTTTCTGTTAGTGTAAGAAGATAGAATGGAATGTGAATAGATACAAAATAAAAGGGAGTTAAATAATAAAGTGTGGGTAGGGGCTCCATAGGGTTTAGTAGAATGAGAAGTAAAAGGATATGGCAGCACACTATGGGTGGAGTTATATAGTCCCTACTATATATCAGGCACTATGCTAAGCATTTTACAAATATTATCTTTTTGATCCTCACAACAATCTGGGAGGTAGGTGCTATTATTATTCTTATATTATAGTTGAGGCAACTGAGGGAAACCAAGGTTAAATGACTTCCTCATAGTCCCATAGCTAGTATTTATCTGAAGTCAGATTTGAACTTGAGTCTTCCTGAGTCCAGATCCAGTGCTCTTATCTACTGCACCATCAGCTGTCTCAGCATGCTATATAAATGCTAGCTTCTAGCTATTGTTAGCTGTTTAAGTTGTAGGTAGGACCAAGGTAGATAAGGATTAGAGTACTGGGAGAGGAGGAAGAGGAGTTTGTCACCTCTGCAGATGCTGAATCTGAATGACAGGGCTAAGGAAAGCAAGATCAGGGAAGTTACCTTCAGTTGCTTGAGGAGTGACCAGTTGATAAAAGCTTCAGTTCTCTAGGGTCCTGTGATGATTGAATACAATCACTATTACCTGTCAGCACTTCTGACTCTCAAAGTCTCAGGTTCACTTACGGCTATGAGAGCCTCTTAGTGGAGGAAGAAGTTCAGTATAAGTCAGCTGTATGCATGATGTTTAAAAAAACCTAATGCTCTATTAGGCTGCATTAAGAGAGCCATTTCTTCCAGGAATAAGAAGTGATAGTTCTTCTGCACTGTCCCCTGGTCAGATTGTATCTGAAGTGTTATGTTTACTTTGGGGCACCATGGTTTAAGAAAGGAAGAAAGAATTAAGTTTATAACTTTTGATGACTCCAGCTTTCATTCAATAAGCATTTTCATTATCTTCTATGTGCCACTCAGTCCAATTAAGCTAGCCTTCTTAGTGTTCTCGTATACAACATTACCTCCTGAAATGCATTCCCTCCTTCCCTCTGTCTCTTAGAATTTTCGTTTCCTTTGGATCTCAGCTCAGACACCACCTCCTCCTACATGACACTTTTCCTGATCTCACCCAGTTGCTAGTCTTTCCAGCCTCCCCCTCCCTATTACCTTGTATTTATTTTGTATGTACTTATAATGTGTGTATGTAAACTACTTAAGATCAGGGACAGTTTAATTTTTGTCTTCATAGGTGTTTAATAAATTATTGATGATTGTTTGCAGGGTACTATGCTAGGTGCGGGAATTACAAAAGCAGAAATGAAACAGGCCCTTATTTGAAGGAGTTTGTAGTCTTTTGGAGACATTACTTCTCCCTGAAACAATAGGCCTATCTTTTTTTAATACCAGTGTTCCTCCGTATTGTTATTTTATTTGTTGCTTTATGACAATTTCTGTTCTGTCTTCTCTCATTTATAGAACTTTTTAAAGATCTGAGACGTTGAACATAATATTGATAAGCTTTGAATAATGGGAAGAAGCTACATAGTAGAAGAAGCTGTTGGACAATACCTTTTAAACTTCAGCAACCAAGAAAAGGCATTTGTCTCTGGTCTTTTGATAGGACAGGTATGTTTATTTTAGGTATGTATTTTTTTTTTATGGGACAGGTGTGTATCTTTTAGGTATGCATATTTTAGTCTCAAATTCATTAATATGACTAAGCTTTTGGGGTTAAAAGTATGATATAACACATTGAATACCCAGGGTCTTAATTAGCTTACTTTAGGCAAAATGATCCCTCTACACTCCCTTTACTGTACCATCCTTTCCTCATCCTTCCACTTGTACATTTCCTCTTTTCCCACTCCTGTTTTAAGGGACAGTTTCTGTTTAAGTGGAAAAATAGTTTTGTAAATGTTCTTTTATCATGTTAATTTATAGCAAGCAAATGGTGCAGTTCATTAATTGCTTTTAAAGCCTGTCTGTTCTGCTCTTCTTCCTATATATTTTTCTACCTCGTTTTTCGTATTTACTGACCTTACCTTCACTTCTGTTCTCTCTTATTTATCTTTTTACTTGCTGCTTAACTCCTCACATTTTTTTCTCTCCCTTTGTGGACAGATTTTTTCTTATACTTGAATATGATGGAAAGGGCACTGAACTTGGAGCCAGGATAGACATGGCCTTGAATTTCAGCTATGATATTGACTATCTTGGTCATTCTGGGAAAGTCATTTGTCTTCTCTGAGCCTCAGTTTTCTCATCTGTAAAATGGGACAATACTACTTAAACTACCTGCTTTATAGAACTACTACAAAGACAGTGCTTTAAAAACTATAGAAATATGAACTATTTATCCTCCTCCTATTTCTTTCACCAGAGATTGGGATGGAATTAGGGAGCAGGGAAAGAGACATAGGGGATGACATCCATTTTCTTGTAGGTCTCGGAGAAAACAGGAAAAAATAGATCAAACCTAGACATTTTATTAATTTAGAAGATAATCCTTTTCCAATGTTTCCCTTAGAAATAGAAAAAATAAACACCTTTCTGTACGCTTTACAATATTTTTTGTTGGTTTTAACTCAATTTTACTGCTTCTCCAAAGCATTTCTTATATTGCTCACCCTTACTACCTCCCTTTGAAGAACCATGAATCTATAATATATTAAAAGTTAGAAATAATGGCAAAGCTAGAAATTTTAAAAACTGAGACAAAAGCTTTTGGTCCATATTTTTCCATATTTGTTTGTTATCAAGATGAATCAGAACAAGGACTGTAGAACAGGATGTTTGTTATACTATGTATATTTATTGAATTTATTCTGTGTGTACTCTAGTGACCAACTGACCATATATTTGATTTTTTTTTAATATTTAAAATTGTATTCTTTGAAGTTCAGGACTGTGTTGTTTATTTTTAGCCTGTTTTATAAAGTATATTTTGTTCAGAGTTTCCCTTTTCTCTCTTGCAGATCTTGGCAAAGGCCAACGGTCTGTATACTCTCTCTGTTTCTCATGACCCTGGGCTTGTCCTCATATTGCTATCTTCTCCTTTAAGTGTTTTGCTTGGGTCCAAAATTTGGTACTATTATACCCTTCCTTGTTGAAATTTACCTGTCCTGAATCTCCTTGACTTAGGGTCAGGGTCTTTTTTTTTTCCCCCAAAGTAATAAGTAGCCATTCTATACTAATGAGAAGAGGCTTCTCAACCAAGATTTTATTCTCCCATACCTCCTGGCCCAAGAATTTGTACAGTGTAACAGTTAGTCAATTTTAACACTAATCAGTTTTCCTTCTTATTTGAAAACCATTCATTTAGCCAATTCTTGATTATTGAAGGTTTTAATAATACCAGCAGTAAACTTGTGATTAAGACAATTCAAATTCAAATCAAATTTTTCTGTTAGGTCTAGTAAGAGGTTTGTTGAGGTAGGTCAAGATTTTGTCTATACTGAAATTTTTGGATTAATTAGGTTTAAATTATCAATACAATTTTCAACTATCACTGAACACCATTGATATTTGATTGTAATGCCGCCATCATCATCATCATCATCATCATCATCATCATCATCATATTTAGGATTTTGTAGGCTAAGTCTCTCAAAAAATATGTTTGTGATTATGAAGAGAAAGTATAACAAGTAGGAAAGCTATGTCCAAAACTTTAACAATTACAGCTGTCCAAAAATGGAATAATATTCCTTGGGATGTGGTAGATTTCCCCTCATTGGACTCTTTCCATAAGAGGATGATAACATCTCCAACAAGCAGGAGGGGGCATTTTGGTCAAGCATGGGTTGGACTATATGACTTCTGAGCCCCTTTCAAACTCTGAGAGTCTGTGAGTCCAGGAACAGAAAACCTTGTAGACAGAAGCTTTTTAAAATCCCTTTTTTATGATTATGAACCGACAAACATGGAAAAGAACAGAAAAGAAAGATTCTATAGAGCACCATGAATCTCTATTTGTTCATCATGAGTTTTTTAAAAACATAATGCATTTGGCACAGTACTTGCCACCCTGTTTTTGTGTCATTTCCTAAACTTTCTGCTCTCTTCCTTTCCTTGTGCTGCTCACTTCACTCAGTGTTGGTTTATAGGATCATGATCATTGGATCACATATTTGGAGATGGCCATCATACAAGACCTCTTGGGTTTTATCCTTTTTGTCATTTATTGTTCATTAATTTTCCATTACATTCATATAGTTTATTTAGTCATTCCTTAGTTAATGAGTGGGGTTTTTTGTTTTTTTATTTGCTGTAATCAAAAGTGTTATGAGGATGAGGCATTAAAAATATCATTGTATATGGTAACTAATTTGAAAAATTAGAAATTTGTTTTATTGTAAGTTTAATAACTAAATAAATTAATCAACTGGCACATTCATACTACTTCCTTTATATAGGCCATATCTGTATTCTTTAATTAGATGTCACTGATAGTTTTTATTTTATTTTTGTAATATTTTCATTGTGAACTTAAGTGATCAACACAAACATTTCAACAAACAAAAAAAAAGAGGATTGTATATAAAAGCTGTTAATCTTTATTATGTAGTTTCTTTTATATGCATTAAATTTAACAAGGTAGAAACAGAATTACCATTTGTGTTTTATTTTTTAAGTGTTCTTCACAAAGGGATTATGTAGTTCTTGCCACTAGAACACCACCTAGAGAAGAGCAGAATAAAGACACAAGATCTTCTCAGTCACCACTGGATGACCTGGATGAAGAATGGATTACAGCCCATGCCAATCAGGTTGTGCTATTTTATAATATATGTAAATATTACACACACACACACACACACACACGCACATGCACACACATACACATATGTTACATATATGTAATCATAGAATAAATATTAATGCAAAATTAAGCCAGCATTTTATTTTAGTTAATGACATAAAACTAGAATTTTAATATTCATCCTCAACTTTCCGAAAGTGTCAGCACATGTTATTAATAATGATGTTTTTATTCACGTGTATCTTAGCTACCTTGTGGGTTATTTCTTTCAACCTTAAGCTTAGTTCAGCTTCTTTGTTTCCCCCAAGAACTCTTTGTTTTTAAAATATTTTCTTTGCCCAGCTGTAGTGTGCTTAGTCTGTGCAAACTCATTCTAACCATGGACAAATAATTCATCACCTAATGACCAGCTTACTAGTGAAGAGTCTCTTCACATTTATTTATGTTCCTTGGAAAGTAGATACAGTTTTTGCTGGAATGGTACTTGAAGCCTTTTCATTAAAGTAGACCCTGCCAGAGATGCCATTTTGTTGACATAGTCTTCTTGAATCCAGGGTCATCTGTATGCCATGATGAAAAACAGGAATAGAATTTTGTGGAGGACATAGGAATGTTAGCATAAGAAAAATCTAGGTAGGATGGTAAATTTAGTATATAAAAGTGTTATAATCTAGTCCAAATCCAAATGGAATATTTAGATTATATTTGCAAAAGGCACATGTGCTAGTATGGATTAAAGTTTGTATTTAGCACTTCTAGCAAAACTTGGAAGTAAAATAAACGATAAAGATACAGTGAAATTTAACATGGAAAACTCAAGAGGATTTTACAAATGTACTGCAAAATTCACCCATTTTTTCTGGAATACATGAGAAAATTAGTCCATTTTACTTCTAGTTTGTAACTCACATTTTAAAAATCTTGAGTTTATTTTAAAGGTTTCTTTATTTGAACTTAATCATTAACAGATCAAAGTATTTCAATAAATAAAGATCTTTCTTTTGTTCGAGAGCAATAGATTATCCTTAGGTTCTTATGAAGGCCATATATTTGTTGATTTTTAATTGGATAAAGGAGGAAATACTACACTATTCACTACAGTATTTTTCATTACATTGTGTCTTGCTGTAAAGCAAAATTTGTTGTGTGTACTTCCCATACATACTTATTTAGTTTCAACATATCTCATTCTAAGATGGTTTCAATTATAAGGGATCCCATGGCATGGATACCACAGACAGGATATTCCAAAGTACTTAGAGGACAGACAAAATACTCAGTGGCTTTAGCACACTTTGATAATCTAAATTTCTTGATACTAACATCAGTTTTCTGTAGCACCTTGGACAACACTCTAAAATAGTGGTTTCTTAATAAATACTTGGAAGAACGAATGAATAGTATGCCAAATAGGAAGGAAAACTGATTATGAACAAAAAAATCATTGTGCTATAGTTAACATTTTAATTAATTTCTTTATTTAGGTATCTAGAATGCTACCAGGAGGTTTATTAGTTCTTGGAATATTTATTATTACTACTCCAGATCTTGGGAAAGATGTTCAAAATGCCCTACGCAGGGTAGGTAAGAGCATATGAACAATTCTTAATATGGTTTGGGTATGTATTGTTTTAATTAAATACAATTTCATGTGAAGGTCACTGATTGTATTTGGATAACGCTCACAGAATTTTATGGGCTTGTATTATAATTAAATACTTATGCTTTCAAATCTAGTTGCAAGTTGTCGCGATAAAAATCTGTGATGAAAAGAAACTGAAGCTCAAAGTTCTGAGCATGATCATTTATTAGCAAGGCTAGCAGTTGCTAATAAGTGAGATTCCCAAAGCCCCTCAGTGGCCAGAGATGCATTAAATCAGACAGAGCAGTCTTTTATACAGTTGGTAAAGGTAGGCTTACATTTGGCATAATCAGGCTGACTGACTTACAAAAGGTTGTTTCCAAAGTCCGTGGTAAGGGGAAAACACAAAGTTAGTCAACATCATCTGGAAAGTCTAGAAAGTTCTGTGTTAGTGACCATATGCGCCAGAGTGGTCCCGTGGTAGGTTTATGGCCAGGCAGAACATTTTTGAACACGTTGGTGCTAATGAGTCTGGGCTCTAGCCTAGAGAAATGGGAAAGTTAAACTCTTACAAAGAAGTCAAGCCCTCTTATAGACTCTAATGTCAAGTAGTCAAACTGTCTTTTAAATCAAATTAATTCCTAAGTGCTGATTCCAGTGATTAGATACTATTCTCAATTAATAATTAATAAATAATGCAGAATAAACTGGGTTAAAAGTTTTCAACTTTACAAGGTCACAACATTTAAATACTTACCTAGTATGTATAGGGTTCTCTGTTGGACTCTGTGGAGATGTAAAACTAAATGAAATAGTCCCTACTTTCAAGGAGCTTATACTCTACTGTGGTGATACAGTTGAGTAAAGAAAAGATATTTGAGGAAGGAAAGACCACTAATACTTGAGAGGTGAGGGAAGCCTTTACTGAGATTGTGACAGATAACCCATGGCTGAGCCTTGATGTAAGGTGAGGGTGCAGATACAGGAGGAGGCATTCTAGGAATGAGAGAAATGCCTGACAAAAACCCTCATTTGGGAAGTGGAAAGCTGAGCTTGGAGGGCAGCTTGTAAGTCAATTTGGCTGGAACTTAGAGTGAATGAAGTAGAGGAACGTGCAATAGGGATGGGAAGGTAGGTTCATCTCAATTTATAGAGAGCCTTCAAGCCCAAGTTAAGGAATTTCCCCTTTGAATTACCAAAATTAATCTAGCGGTATATATATGCCAGACTTCCCAGAACACTGATTCCTGGGGATTGCTGTAAATATTAGATAGGCAGGTATGGGAATTGAGTGAACCACCTGACTTCATCTTGTGACTCAATTCTGCATCTAGCTGAGTTCCCTTCCTATTCAATTATGGGTCTAGTCCAATTTTTGTTTTGTGAGAAAACTATTCAGTTTGGGGAGTTGTGAGAAAATTTTGTTGCATTGTTTTAACCTAACCCTGCGTGGCTGGGAAGCTGGACCACCTCTACCTATTGCTTAGGGACCCTTAAATAAGGATCCAGGTTATGCTGACCAGAAACCCAATCAGATCCAAATATTGATGCAAGGAATTTTCACATTATTAATCATTATACATCAATGTATAATATAATTATATATCAAGCAGCCCATATATCTTATCTGAAAACTGGCTCCACACTGGTCAATCAGTTATTGTTTCCTTGTTCCTTTGATTGAATACAGACACTTAGAGAGGAGTGGAAGACCTCTTTTCTGATTTCCGGGAATTGTACCTGTTTGCTTTCCCTCTCCTAACTCAGAAAGCCTCTAATGTTTCCTGCAGTTAGAAAGTAGATGACCTAATCTTGTATCCTGGTTTATATTCTTTTGTTTTCTTTTAATGCATAAAAATCTGTTTCCCCCTGTATTCAGGGTCCAGTGCCAAGCTGAGGAGGCCTGGTCCTGATTTGTTATGCAATTGGCATGTATTGCTTAATAAATCGATATGCCTAGAAGCTCGACCCTTTGTTTCCTTAGTCATTTTAGTCAGTTGACGTGTCAAACAGGTGACATAGAATTAGACATTTTTCTCTTTTGTGTTAATAGTTTTGTGGCTCTTTAAATATAACCTGTATCAGAAGTTTTAGAAATTTTATGAGTTTCAGTTATACAATGAGATTCTAATGAAATACTTTTGAAAAAAATTTGGTTCAAGTTGAAACTAATTCTTCATTTCATTTGGAATAACATTACTCTTTTCATTCAAATACTAGTCTAAAATTAATTTATGTTTAACCTATTTTAGATGAAAATAATAGAGTTTAATTTGAATGACATTTATTCAATTAATTATTATCATTTGAGTGCTCTTAAATAATCAGTTATTTTTATCTCCAAGAATGGAATCTAAAGTAGACAGTAGTTGAAATCCTTATTTTACTTTAGCATCAATCTACAATGGTATGGTAAGAGAAAGAAAAAAAAGTCATTTATTTGGTATTTCTTCCCCAGCTAGTGTTTGCTGTGGAAAAATCTATTACTAAAAAGAGACTATGGAATCTCACAGAAGATGACATCTCCGACCGGGTCACGCTTCATGTCTGCTCATCTACAAAGAAGTATCTTTTACATTGGGTGTTTACTGTTTGAATGTGCTATTGAAATTATATTCCTTCATAAATTTCTTCATAAATTCAATTCATATGTCATGATTTACAAAATTGTACATACTGTGTACAATTTTGTAAACAATACTTGACAAATAGGCGGTGTCTGATTTATAAATACGAATCTGACCTTCATGGGGAAAATTGTTTCTTCTTTCTTAATTCAGTCTAATTCTTAGGCAGCTAAATGGTAAAGTGAGTAGAACGCTATACTTGGAATCAGGAGGTGCTGAGTTCAAATCCTGCCCCAGACACTAATCTAGCTGTGTAATTCTCAGCAAATCACTTAACCTCTGCTGTGAGGATAAAAAGAGAGGATAATTATAAAGTGTTTTGCAAATCTTAAAGTGCTATATTTTTCCTGGCTGTTAATTAAAAACAAAAGAGAAAGTATTTGGCTACAGATTTATCTTCTCTTACACAGAGAGTTTACAAATTCCTGGCATCCAGAGGGTCCCATTGTTCTCTTCCCTCCCCTTTCCTTTTCTTGCTTGGGGAGAATGGAGAGGACAGAAGAGAAATTGGTCTCTTGAATTGGAATTTCTGTATATTCTCATAGAAATGGTATTATATGTGGTGGTTTAAAAGTAGTATTGGTACTAAATGCCTTATGAATTAAATAAACTTGTGGAATACTTTGGAAAATAACTACTATTCACTGCATGAGTTCTGAGGGAAAATGTGTTTCTAAATAACCTATCTGTGAGCTGGGGATTACTTGCACTTAAAGAAAAAGGATATACATATTTTTTGAAAATTTCAAGGTGACTGCTTTTTTATCTCAAAAGATAGATAATAAAACTAAAGCAGGAAGAACCCATTCTCCATATGACAAAATTGTTCGTTTTGAGTACCAGTTTTTAAGTATTATAATTTTGTAACATGTTATGGGTCATTGATGAAAGCAATTAAATTATGCAGACATTTATTAAGTACCAGCTGTGTGCAAGATACAGTGTTTGGTACTGAGATCACGGAGACAAGAAACAAAACAGTTCCTGCCTCATTTTAACGTATTACTTCTGTCAAGAGTTCAAGGGTACATATAGTATGTGGAGATCCCTTCCACCTCTGATGTTCTTTTTCATCACATACAAAAAGAAAGGGAAGGAGGGAAATAGGAAGGAAGGGGAAAGGAGAGCACTTTATAGACTTTTCATTTGGTCTTCACAACCCTGGGAGATAGTGCTAAAATTATCTTTATTTTTCAGTTGAGTAAACTATTGAGGCAGACTGGTTGGCTTGTCCAGAATCATATAACTAGTTACTAAGTGTCTGAGGCTGGATCTGAACTCAGTTTTATCTCCAGGCCCAGTGCTCTATCCACTGTGATACCTCCTGCCCCCAAATAAACTTTGAAATTCTTTTGTGACTCTGCAACACCTTTCAAATAGTGTAGGTGTTTACATATTCCTATAGTCATACTTCCTACTTTTGTGTGCCTTTAAAAAAATTTTCTTTTTTTTTTAATTAAGCATTTTTTCTCTCTCCTACCATCTCCAACTGCTACTGAAAATTCAAGTCAGCAGCAAGCATTTACTAAACATTATTATGTGCTATGCACTGGGGGTGCAATGAAAGACATCCCTGCTGTAAAGGAGCTCTCAGTTTACTGGAGGAGATAGCTTGAAAAAAAGAAAAACAAAAACCCTGTAACAAATGTGTGTAGTCAAACAAAACACATCTGCGCTGGCTGTATCCAAACGTGTGTGTCTCATTCTGCATCTTAAGTCTAGTACCTCTGTTAGATGATGGGTAACATGCTTCATCATTGATTATCTGGAATTGTGATTGGTCATGATGTAGATCAGAATTCTTAAGTTTTTCGAAGTTGTTTGTCCTGACAACATTATTATTGTACATATAGTTCTTTGTCTACTCGCTTCATTCTGAAAGTTTATATAAGTTTTCCAAGGTTTTCCTGAAACCATTCTTTTTTTTTTTTAAAGCAGTAATCCATACTCATATAATTAGTTCAACTATTCCTAGTTGATGTTCTTTGCTTCATTCTTGGCTTCTAGTTCGTCATCATTACAAACAGAATTGCTGTAATTATTTGTGTGCGAGTCAGTTTTTTCCTTTTTCTTTGATCTTTTTGCTTTTAATGTTAGCTATTATTTTTAGACTTTAGACTATTTTGGAGTAGTGGTATTGCTTGGTCAAAGTGTATACACAGGTTGTATTCATATTAAAGATGATGCTAATTTTCTTACATTTAAAGTTGCATTACCTGACTTTACAGTAGATGTTAGTATTTGTTCTTTTTCTTTTGTCTGATTCTGCCAAATATTTATTTCATTTGTATTTCCTTAATTAGTCAAGAATACTTTGTCGCACTTATGATACCCGTGACCCAAAGGTAAGATGAATATTTTTTATCCAACCAGTTTATCTTGGAACCAGTTATGTTTGTTTTTAAAATTATACTTTAGTCATTAGTTTCAGTATATTTATTTCAGCATGCTCCTACTTTCTTTTGAGGTGCAAAGGTAGCTAGAGTTCTACTTGACACTTAAATATAATTAACATGATTACAAGCATTTCAGATCTCTGGAAAAGTATTTAAAATACATTTTTTATTATCAGAGAGAGAGAGGGGAAAAAATTTCCTAAGGTTTCAGCAGATGTTAGATTTAAAGGCTGTATAAAATACAAACCATCTGTGTTGCTTCCAAATCCTGTCTGTGGCCCACCTTTCCAAGCCAGTGGTATGTTACTGTCATTCACTTTCTCTCCATTCCATCAGAGGGGATGCTTGGTGTTTAACATACACGATGTTTTATTTCCCATCCTCCCTCCACAGAGGCTGTCCTCAGTAACAAAACGAACCTCCTCCCACCTGACAGAACCCCAGTTTCCTTCAGAGCTAATGTGCTGAAGCGCTTCCTCTTGCTCTCATGAGAAGCCTCTCTCTCCTGAAAGCCTCCATTCATAGTGTGGTCCCCCAAGAAATTATTTTATGCATATTTTTTACTGACTTCTTTGGGCATGTTTCTTAATAATAAAATATAAATTCCTTGAAGGTAAAGAGTATTTAATTTTTGTCTTTTATCACTATCACCTCCACAGAACCTGAAAAATGTTAGGTGCTGCTCAAATGCTTATTGAATTTAAAAATGTAATTAAAGAAGCCAATTTATATTCAAGGGAACTCCATTTGAAATGATGTTAATATTGTAGAAACCAAGTGTCACTGTGTTTTCAGTTATATGAAATTAGCTGCTAATAGGGTAGGGAAACCCAGAGGGTGGAGCATTGTCAAGAAGCAACTTTGCAGTTCCATTTTCTTTGGGTAAGCAAAGTCATAAGACTTTGGAAGCAAGCAGAGCAGCCACTGAGGGTTCAGACTTGGTTTTGAATTCAGTTTGTATCTTGAGCCAAGTATATGCAGAGACACAGGAACTGCTGCTGTTTGTACTGGTAGAGAGAGGTGTTGGGAACAGTTGTGCCTTTTGGACAAGCAGAGTACTGTTACCTCATTAATTAAGTAATAGAAAGAAAGAATGACTAGCTTTGCCTCAGACTATAATACAATCTCTGACTACTGTATAACATACCAGAAAAGGAAGTGGTGAGGAAGAAGGGACATCCACAGAAAGTTTCTTTTTAAAAGAAGAATATTAATTTATTATCTTTTTGAGAAATTAGAGGATTTGATAAATTGTTTGTAAGGTGGCATATTCCTGTTTAGAGCATGGATCATTATGATTGTTTCAAATCATTCATTAGTTTTGAAAGTGACATTTCTGTTCCTGGTACCTTAGATGCTGTTAAAGCCATACTAAAGATCATTTAATTCAAACCCCTTGTTCTGCAGATGGGAAAAAATCCTGGAGAGGTCAGGTCATTCTATTGAATATGAAGCAGTAAGTGACAGAGCCAGGATTGGAGCCCAGGTCTTTTGATACCTGATCTATTCAAGGTGCTTTCTACTATCCCATGCTAGAATTTTAGATCAAGAAGAGTATAATATTAGAGGCTTGGCCAAAGGTTAACCTCTTTTCTAACATTCTTAAAATCGTTTTTTGAAGAGCCAATTTATACTTTAGATGTAATTTTTATTATTGGTGCTAGAGGTTTTATACCAATTGTCTTTAAATTGTATAATTTAATATATAAACCAATACAATAAAAAGATTAACAAATCTCAGTACTTTGTCTCCAGAAAATTCTTATTTTAATATCCATTTATAGCTTAGTAAGTAGAATAGAGAGCCTTGAGCTATTATAACTTAACAGTGTAATTAGTTAACTACCTCATTCCCTTGAAAAAGGCAGTTTGATGCTGAGGGCACACAAGTATATGACTTAAAAAAGAGGCTAAGAAGGGGGGAAGGAGAGCAAAGGAGCCAGGTTTGGGTTAGGTGAGATGCTGTTGAACAGGATCATTGACTAAAGAGAACATGCCAGAGTGCCCTGGGAGGGGTGGGTGGCAGCTTGATTAGGCTTTGGTGGCTGGGCTTGTAGTGTTTGCCTGTTGATAAGTCAGACAATCAACAAGCATTTATTAAGCATTTAGTATATTCCAGGCACTGTGCTTATTAAGCTTTGTAGATGAGTCCACATACAGGTATAGACCCTTCCTTCATTTTACAAATGAAGTAGTTAGGGCCTAGTGAAATCAGAGCCACACACTGCTAGTTAATGTCCCTAAAAGTCCATTATTTTTTGGTCACTCGGTTAGCATTTATTGCCTTTTGTGTTCTAGACACTGTGCAGAGCATTGGAGATACAAAGGCAAAAAAAAAAAGTCTTTGCTTTCAAGAAGCTCAGAGGGAGAGACAACATGCAAATAACCATGTACAGGCTTGATACATACAGGATAAGTTGGAAGTAGTCTCAGGGCGAAGGCACTAAGATTAAGGAATTTTGTATTTATTTTTATAATAAGGAGTTTATTTTTTAGGAAAAAAGTGCTGTCTCACAGTTTTATCTGTCAGAGAGGTTAAACCATAGGTCTGAACTACCAGAAGGATAAAAAGATCTCTATTTAATGGCAGTCAACTGAAATTGTCTAGGTGGCCTTAAAGCTCAATGAAGACAAAGAATCATAGAATCGAGAGCTAACAGGGACGGGAGAGATCAACCTTCTACTGATGAAGATATGCCTACTGATAAATCAGATAATGCATTATTGTTAGAGGGATATTTCACACATCTTTGCTACTTTCTGACCACCATGTGGATCAGTCTACAAATGATAATTCCTGTGTACATACACACAGATACTTATACTTAAAGGTATATTTTTTCATAATCAAAGTGGAGAAAAAAAACTAGATGGTAATTCTCTTATTTCTAGTAAATGTTTGGAACTGCTTTATAATATGATTTTGAATAATAATACTTCTACTAGGCAATTTCACTTGGACTTTTAAAAAAAATCCACAGAATTATTTTTATTCATTTTTTAGAAATCCAACATAGTTATATTTTTAAAGCACATTAATTAAGTTGTTTTGAATTTAGAACTTTAAATATTCTAAATGGCTACCTATGAGAAAGCTCATTAAAATAGTTTACTTTAGTGGAGTGGCATTGGAAATGTATATCTGATTTACACAGGCATAAACAGAAAGAAGACTCCATCTCTCACCTCTCTTAGTAGTCTGATATTCCTTAAGCTGTTTAACATGTTAAAGCATACAGTGTTTAGTGCTAAAGAAGTCTGTTAACATTTAAAGGATGCCCCTTCCAGAGATACTTAAAAGAGTAAGAGTTCCTGGGCTCTTGTGTTTACAAAGTTAAGACGTTTAATATATTATTTCAGAGCCCTGAGCTGTTTGGCATGGTAGTCATACACATAGGCATTGTGCACAGTGGACATTCAATAAATACATGTCAATATACCAAATGTATAAAATCCCAGGTGCTGAGTGAGGAGTAGGGTTCTTATAAGAGATGAAGCCATAGTGCCTTTTGATATGACAGCCTCATGTCTAACCTCACCTCTCTGCTGTGTCTTGAAAACAGAAGAGCCAATAAGACTTACAGAATAGGGAATTTTAATACATGCTTCAAACTCTGGAAACTTTGGTTCTGGTGACAATTCTGCTTTGTAAAATCTATGCTCCAAGACCTCTCAGAGCTAATAATGAACCTTAGGCATAATTATTACTATTACTTTGTATTTTCATTTTGGAATAGAAATGTCATATTTAAAGAAATCTGACAAAGTTTGAAAATTTGCTGTCCTATAACATAATTACTTATCCTTATGCTTTTTATAACTTATTGATCCATAATATATTTTTATTTGAAGTGCATCATTTTATGTGTGTTTTTAAATCTCAGTCTTACTTCCTCTTTTGTCACTTCTAGAGTTCACCAAAACCTGCAGACTGGAAATATCAGAACGGACTATCTACTTCATGGCTTTCTTTAGATTGCACAATTCATGTTAACATTCATGTTCCACTTTCAGCCACAACTGCTAGTTATCCCCTGGAGAAAAATACAAAGGTAATAGATAAAATAAACTTATAATATTATTAAATAACTGTTGAGAATATTGTCTTTCTTTTCCATTATTGGACACCATTAGGTGGTGATTTGTTGTATATGTGTCTTATTCCTCCATGCAGATTATAAGTACCTTGATGGTAGAGTTAACCAACCAGTGCCTTGTAGTTGTTTTTCTTTCTTGCACACATTAGGTGCTTGGTAAATATTCTTTATTGAAAAAAAAGTTGTCTGGATTTTTCTTTGTCTTAGGCCTCAATTTAGCTTCCTTACCTTTCCTAGTACTTTTTTCTTACCTCTTTGTATAATTTCTTCTCAGTATCTCGAACTTAGGATTTTTCCGCTTTTGTTGCTTTTCCCTTTTGTCCTTTCTATTAACAAGAGAACTCTCTGAAACTATTTGATATCTTTCATTCCATATTATAGCTCCTTTCTGTAGTGTCTTATGTTTTTGTTTTTATTTTTTTAATTTTTAAAGACTTTTGAAATGAATAGGTATCTGTGGTTAAACTTTTGTTCTCTATTTTATGCATATTTAGGGAGATTTATTTACAATTTAGATACATATAGGTATATGCCTCATATTTTTAGTCAGGAGAGAAGATATTATATATGGAGTAGTTAAAGATTGGAG
This sequence comes from Vombatus ursinus, assembly GCF_900497805.2. NCBI lineage: Eukaryota > Metazoa > Chordata > Mammalia > Diprotodontia > Vombatidae > Vombatus > Vombatus ursinus. The sequence goes on from NW_020954567.1 coordinate 26,625,922, forward strand.
GTATATTGCAAGTTTTTTGAATATGATTTCAAGAATATTATTTTAATATTAAGTATTGCCAATGCTTTTAGTTTTTTAGGAACTGTGTAAGCATGGGAGGAAGAAAAATCTAATAAAGTTGAAATTACTTAATATATGCTGTACCTAGAGACTTAATGAGATGTTTTTCTTTTAAGAATGGACTTGCACGCTGGGCCAAGCAAATTGAAGGTGGTATGTATTTGATCAATGGACAAGTTAAAGAGGAAGATTGTGAACTGCTAGAAGGACAGGTGAATTCAGGAAATTATGTTTGAGCTATTAAATGATTTGAAATATTTCCTTTAAGATGAAAAAAATTATGACTAATATTCTGACAGAATCTATAGAATTTGTATGTCATTTAGTCCCAGTATTTCTGAAGATTTGTACATTAAAATGTGGTTAAGGGCCAAATGTATTAATCATGATATAGTGCAGTCTTGAAAAACTTGCTGGAAGCACCCAATATTTACAGCTCTTTGGCTCTGAGTACAGTAATAATAGCTAATATCTTCTTAGATTATAACTAGACTCAGAGTGATTCTGACTCAAAAACATATTTCCAGTGAGTTAATTGGAATAGAGAAAATTGGGGAGGAATTGATTTTTTCAAAAATTTTGATGTTGATATATAGTTCAAAAATTTCATCCCACAAATGCTATCTCTAGTGATCAGTATGATTAAACAACACTGTACTGTTTCCTGATAGTGCTTTTCCCTTAACTTTTTAGATTTTTTTTTAACCTGTAGTATTTACAAATTTTGGCCTCTTGTTAGACCTATTCAGTCTTATCACTAAAAATGTCTTCAGGATGATTTCTAAATTGCCTTTTAAAAAAAAACCCGAATGAAATATTTATTGCCTAAATAATTAGTATTTTAATTTTTTTCTCTTTCAGAAAAAGTCTTCTAGAGGAAATACTCAAACTACTAGTCAAACTTTTGATGTCAGGGTCCTGACACATTTGGTAAATATTGGGAAAATGCTACTAATCTAAAACCTTTTCAGAAAGTCATTATATGGCATTAACAAAATCAACATTTTGGAGTTTATTATATTGAGAATCATAACATTTTAGAACTTAGACATTATTAATTTTTCAACCATGAGAACAGTTTACTTTTTAAGTAACTCATAGAGGTATCATTTTCCTAAAACCATTTCTGACTACATCTTTAGCCCTAAAGCTTGGAGGAAAGGAGGAAAGAATGGAAGATGATGTTGAAAGGATTTTAGGTTTAGAATTTGGGAGAAGCAGGAGCTCATGATGGATCACCTCAATTTTCTCCATAGTATACTCTGCTGAGAGGGAGTAGTGATAGAGAGAAGGAAAGATTTAGAATCAATTGTGAGAAATTTATCAAGGAAGAGTAAAAAGGATTGGTATGTAGCATTGAGGGCCCATTTAAAATTAGATAATATATGTGAGCTTCATTTATCTGATGTGGCTGGCTCTTGATAGTTATCCACATATAAAACATTTGAAGCTAAATGGTGGAGAATGTAAATGGGAGATGACTATCTCAATCTGCCTCCAATAAACTCCCATGAACCATATTTTAAGTCATGGGGACAGAATTATAGGAAGGCATAAAGATCGGAAATGGAATGTCATTTTTAGAGAATGGTTAGTTGTCCTTTTTATTCTGGAACAAAGATAGAGGATGTGAAGGAAAGCGAAATAGGTCTGGAAAACTAGGTTGGGACCAGATTGTTCCATGTTTTAAATACCAGGCTAAGAAATTTATTTGTGTTTTATTCTAGAAGCACTACATTAAAATTTTAGGAAGTTTTTTCTTATGTTGAGTCACAATTTGCCTCCCTTCACTTTCACTCACTGGTACTAGTTTTATTGTCTAACACCAAGAAGAACAAGGATGAATTGCCTTCTACATGACAACCCTTCAGGTAGTTGGAGATTGCTATCATGTCCTACCCCTTTCTTGTCTCTTCAATCTGCCTGCCCTAATCTAAAACCCAGAAACAACTTTCCCTAAAAAATACTGTATCCTGAGTTATCACCATCTTATCTTCCCTTGCATTGCAAAGTCCTACACAAAGCCCTCTGTACTCTTTGACTACCCCCTATCTCCTCCCTGCCCCCCCAGCCTTTCCACCACCTCCATCCTTCACCCCTTGTAATATGGCATACATCTCCACCATTCTGCTGAAATTAAATTTCTTGACACTGCACTTTTCTGGTTCTCTTCCTGTCCCTCTGACTGCTTCTTCTGTTTACTTTGCTTCCTTCTTCTGTGGCTTTCCTCACCTCTGCCCTTTTTCCAAGAGATGGACATTTTAGCAAGATTCTCTTCAGCAAGAAAGCCTTTGGCTTTCTACTTAGATGTATCTATATTTTCTTCCTCAGTGATTACCTCCACTCCATGGCTTCAAATCTTACTTCTTTGTGGTCTGTTACCAACTTTTAATTTTTTCTAATTTTTCTGTTATGCCTCCTTTTGAAATATGTTCTGGACATTTCTATCTGGTCATCATATTAATTTGCACTTCGAAAGTCAAATTCATTATCTTTCCATCTAAAGAACCGACAGGGTAGGTAACTTGTGCAGAATTACATAGGCATTATGTGTTAGAAGTGGGACTTGAAACAAGGCTTTGCGGGTTCTAATGTCACACTACTTCTCATATTTGTGCTTAAAAGAAAAAAATTGATTTCAGGTTACAATATAGATGCTCAGAAAAACTACTAAACTACAAAAAGGAAAATGGGGTAAAGACCTTTTCATAATTGATGGAGAATATTTTCAAACATTGGGGCAAGAAATAGAAGTCATACTCATAAAATTCCTAAAATGCTCATGTGGAGTGTAACATGATACTTGTTTTATTTCTAATGGGAGGGCCACTTAATCATTATTTAGACTAAAGGCAACATTTCTCTTTCAGCTCCTTAATTCGAATCACAGATCTACAGCTACAGTCCAGGTCTGCAGTGGTTCTGTAAACCTCAAGGGTTCTGTGACATGTAGAGCTTATATTCACAGCAACAAACCCAAAGTTAAAGATGCTGTGCAGGTCAGACCATAATTACCATCGTACAGGGCATGATAATGTTTTACTCCAGCTGTTTCATAACATTTTAACCTTTTAAAACTTGGAATCATTCATTTGACTCTACTTGGCAAGGGGATGTAGTGTACATATACTTGAGGTTTCCTTTAGGGTTTTTTTTTGTTTTTTTTTTTGGCTAGGCAATGGGGTTAAGTGACTTGCCCACGGTCACACAGGTAGTAAGTGTTATGCGTCTGAATCCGGATTTGAACTCAGGTCCTCCTGACTCCAGGGCTGGTGCTCTATCCACTGCACCACCTGGCTGCCCCTCCTTTAGGGTTCTTAAGAGGAAAATGCTGAAAGAGCTAAGTGTAAGCATTATTCTTAGTTTTAAATCACTGAGATCACAGTCCTCGTGAATCTAAATTACAGTAAAATCACAGTACTAGTGAAAATATAGTTTATTTACATGTTCAGAATTAAATCCGAGAATTTATGATAAGGTTCAAAGATCTTTATTCTCATTTTTCTTTAAATTGAAATAGCCTATGGATATTCCTTGGTATTTTCAAAGGATCTGGGATTGCATCAATGTGGGTAATATTGCTCTCCTATTTGTTGATAGAGTAGACCCTATGCTGTAGATAGAAATTTTTTCTAGGTCTTTGAATAGCCCATAAGTACTGGTGCAACAGAGTTGCTAGATTGTTAGTCCCTAGATTATAGTTGTGTAAATGACTCACCTCCTTTTCAAATAACATTTTCTGAATGAGGTCTGTGTTACCTCTTGCATGGAAGTCATCATTTATAATTTGCTGTACCCTACTTTCTTCTGATGTATACTCACAATTTTGATTCTTTAAAAATTATGGCATTCCTTAAATTGCAATTATGGCATTTAGGGTTGTATATAATTGTATCAAAAGGAGTATTGGTGTTAAAGAAATAAATTTTTACGTCAGGGAGCTCCTTGGGTTTGTCAAACACATACTGTTTCTCAGATAAAATTATTTTTATTATTAATAAGATATAGTATACATTATTTTATTTTATATTTCTCCATTTTTCTATGTAAAAATGGAGGAAATTTGTCCTTAAGTAATAATTATACAATTCCCTATAGGATCATCAACCAACTATGGATGAACTATCGTAATAGTAAAAGTGCATTCCAGGTCCTTTTCCTCTCAGAATCTTAAGTTTCTAAGAGCAACCAAAAAAAACTGTACTGTCATGTTGGGTGCCAAATCATTCAGAAATTGTGAAAATTATGACACTTCGAAATAATTGTGTAGTTCACCAGTTTGGAGCACTGACATTGACTAGTATTATTTATGCAGCATGTACATACTTACTAATTTGGAAGTAATTAATTTGGATAGGACTGAGCTGAAATTTATCTTTATTCTATTAAAGGAAAAATACCTTTATGATGTTGATGGAAATTGCTGAGGAAATGAATAGTAAAAATGAGTTTGGAAGGGAAATATTTACCTGCTTTAAGTACTAAGCTTGTCAGTCACTTTAGATTTAGAATTATGTTTCCATTTGTGTTTTAGTAAACATAATTTGACCCTAAATATTTCAAAACTATGTCAGTTAGGGTCTTATAGCAGGAGCTCTACATTTCTATTTTTGATTGTGTTTTGTTTTTGTCTCTAGGCATTAAAGAGAGATATATTGAACACAGTGTCTGATCGTTGTGAAATACTATTTGAAGATCTTCTTATGAATGAAATACCAGGCAATAAAGGTTTGAATATAAAATAAATGATTTTTAAAATTTCATTTTATGTTTTCTTTGTTTGATGCAGGAATATAACGGGATATAAATTGGACACATTCTTAGGGTTTTGTGACAGAATTGCAGGAAAGTATTTTTAGCACTTTAGGAACAAATTTTAGCAATATTTGTAAGCGTTGATTGCCTAAATGGCAATTTTTTCCTCTAAAACACGTGACCTACTAGTATGTGTGGCCTATGTTGTAGATGATTACTTTTATTTACTTAAACATGTGAGTTCCCTCCAGAACTTCTCAATGGTCAAAATACAATTAAAATTTTTTTCGCTTAATGTGTTCTAAATAGCAATCTAATTCTTTGAAAATTGGTAGTTACTGTCTGGTATGTATGGTTGCTTGTTACTAAGTAGAATATTTGATTAAACAGGAAACTTTACCCATGGACCAGATAAAATGATATATTTTACATAAATAGATAACTTATGGAGTAGACTAAAATATAATTAAATTCAAGAAGGACTTTTAAATATTCATGATTGGTATATAGATAATAGATACATAATAGGTTATTTTTGAGTGCTAGGGATGCTTAGATACATCCCTAACATTTTAAGATGATGTCATGAAGGTAGATATGTCTTCCCATAGAACTTTTTTTGTTACCACTATTAGAGAGAGAGACATTGAATTGACTGTACTTTCTTTGTGTTCTAAGGCTTAAAAGTGAGAAGACCTTGACTTAAGTTCCTCCTTTGACACTAACTAGTTCTGCCTCTGTGGACAAATCATTTAACCTTTCTAGAATTCTTTTTCCTTATTTATGAAATGGGCATAATAATTATACTACCTTTCTCCCAGTGTTGTAAAGAAAGTTCCTGGTATACCATAATATATTCTTTGTGTATACAGTATTTATTACTTATGCCATTTAAGAATGTTTAATCATTTTTTTAATTTGACCTCATTCAGTATTTTTGACTTTATATTCAGAGTAATGTTTTTAACATTTTGATGACTTACCTGTTTAATATCTTAAAGTGGCATTTCCATGACTTAACTCACAGATTGAATATTGCATCCCTTAAAGTAGGTGTTCTTAACTTTTTTTGTGTCATGGACTCCTTTGGCAATCTGATGAAGCCTATGGATCCCTTTTTGGAAGAATAATATTTTAAAAAAAAATCACTTTGCAAATTGAATGACTACTGTTCTGGTCCTTGTTAGAGTATGAGGTATTTAGCGTAGACATATCATAGTTATATAATTTAATTTATGATGCAAATTATATAATGTAATGATATTAATTATATAACAAAATATAGGGAGTTCCAAAAGTCTTAGTACAATTTTAAATTATTAAAGCTTAAAACCTCAGGAAGATGAGTCTTCATTACTTCAGCTCTGGCCACTGTGCCACCTAGTTGCCCCTGCCTAGGAGTTAATCTGCAGATATATGCTACTTGAATCCACGGAAGCTGACGAGATCACCAAGAGAGACAATGAAGGGAGAGAAGATGAGGGCACTGAGGGACACTCGTGGTTTGGGTGTAAAACACGGATGGTCATCTAAGAAAAGTACTATAGACAATAGTCTCACAGAAAGGAATAAAAGCAGCTGAGATGCCCAAAACCTCTTTTGAGGAGACGAAATCTATGAAAGGAGCCTTTGCCTCAAGTGTCTTGTGTATAAAAATGTTCAAAGTTCAGAAATCAGATGAGGAGCTCTCAGAGGTCCTAATGCAATGGGACAATTTATCTCATAGGGATCACTGATACTAGGTGAGATGAAACCTGTTACTGGACTGTGGCTCTGTTTGGGAACACTGTATTGAAAAGAAACAGGATAGATAAGAGCAGAGACTGGGGAAGAAAATGGTAGCATTGTAAGTAACAAAGTATGTTCCTGTGAGGAAATTCAAGAACTAGAGGAGGGAATCATGACGAAGACTATTTGGATCTCATGGTTCATATGAAAATTTTTTTAGCATCTTACCTTTGTCTATCAGGAAAATCTTACCAAGAGTGATATTTGGAATGCATAATATAAAATTTATGTAAACCACAGCACCCTTACATGAATTTGGGATCTGAATAGAACATACTTACTTTACTATATAATCTTTTAAATAAACACAGATGTATTTCTTTGAAGTTGTGGATGACCAGCTTAATATAATTGCATAAAACCACTTATAATACTAGTAAAAACAATTAAGAACCATAACCGTTAGTAGCTTACAATTAACTTTTATTTTGTTGCTCTAGCATAACAAAGTAATCATTTTTTTTAAGAGAAATAAACTTGAGATATATGTGGGGGACATAGTATATTTCTTTTTAACTTAAATGATTAGATTCTTCCTTTTTGCTTCTGGATCTGTGGAAGGCAGATTTGGGTTCTTCATTTTAAAATGTCTCTTTGAAAATGAAAATAAATATAGGAATGATTTTTGGAATGGCAGAATTATCTTCCCTCTATTTCTGAGTTTTTAGTATATTTAAAAAAAAAAACTTGTCTTTTAAAAAATACCCCTAGTAATCTCCATTTTTGTCATCAGTTATAAACTAATTAGAAGACCAGTACTCATTTGTAAACTAATTAGAAGACCTATACTCATTAGCAAATAAATTTAATTTAGCTTCTGAAAAAAAGAAGTTAGAAATGTTTTTCTTTCCTTTTTCCCTTCTTTTTCTCTCTGTTCTTTGCTAATATTTCCTGTTAACAGTATGTTAACTTGTTTCCAAAATTAATTAAACCCACACATTTAATGTGCAGTCTTTAATGTACAGGGAACATATTTTTAAGGTTTTTCTTCTGTATTAGTAGTATATTAATGCAGCTCAAAACACTAAATTTTATTTTGCATTCTAATGTTTCTTCCATTGGCACAAATTATGAGTTCCACTGGATATTTTTAGCTTGTTAACAATAATAATGATTATTATTATATATGTATGTGTGTGTGTGTACATAATATAAAAACTGGACAATTAAGAAAAGTTACAAGGCAGTTCAGTGATTTTACAGCTAGGAGGCAGTCTGGTCAAAGAGGAGAATTTAATTTCCCATCTCTGAAAGGTAGATAATGTGCTAGAGCTAGAAGAAATAAGCTAATTTTTACATTTCCTGTGAAACTTAGGGAATTTTTCTTTGTTTTTCACTTTATATGTAAAGTCTTTGGTTGGTTCCTTAACAAGTAAATGTAACTTTTGTCATTTATAAGTACTTAATTTTGTTACTTGAAAAGCGTGAAGAAAATGATGGTATAACATAATTTGGAAAGTAACAACATAAAACTCACAAGAATCATTTTAATTCTACTGCTGAAAGAATACGTTTCTTCAAAGAATATATGCTTTTAAAGAGTAGGCTATTCTTTAAGCATAATTTTAAATAATATAAACCATAGACTAAGTTTTTATATTTATATGTTCTTGTGAATAAAATTATTTATATGAAGAAATAGGGAAACAATTTCAGTTTTCATAACCTGATTACTTTTTAAAAATAATTTTATTGATATCTTTTGTTTTTATAAACCTGTTTCTTTTCATGGAATGTTATTTTTCTTTAGTGGTACCTTCTTGACTCTAGTATAGCAAAATCAACCTTATGTTTAAATCCCTGAAGAGTCTGAATTCCACTCACTTTTCATGACTTATTTGATATTATTCCCCTTCACATTGTGCTCCAGCCAAAATGGCCTATTAGGTGTTTTCCAGACTTCGTACTTTCTACTGACTCTGTCATTGTCTTTGCACAAGTCCAGAATGCCTTTATCACCTCTGAATCTTAGAATCTTTAATTTCCTTCAAGGCTTAGCTCAGATGCCATGATCTCAGGGAAGCTTTTCTACATCCCCCCAATTGTTAGTGCTTTCTCCCTCTTCAATTTAATTCAATTCAGCAAGCATTTTAAAAGAAATTCCTCAGATTATTTTGTATTTATTCTGAATTATGGGCATGGTGTTTCCTTTAGTAGGTAAACTCCTCAAAGGCAAGGATTGCTTAATTTTTGTCTTTTTATTCCCAGTACCTTGCATGTAGTAGATGCTTAATCACTGTTTGTTTAATTAAATTGTTCAGGTGTTGAAGAGGATAGAAAGGTCTCTTTATCTGTTGTTTTTTTTTTTTGTCTTTTATAGTTTATGCCATCATTGCCATGAGTATCTTTTTCATAGCCAGTAATAATACTATTTACTTGATAATGATTATGCTTTCTTCTAGATTCTGAAAAAGAATTCCATGCTCTTCCACATCGAATATTTGTCCCTGTTCCTGGATTGAGTGTAAAGCTGTGTGATTATAAATTTGGAGATGAGTCGACTCAGGAGATACAGGAACATTTTATGGAATTGTTGGATCAGCACATAGGAATAGATGATCTAGAAATTGCAGAGGAAATCAATACAGGTAAAAATAAACAAGGAGGCATCATTGTAGCTATAGTAAACATATAAACTTGGGCTCTAGTTTTTGCTGTTCCACTTGCTAGTCTTGTGACCAGTCAGAGAGACACATAATTACTGAGCCTCATTTTCTCATCTGAAAAATGCTAATTTGTTTCTGTGAGGAAAGTACTTTGCAAACTATTAAGGCTGACATAAAGATAAGTTATTGTTAAACACATGATTAAACTATAGTGAGGAATCACTTAATTAGAAGATCAATAAAAGATTAACTTTTAAACATCTTATGGTTGTTTTGGGTATGCTGACATAACATTTTAAGTAAGGCATTTCAAATTTTAATCTTTACAGGGAGATAAAATGAGCATATTCCTTCCCAGAGGATATTAAGTACTATTGTTAATACTTAAATGTCAATGCATTTTGTGATTTCATTGGTTTGGGAACTTTCTCAGGGCACAGAGTTCAAGTGATTTGCTTGTCATCACTGAGTTAGTAAGTTCCAAGGGGCAGAATCTAACCCAGGTTTTCCTAATTCCAAGGAACTCAGTCTATCACCGTGCCACTCTGCAGGTATTTATAGTAAATAAATGGTAAATATATAGTAAATATTGGCAGAGTGGCACAGTGTTGATAGTAATTACTAGCAAAGCATCACAGTATTTCAACTGTTTTCAAAATAATGGAGGGGGCTCTTGATAAGATAAAAATAATGTAGAGTATGACTGACTTCCTAATAGGAAGAACTATGAAGTTTCGTATTCTTCTTTTTGTAATTTATGGAATTTTTCTCAGAACTCCATTATCTTAGTGGCTTCATGCTGCCACACCTCCCTCAGATAAGAAATAAACACTTATAAGATAACAGAAAGAAATGTCTAAGGAGCAAACCTGAAAGATACCTTCAAATTTCCAAAGCTGTATTCTTTTGGAGCATGTTATGCCTGTTGTCAAATGTAGTTTCTTCAGCATTTTCATCTTTCTCTGTCATATTGGAGCTTGTATTTTGGATGTCTGTATTATTTTATTTTATTCCTATTGAATACAGAATTCCCAAGAAATGTATATAAATGTATGTGAGCATTACCTTAGGAAATAATACTATAATGTTCCTAAGATAACTTTTTAAAATAAGAAAAAAGTATTAATTCAGTAAACAAAGATAGCTATCAGGAAAGAACAATTCATCATTTAGACTGTCACAGTGTCTGTGAGTGTTCTTGTAGGCACATTATTACCTTAGTCTTTTTTTTTCCTTATAATGAGAAAACAAGTGCTTTTAAACCTCAGGCCATCTATTTTTTCCTCAGTACATTTTGCAGATTTCATAGTTATTCATCAGTTGCTATGGTACCTTTTTTAAATTCTATTTCCACACCCCTTTATGTTTACTATATGGGCTGGAACTGGATTATGGTATTTAATTCAAGCACTCTTGTTACTATGGTGAGTCATGTAATTTATTGGTGAATTTCCAACCTAGCTATAGTGCCTCAAGTGTAAGTTGAGACCTCCAACTTTTTCTAAGTTGATAACTCCAGGTGTTAGTGCTAATCATGATGAGGAATAAAGAGTTTGCTTTATGTGAAAAAAGGGAAGGAAAAAATTAAAAATGTTGAATATTTTGATTTTGTGGCAACTTCTTATGTTTTAAATGATATCATCATCAAATAGTATATAATGTCCAATAATAATATCATCATTTTAAGGACATATGGTTTTGTTTTGAACATATAACCATTTTGCAAGGGCAAGTCTTATTTTTTTGTGCCACCTTGCATATTTTAATGGTTCCACAGAGCATAGCCGTGAACTTTCCCTGTTAGCCAGTCATAGGCTCAAAATTGAAAAAAAAGGAGCATGTAGGTCATCTAATCTGTTGCCCTGAAAATCTCTTGTCTAGCACCCCTGAAAATGATGGTCATCTAGCCTGTCCTTAACTCAGTTCATGAGGCATGTCTTTGTATTTTTAGATAGTGTTAGTTGTTGCAGTGTTTTGTGTTCACGGAATCTCAGAGTTGGGAAGGACCCAAAAAACCCAATCCATATTGAATAAGTACAAGTATATTGAGCAAAAAAAAATTATCTGTAACATCCTGTAACATCCATGTCTTGTCGTCAGAAGCAACATGGAACTCATCTTCTCATTTTTACACAACATCCCTTCAGATACTTGAAGACAATTATCATGTCTCCTTAGTCACCATGTTCAGGCTACCACATATGTGCTTGTTCCTTCAATCAATACTTGACATTACTGACAGATACCCTTACCATCGTAGTTATCTTCCTTAAGACATATTCTAATGTCCTTAAAATGTGGCACTTAGAATTAAATATAATACTCTTGAGGTGATCTGACCTTTCAAAGTACTGTAGAACTCTTATTTCCTGTGATAAGTAGTAGTTTTAAAATGCAGCCCAAGTTTGTACAGGCTTTTTAAAGTTTTTTTTATTTTTTAGCAGTTGTATCATTCTTCAATTACAAATAAGTATTCCTTAATACCTTAGACTGGATCTTCTTAAACTTTGTCTACTCATGACCTCTTCAGCACTTCTTAAACTGTGGGTCGCTGCTTACACAATTCCTAGATAATGTGAATGCTGACTACCAAGCTATGTTCCACCTATCCTCTCCTGGTGATATTTTAAAAACTTAAATGCAAGCTTTACCTTTATGTCTCTTAAATTTTGTCTTATTGCTTTCATTCAGATCTGTTGAAATAATTTTGGATCTTAATCCTATCATCTCATAGAAGCTGTGCCTCCCAGCTTCTTGTACTTCTTGCTGAACTCAAAAGACACAAAAATCTGCCAAACATCTACCCATAATCTTCCTCAATATTAATTTAATAGTTGAATAAAAGAATAGTTCCCTGGTTCATGTATTTTATGCACTGTTTCCAAACATGTATAATAAGCTATGAATTTATCATGCAAATACTGTCTATTGGGGCAAGAGGAGGCCATAGGGAGAAGTCAATTTAATGTTGTTATACAAGCAGCTGGTAACATAGTGTAAGTACCAAATCAACCACATTCTTCTTTATCAGGTCCAAAATCCAAACAAATTTCCACTGTTATGATACCTCTTTGTGGAAATAACTGGCAGCAACATGGTCAGTAATGATTTCTCAAAACTATTTAAGACCTTAAGAGGATTATGAGGCAGTTCTAAAGTCATGGAAACAAAAAGTTTCAGAGATTCAAAGATGTAATTGATGATAACCAGATAAAGAATTCCCATATGCTCTCTCTTCTTGCCACTAATGTCCTTTCTCCCTTTTGTCCTCTCTTAGGAAAGCATCATTTTAATTCAATTCCAAAAGCATTTATTAAGTGCCTACTTAAAGCTGCCTGGCACTTTGTCTCCTCATTGCTGTTATCACCTCTTTTGTCTACCAGCTGTTGTCATGTTCAAAGGCAAATGGTTCTTATCACTCATTCAGTTCTCAAAAACTTAAAAATGCTCTGACATAATAAGCATTCAGCTGCAGAGAACTCTCAGTTAGTGGAAATGATGACACTAGATGAAGAAAATTGAAACGTGAAGTGTACAGTATAAGGATGATTTATAATTTGCTTCAGCCAAATTGGTTTAAACCAGTTTTCACTTTATTTAGGAAATGTTTAAGTTTAAAACGAGAGTTTCTAACTTGTACCTTGTAATCCTCTTAAACTAAGCCCTATTTTACTCTCATACATTGTTTAAAAAGTGATATTTATTTTTGCACAAAAAAGATGCTTACTGATTGAATTAAAATTTGTGAAATTATTAAATGCCAAAATCAGGTAAAGTATAGGTTCTAATCACATTTTTATAATCATTTAGTGAATACACTTTTTCTGTTATGAAAATTGTGGTAAAATGACATGTTTCTTTGTGAAGAGCATTTTGGCACAGAGTTAGAAAGGAAATAGTAGACATGTCCCTTGTATTTGTAATCTAATGAGAAAGATGGGAAAAAACATGAAAGATAATTATCAACATAGAGTATCATAATTTTTTCTAAGAAATATGACTAATCATTTTAAATCATTCATTTATATATTTAGCAAGTGTTTTTTGAGCACCCATTATTTACAAATAATGTTTTAGGTGTTATGAGAGAACTTTAAAAAGTATTATCACTACAGTTTTAAGAGGAGATATGAGATATGTGTCCAAATAACTATAAAACAAGATATAAGGACCATAGAGGTATCACAAATAAAATGTTAAAGTAAAGCATATGTTTAATAATCAACATTTTAAAGTCCAGAATTTTTCTCATTAATAATAAATCTGAATTTTATTTGTAGTATGTAGACTTGAAGTCATGTATAGAGTATTTTTCATTTATAGATTGATATGATACAGTCATTTTCATTAAATAAGCTTTGCATTATGAGAAATTAATTAATAGTCCATCTCTTTCCATATTGTATTTACTATTATGGTTCACATTTGAAGGACCAATGTGTCAGTTGATGAAAAAAAATTTTAATTTTACTTTAAAATGAAAATTTTCATTCTTCTATCTCTTTTTTCTTTGCCCTATGGGTTAAAAAATCTATTACTACATCTATTGACACAGTTTGGGCCTTCTAGATATTCTTAATTTTTGGTGCTTCTAGTGTTAACATTTTTATTTTACATTTCACAGAAAATAAATAAAGCCACATATTCTTTTAAAAATGTGGAGGAGAGGGACAACTAAGTGGCACAGTGGATAGAGCAGCGGCCCTGGAATCAGGAGGACTTGAGTTGAAATCCGGTCTCAGACCAGACACATGACACTTACTAGCTGTGTGACCCTAGGCAAGTCACTTAACCCCAATTCCCTTGGCCCCCCCACCCAAAAAAAAAATGTAGTGTAGGCAGTCACTGTTGTAACAGAAAGCAGTAGTCATAGCTCTAGGTTATGGTCATTCACAAGTATTTTATAGTTTTAAATATATTTTCCTCATTAAAATTACATATTTCTATACTTTAATGTGATTGGTTCTGACTTTTGCTTACTGCCTGTGTGACTTTGGGCAAGATCACTTAATCTTCCTAGGTCTCTGTTTCTTTATTTATAAAATTAAGGAAGCTAGAAGAGATAGTCTCTAGAGACCCTTTCAGCTCAAGGTTTATGATTCTGTGAGCTCAATGCTATACTCAGAGTCATTTGCTTTGGCTATTTATGGCATAAGTAACCATTTATATAAATAATCATTTGTTTCTCAGTTTCGCAATAAATCTTAATTTAATATTTGTTAGAAGAATTTGTATTATGAGAGATAGTTACCACATAAGTACATTTTTGAGTTTTAAAAATAACAAATAATAAATCCAGATATAAATTTTTAGGTTTTCTTACTATAAACTGTTGGCTATAGAAACTAATAATATCTATTTTATGTTGCTTATTTTGATTTGTTTATTATCCATATTTCTTTTTTCTACTAGCTGTCTAATTTAGAGATGGAGACTTAATTGAATAGGAAGTTTAATATTACAAGGACAGAGAAAACAAAACAGCAGTTTGGAAAGCTTGGGTGTGTATATTTATGCGTATATTGTATAGAATTTATAACTAGCTGAAGGTACCATCATACGTTTTTCCCCTAGCATTTACATGTGATTAAAGTAATCCAGATCAATATTGTAGGTTCAGTTTAAAACATTTCTGACCTAATACTGAAACCTCATTAGATCACATTCATTCATCTCACAAAATGCTCAGCTTTTTCCTATATGGATTTTTGATAAACACTGGTGCCACACTGGTTTCACCCTAGACCATGTCAGGAGATTCATTGGATTTGCCGCCACAAGCATCCTCTGAATTAAGTTACAGTGATCCTTGAAGTGTCTTCATCACCAAATCTAGAACTCGTCTTCTGAAATAATTTCATAGTTTAATATATTCCTAAGTGAATGATGATGTCACCTCCCTGAACTATATGGAAGAAATAAAAACATTGGCATCTGAATTGGGAAAAAAAAAAAGTAATTCTTTTCCATTATCAGTCTGTCTCTTTTTCCCCCTGAAGTAGATGTCAATACTGACAAAGGCCAGCACAAGCTTTTAATTGCTGTTTTAATAATAGTGAATTTCGAGTGAAGAGCAGATCCCTTTTAATTTCAAATTCTGTGGTCCAACTGCATTTTACTCTTTAAACAAAATCAGTGTTTTAGTATGGAGATGATAGTTTATGTTGTGTACATAGGTTTTCCTGAAAATACAGCTTTTGACATTTAAATCTAGTACTTGATAGTTACCTTAGTAATTCATCTATACCTTCCATTTGCAGGTCAAAACCCACCCTTACCTTAGTAGATGGTTTAACAAATTAATGTGACTGAAAAATTCATAGTCAACTTTATGATGAATCTGTCTAAAACTTGCTAGACTGAGCCTTAGAAAACAGATGTGTAATCTAACCTAGAAGGGCCTTCTGGAATTTAAACATACATAGCCTTCAAGAACTCAGGGTTACCTCTATGAGATAATAAACCTTGAAATAATGTTTTACTGAGATTGCTACCTATTCAAAATGAACTTTGTGGTCAGAAGTAGAATTTGGGTATTGAGGAGTGCTAAAGATCTAGCTCTAATGGCTTTATTTTTCTAAGATAATCCTTATTATGTACTGGATTATTTATCTCCATTGTATAGTCTAGGTGCCTAGAGGTTACTTGTTTAAAATAAGTTCTTTAATGAATAGATATCTTATAATAGTACACCTTTATATAATTAAAGGAGGAAAACAGTTTGTAAGATTGGAGTGTCTATGGCTTTTACATTTTTTAGGTATGCTAGTCATCTTAGAATGTAGACATTCACTTAGTAATGTATTTTACTTATTAGACTTTGGTGACAGCAGTGGAGTAGTTTATGTTTGAAATTTTAATGAAACTCATTTTTACCTTTTTTTTTTTGCCAGTTTAAAAAAAAACACTACTGACTCAGATTGAGGTAAAACTCTTAGATTTGAATAAATGAGTAAGTGAAGAAGCATTTATTATGTGCTTACTATTTGAGAAACATTGGGCTAAGTGCTGGGGACACAAATAGATACAAGTAGAAAAAGTTAATGAAATACTGAACCTGAGCTACTAGAACTACTTTACTGAGGTAATGGAAGCATATAGAGCAGTAGGCATAACATAGTTTAACTATTTTATCAGTCTGAAGTTGGGTTGAGAAACACTAAATCAAGAGGTTATCTTAGTAATTTTAGCATGAAGTATTTAAAGTCTGGGGTGATTTGTTGGGCATGGAAATGGAATGGAAAGACCATTTCTGGAGATATTTCAAGGGAAGAAGCTATAGGTTACCTACCTACATGGCATCAATAAAGGAGGAGTTTCAGGAACAGGTCTGTAGGGCAAGGTAGCTATGATTTCTTATAAAGGCAGTGGTAAGAAAAAGGTTGAAAATAATTTAAAGATTTTGAGCCTTAGAAAAAAGAAGAATGGTGCCACGGATGGAAATGAGGGAATAGTAAAATATTATGTCAGAGAGTAAAAGTAAATTTCTTTTTGGAATATTAATAATCTCCATATACATTTCCCCCCCCCGGGACCACTGCCACTACACCTTTTTGACAATTCATATGGGGACAAATGATATTGCTGAAGGAATTTAGAAAGCATTATTAGGGATTATCAAGTCCTGAGCAAGGAACTGAAGAGATGATGCTGTTTTCATCAGTTCAGTCAGCTAAAAGCCAAGGCTTCCAAAAAAGGGCAGATTTGGTAAGTGAATGGTTTTTTGTTTGTTTTAATGGTGACTGAAAATAGGATTTGAATATCTAGAGTTCAAATTATAGGACTAGCACTTGGCCAAATACAGAATATATCTAATGTTTTCCAATGAAAATGTTTGCCTGGAATCTTGCAAATCTTGACAAGATTTAAAACGAAAAGGGAAGAAAAGTGAAAACTGCTGGAATATGTGTTCTATGCTGGATACCACTAAGAGTGGGGGATACAACATAGAAAGAAAGACTATCTGCAGAGATGTCTTTTCATAGGGGATCAGTATACCTACCTACCCATTCCCCCCCACCCAGAATAAAGGAATAAATTTCTTGTTCTCATATATCTATATACAAACACATATGTACAAAGTATGGGTGGTACTTTAGTGTATATAAGACCCACCCTGGCCCCCATTCAAACGCTGAGATTTTCTCATGCCCAAAAGGCTGAGACTCTCTCATGCCCATTCGTCCCCATGGGCGTTACTAATGTTCAGATTCCTTAAGAGTCTGGCCTATATGATGTATCTCTAATAAACTTTTTCTCTGGCTGGAAGAAAAAAAAAGTACGGGTGGTAAGTTAAACTAGAGTTTTTACTGCAGGAGAGTAAATTGGACTTCATAGGTATGACTAAAACTTGTTGGGATAGGCATTGTGAATGGAATATGTCTTTGGAGGGGTATAGCTTATTCAAAAGGAACAGTGCTGTAACATTGAGGAATCAAGGATCCATAGAGGAGGAATGTGATGGAGAACATTTGGGTGAAGCTCAGTGGGGGAAGAAAGAGGAAACCAGATAGAATTCAGGGAATAAATCAGAAACCTAGCACAGAGGTATGGTGTAATCCTGGAATAGGAAGGGACTTTCAACTGTATTTTGGGTTCTAGAGCTTTTTCTGCCAAAAGCAGAGCAATTGTTAAATTATTGTCTTTAAAGATTATTTTATTCTTCAGACGGTATAGGAAGTGAGAGGGTGGGAGGGTGGGGAAATGTTATTCTGAATCCTGTTCAACAGAAAAGAACTGGTTACTGAAGTAAAAGTGATGGAAACCTCGGCAGGAAGTTACCACTCCTTAGAGTTTGTGATAAAGTGCAAAGCCTAGCCTGCTAGTCTGGCACAAATCCCAGGGTTTGGCAGAACAGATTTCAACGAGTTCAGTGAAAGAATGGATAGGAAGCTGTAGCCTAAAATTCTTAAGAAAAGTTGGTCCAAGAGGGATCTTAAGTTCCTTCTTGAAGATGCACTACTAAATCAGATGAAGCAGAAAATAGTTGTTTAACAAGACAGCACGCATCCATAGGGAACTAATGAAACAGCTTAAAAAATTAAAACACGTATATACGATAGCATCAAGTGCAAAAAAAGAAGTAGAAAAGAATGGCACAGTTCTGCCTTTTTGACAGTATCAGGGGCACTAAAGTTCATAATTAGCTGGGATTGACAATGTCAACATCAGCAGGATCTCAAAGTGGAAAAATATCTCAGGTGCCTTCTAGCCCAACCCCTACCTTAAAAAAGGAGCTCCCTTATTAACATTTGACAAGAGGTGATCCACCTTTTGCTTGAAGAGTTTTAGTGCTCTATAACTTAAGGTATTCCATTTCATTTTGTGATAGCTCTAATTGTTAGGAAACTGAAATTGAGCTGATGAAATCTGCCACTCTGCAACTTGCACAAATTGCTTCTACATCAAAAAACTTTTTTTAGTAGTCCTTAACTCTGTGTTAAATATTTTTTATTAATAATTTGAATGATAGTTTGAATATCATGCATATTAGATTTACAGATGCTGTTCAGTAGCTAACATGTTGAATGTCAGAGATGAGATACAAAAAGATCATAACAAAGTCAATATCCAAAAAGACCATAACAATATGAATCTGATAAAATGAAGTAAGAGTAGCCATAATGCTGAATATGAATCAGTACTGGGGCAAGGAAGCCAAAATAAGCTCACAAACTTAGTTGGCATTAAGAAAGGCATGGATTGTGGTCATGCTGCTGTGCCTTGCACCCTGGACAACATCTGGAAAATTGTGTTCATCTGTGGGTGCCATATTTTAGTAAGGACTGGTCAACTAGAGCTGGTCAAGAGGAGGATGATGTGTCATTTGGGTATTGGAAACCATGTCTGTATAAAATTTGGTTGAAGGAGCTGGTGCTGTTTATTGAGGAGAAGAAAAGTCTCTGAGGACACATGATATTATTACAAATATTTGAAGTCCTATCGTGTGGAAGAGAGGTTACGCTTGTTCTGCTTGGTAAAAGAATTGGGTGGAAGTTATGGCGAGGTAGATTTAAGCTCTGTGTCAGGCAGTTTCCTGTCAGCAATGGAATAGGCTTATTTGGAGGTTAGCACGTTTCCATCCTTGGCAATCTTCAAGCACAGGATGCATGACTACTTGTTGGATATGTTATAGGTCTATAAAAATGAGAGGACCAGGGGGCAACTAGGTGGCGCAGTGGATAGAGCACTGGCCCTGAAGTGAGGAGGACCTGAGTTCAAATCCGGCCTCAGACCAAACACTTGACACTTACTAGCTGTGTGACCCTAGGCAAGCCACTTAACCCCAATTGCCTTAAAAAAAAAATAGAGAGGACCTAAGGAGGAGCTAGGACTAGATGATCTCTATGGTCCTGTCCAACTCTAAAATCCTCTGATTCCATATTCCTTATGACCCTTAGATTCTGTGATCTCTTCATTTTGGTGTTGCAGCTCTGTTTCAGGTACCTCTTCTTTTCTCTTAATCTGTTTATTGGGATGTGAAACTTCTTGTCTCTAGGCTGCTGGTTCACTTTCAGTCATCTGGGCCTCAGTTTCTTTGTAAAATGACAGAGAAGGCCCCTTCTAGCCATAAAAGTTTTTGAGCCTATCACACAGGTAGTCTCTATAAAATGGTTTCTCCTAAGCCTAGGAATTAAAAAATTACTCTCCCTCCTTAAATTTAACAACTTGAATAACCAGAATTATCTTTGCTAAACTGTCAACAAAATTGTTGAAAGTCAGCTTTCATTTTTGGATACTGTCCCAGTTTTAAAGGATGCTTATCCTGGTAGAATCATTGAACTTTAATGACCCTGATTGATGAAGTGACTTGACCAACATCCCATAGGTGGTCTGTGGTAGACTTAAAGCTTATTTTGGTGTAGCCTCAGTTTCATTGGTGTGGGTGTTCATTATGCTATTCACACCACAAACCGTCCATGCCTACTTGTCCTGTGTCTTGTGGCATTCTTGTGCATGTTTTTCTGTTTCTTCATTGAGGATCCTCTCAATAGGCTCAGTCCTTTCTTGCTTCTTTTATTTCTTGGATGTATCAGAGTACTATTTAGCCAATTTCCGTATGTGTTTTGGTATTATTGTAACACTGAAATTCACTTTGCGAACCTTGGGCAGAAAACTTGTAACAATTTGAGGATGTTATTTGGAATTATTGTATGTCCCTTATCTTTATAAAGGGCATTGAATATGGATTTTTATTTGCCCATATTTTGGAGACTTTTGAAATTCAGAAATCTAAAGCTATATGGAAAAAGGCAATATTAAACTAAGCGTGGGGGTTGTGTATTTTATGCCTTCTTCTCAGTTCCATTGCACCCTAAGCAAATTTAAACACATTTGAAAGTAAGGAAATGCAATTTAGTGTGTCATAATCTAGACCTAAGAATGAAATAGGAACTTAACCTTATGTTTTTTGTTTATAATGTTTTAAGTTATACTGAATTCTGAGAGTAATTACTCCTATTATGTACTTGTTTTAATAATTATTCCTTTTTCTCTCATTCAGCCAGTATAAATTCATGTATGAAAAGGGAAGACATTCCAGAAAACACATATGATGATCAACCAAAGCATCTGGTTAAAACTACAGTGGCATTGAGAATTCAACAAAACATAGGTGTGTTACCTCTAGTCATTTGTATACAACATTATAGAAACATTATTCTGGAATGTGAGTTTAGCTATTTTTGTTTGTCATGAATAATTTTTCTTATTTTGTTTTCTTAAAAACTTCATACTGATATTTATGGTTTTGTGAAGAGTAGTTACTGATCTTTAAGTATTTTGAGAAGAAAAAAAAACCCTGTAATCCTGGTTTTATGCTCACGGTGATATATACATAGTCTGGGGAACAGGTAGTCCAGTTTGGCTAGAACATTGGCTGTTGGCATGGGTATTGAGAGACTAGAGTTTCGTACTGGCTGAATCATTGATTAGTTATATAAATTTCAGAATATCAAACATTTGTTGGCTCTTGATGTGTGTTTTAAGCTGTAAAAGCAGAAATAGTGCTGCCTGCCCAACTTCATAGGAACTTTAAGTTAGAAATTAGAATGCTTTGTACTAAACATGTTTTTGTTATTGTTTCAGACTGTCATAGCCTATGAATGTCACAGCTATGAAAGAGTTTTTAAATGGTCAAGACCTTGGTGTCATTTGGTCACTAAATCAGTAAATATTTATTAAGCTCCTACTATGTGCCAGGCACTGTGCTAATTTGGTCACAATTCTTTTTCACCTAAAAATTTTTCACACTCCTTGGTTTTCCAAAAAGTGATTTTTGTTATTTTAAGGAGAAACCAGACTCAGCATGATGAATGAGCAAGTTAGAGTTACTGCTCCTGTCACCTAATGGCTATTTCCCCTTTCCTGGTACCTAAGCTTTGACCAGAATATGTTCTCATCTCATCTAAAATGAGCCACAAATAAGTCATTAAGGTGGCAAATAGTTTGGACTTGCTTCAAGAGGCAAGTTTCTATTGAGTATACTCCTTGATGGCTAGTGTAGTCATTTTTGTTTTTGTATCCCCATTACTTAGACTAGTGCCAGGCATGTAGTAGTTGGCCTTTCATAAGTGGTTGTTGAATTGAACTGCATTGACCTATTCACTACTATTTAAAACTACCCTCTATGGATACAATACCTATGTAAAAATCTGTTGATACAGCTTTTTAAATATTGTTCACTTTTTGTGGCAACCATAAACTTTTTATCACCTTACTTTGAGTTTTATTTAGAAGGCTGTGAAGTAGATGGTTGCCATTTATATATAAACAACTTTTTGTCTTTCTGAGAATCATGACATTTCATGACAAATCCCAATTCTGTGACAGATGTTGGAGGGGATGAATTATGTACTGATTCAACCATTCTGTAGAGCAATTTGAAACTATGTTGAAAGGGCTCTAATACTGTGCATACCCTTTGACCAAGTAATACCGCTCCTAGGTCTATATCCCAAAGAGATAAAAAACAAAAAGAAAAAGGACTTATGTGTATAAAAATATTTGTAGCAGTTCTTTTAGTGGTGGCAAACAATTGGAAATTGAGGGGATGTCCATTAATTAATGGCTGAACAAGTTCTGTATGATTATGATGGAATACTCTTGTGCTATAAGAAATGACAAGCAGGATGCTTTCAGAAAAACCTGGAAAAACTTATGTGAGCTGATGCAAAGTGAAATGAAAACCAGGAGAACACTGTTTACAGTAATGACTGAACTATTCTCAGCAATACAATGATATAAGGAAGGACTTACAATGAAGGACTTATTCTGAAGGACTTATAATGAAAAATGCTGTCCATCTCTGCAGAAATGACTGATGGAGTCTGAATGCAGATCGAAGTATACTTTTTCTTTACTTTTTAATTTTTCTTGTTTTTTTGTGTTTTCTTTCACAACATCATTAACATAGAAATATGTTTTGTATGATTGCACACGTATAACCTGTATCAAATTGTTTCCCTTCTCAACAAGGGGATGGGAGAGGGAGGGAAAGATTTTGGAACTCAAAAGTTTTAAAAAACAAATGTTAAAAAATGTTTTTGTGTGTAATTGGAAGGAAAAATTTTTTTAAAAACATATTTTCCTCAGAATAAGATTTTCCTGGCATGTAACAATACTTAAAATGTGTTAAGAATTAAAGGCAAGACTTTTGTATCTACAGAGTGTAGAAGGACAGTCTTCTGGCTGTGGAGATGGAAAAATAATGGACAAGAATAAGAAGAATCCTCTGAGAAATAGAGGGGCCACTTCTAATGTCTCCTCTTTCTTTATACTTGGTTGTGTAAATCAGAGAGAATGTTTGCACTTGTGCCACAGTTGACTTTGACCCTTCTTCCTCTGGTCCTGGAAATCATTCAAGTGTTCTCTTTTGGTTCACTCATGTTTTGTGTTTGTTTTTTTGAATTGTAGGTGTGGTGATAGCAGCTGCAGTGGCACTTCTTGCTGCAGGCTTTTCCTTTCATTACTTCAGTGACTAATCTTAGGCACAAAGAGCTTTCTACTCATTGTGGGAACACTGACCAGGAATGAGGGGCTGATCCTGAAGATGCAAGCAAGACCTAAAGACTTAAAGAATAATAGGCAGATGTGTTTCCATAAATGGCTAATAAGTGTACTTCTGATTTGTCGTATAATCTCTCTCTGCCTTGTGTAGGCATGCCATTACTGTAGGTGGAAGAGATTTCCAAAAATAAAGTGGCTTATCTAGCTAAAAATTTAAGTTACATGTAATAGAAGATTATTAACCATAAACAATAAAAACAAAAACAGGTATAGCAACAATGTGATGTAGTAGAAGGACTACTGAATTTGTAGTCAAAAGACCTAGGTTTGAGTCCTGCTTCTGTCACTTATTATCTGGGAGAACTTCGGCAAATCATTTTAACTTCCTGAGTTTTAGTTTCCTCATTTATAAATGGGGATAATAATACCACCTACCTCACAGGGTTGTTGTGAGGGTCTAAGGAAATGCATATACAGCGCTTTAGAAGAAAAAGCAATATATACATATAAGCCATTATTTATTGTCTTTTTGAATTGTGACACCAATCAGGATGTATAAAAATCTCAGTACCATAGAAGGATGCCTCATGTTCCTTGTAGGAGAGAATGATTGGACAGATCACACAACGGGAAAGAAAGCCTACCATGTAGGCCACCACCTTGGACCCTCCACAGCAGGCAGATAGAATGGTCCAAATAAAACACATGGGGATCAAGACCATGTAGATGCTCAGTATCTCTTGTTAGCATATTATAATTATCTTTTTAGACATCATTGATAAAAAGTTTTGGTATATTCTAAGTGCTAGTCTAATTTTTCTGTTTATTGTGTCTTGCTTGAGGATTATAAGCCTTTAAAAATGTTATAACTCTTTAATTAGAAAACTGCATCAATGCAGCAGAAAATCAGTTGATTTTTCTTGATATCATGCTATAAACTAATATTCTTACTGGGAAAATTTTGGTAGAGATATTAAACAATATCCAGATGTAGTCCTTGAATCCTTGTATATACATGTGTGTGTATATATAATAATACCCTATGAGAAGATAATATTATTACAGTAATGTAACATACTTCACTTGTGTATTTTCAGCATCTTGGATAAAAGGATATAAAGCCCTGATGAGGACCCAAATTACCCTGTTTCTTTCTACAATTTTAGCAGATATAATATTAACCTTATTTCAGTGTGTTGTTTTGGTGTCTCTTTGAAGTATTCTGAACAAATGCTATTCTCCCTATTGCAGATAAAGAAGCTCAGGCTTAGCTTGTCATGACCTTCGTATTTGTCTTTAGTCTTCATGGCCCAGACGTTTTCTTCCTTCTTGTATTAGTACTCTAGGACTACAGAATGCCTAGGGAATGTTACTGAAGCAAACATGACAAACAAATATTAATAAGCATTAGCTAATTGAATCCTAAGTGCAGTAAATTAAGCCATGTTTTGTAATGGACTCTGAGTCCACCAAATCACTGCAGAACTTAAGACTTTATGGTCAGTCAAAAGCTCATTTTTAGGAATTTAATAGGAAAAATATTCCCAGCCAATTTCAGTTGCCTTGGTGTTCAGTTTGGCAATAATGCCTTTTGTTTATAGATTTGTGGAGTGGCACTTAGTGATAAGAATGAAAGGAGTTTAATCTTGAATTAGATTCTATTTTAGACTAATCCAATTTAGTTGGCTGAGTCTGTAGCTTGCCCTTGTGATCAGAGCTCTGAGTGGGGAAAATGCTCAGATACTAAGCATTAAAAACTAAATTAAAATTACTTAAATTACTTTAGGGAAATTTTTTTTACCTTTGGTAAAAAAGTGAATATTTAATATTTTGCATCTGTCAAAGAGACAGTTATTAGTAATTAATTCCTGGATTCTGAGTCTAGTGCAAAGAGCAGTGGATTAGCATTTAGTAAAACTGTCTTTTATTCCCAACTTCTATTAACTAGTTGTATGACCCTGGGTCAATGACCTAGCTTCTGTGAGCATGAGCTGCATTACCTGTAAAGTGTGGAAATTAAACTAGGTCCCTCTTAGGTCCCTTCTAGCATTAACTGTAGTTTGTATAATTTATCATTTGATTTCATTGTCATCAAAAATTGGAAATTAGCCTAACTTTTTTAATATTTATAAGCCTCAACTTCTTTATAAAATGGGGGTAATAATTGCATTACATACCTCACAAAGTGATTGTGAGGTTCAAATGATAAGATGTATATGAGTGCTTAGTAACAGTAAAGCTGTATAAATGTAAGCTATTCTTGATTAGCACGGGAATAGAGAAAAACCTTGCTTAAATATCTGCATTCCTACTCTTAAGATATTGGAATTGTCAGTTCTATTCATAATCATCTTCAGTGAAATCTGTATGAGGCTTAAATAGAAGATATGAGTCAATTACACATTTTAAATGATTTGTTAGATATTTAGCCCCAAGACCAAATGCATGAGCACTTTGTTAAATGAAATGCTGCCTTAAAAGTTTGATTATCAGTAATTTGACAAAATTATAATATTTCTAGAAGCTAATATTTACTCAAGTATACCAGAGCTGTTAAAAACTGTATTGTGCTTTAGCTAACTAGCTTTTTGTTTTAGATTTAGAAAGGACATTAATGGGAGTGTGGTACAGGTGAAAGACTGCTGGATTTGGAATCATAGTACCTAGATTAAAGTTCTGATAACCATTTACTAGTTGTGAAACCGTAGTCAAGTCACAACTTCTCAGGGCCTTAGTTTTCTTCTCAGTAAAAAGAGTGGGTTGTAGTAAATGATCTCTAAGGCATCTTTCAATTCTCCACTTACGATCTTATGAATTGAACCTTGGTCCTTTAGTTTGCAAGTAAAACAGCATTTGCTCCAGTACCGATATTCTTCAGATATAGACCATTTATGGTTTGCCATAACTTGCCATATTTTCTAATGAATTTTTTTTTTTTAAACAAAAGTTCTGCTTTTGTGATACTATTATAAAACCAAAGTTTAAGTAATTTTAAGAGCTAAAACAACTATCCTTTTGGCTGGAATACTGAGAAACATAGAATCTGTGTACATAGTGAAGATTTCCTAAGCATTGTAACTCTTAGCATATTTCAGTAGAATTCTATATTACAAACATGAGAACTGCAGTGCACTGCACACATATCTACATTTATTATAAAAAGAATGGATGAGAACTAATTATTTTGTTTTGATAGTTGAAACAGCTGAATCTAGACAAGGTGGTGAAGTAGGTGAAATTTTTCATGGCTCCTATCTCATAAGATGCCCAATACTGTTAGTTAGATTTCTGTTCAAAATAATTTGACGCAGTGGATAGAGTGCCAGGCCTGGAATCAGGAAGACCTGAGTTCAAATTCAGTCTCAGGCATTTAATAGCTGTAGGACCCTGGGCATGTCACTTAACCCTGTTTGCCTCAATTTGTTCAACTGTAAAATGAACTGGACAAGGAAATGGCAAACCACTCCAGTGTCTGCCAAGAAAACCCCATATGGGGTCACAAAGAGACACTGAAACAACTGAACAACAAAACATTTGGAACTGTCCACAAGTGGAATGGACTACCTCAGGGAATAGTGTTTTGCACATCAGTGATGGCCTTAACGTAGACGACCACTTGTTGGATTCTTAAAGATGGATTTTTTAAAAAATTGAGTAGAGCTTAAATTACATGATCTCTAAGGTCCCTTCCAATTTTGTTCATGATTTTACATTAATAAAACTTGGCAATTTTTCCTTATGTTTGTCTGAAGTCTTCAAGCTGCCATAATACAGCTTAATTTAAAAAATAAACTTTAAGGGAAAAAATGTTATTTCTTGGACCTGGTGCTGAAAAAAAATATGTTAATTATCTGTAGAAATAACAGCTAACTAAAAGGGCAAAAGCCTAATCCCACCCCACTCCCAATTTCTAATCTCATTTGCTTTACCATTCCTTTTAGCTCTTCAAATTCTATAACTGCTCCAAACTGCGCTTACGTTCCTCCTAAAACCTGCTGCTAACTTCCCTATTGCTGTTGCTGGTACTAGTGTCTTCCCACTTCCCCAGACTTGAAGCCTCAGAGGCATCTATGACTTCTTTCTCCATCACTGCCATCGTGCAGTCAGATAACACGTCTGACCAATTTCACTCCATATCTCTTGCATTTGCCCCCCCCTTCTCTATCCACTAAACCATTATCTTGTTTAGCAATTTGCCGGAATTGTAATAGCCTCCCAATCTGTTGCCTAACTCTCAGATACTCCTTTCTCCAATCATCTCTAATATCAAAATAATCTTCCTGTTGCACAGGTCTAATCATGTCTTTTCCCCAATCAAAAACTCAAAGTGACTCCGTATTGCCTCTAGGATTAAATACCAATACCTTGATATTTAAAGACCTCTATGATCTGGCTCCAACCTGTCTTTCCACGGCTTTATTTCATGTTGCACTTCTTCTTATACGTGGTCCAGCAAAACTATTACCTATTCTTGGAACTTGGTATTCTAATGGCTGTCTCCCACACATCCATGCCAGGAATTTACTCTCAACTCAATAATTGAATTCAACAAACATTTAGTACTTCCTGTAACAGAGACATTAGGAATACAAAGATACAAAAGCCTGCCTTCCAGTAGTTTTCACCTAACTAGGGATGTGGTATATACATAGCTAAGTAAATGTAATTTGAGGAAGAGAGAGCAATAACAACTAGGGGAATTGGGAAAGACTTTTCTTGGGAGTTGGCATCTGAGCTAAAATGTAAAGAAACTAAGGCTCCTAAGGGGCACAAATGAGGAAAAAGGAGTCTGCCAGGTATGAGTGAAAACCTTGCAAAAATTTGGAAACAGATAAAATGTTGAGTTGAGGGGTGT
Organism: Vombatus ursinus; assembly: GCF_900497805.2. Taxonomy (NCBI): domain Eukaryota; kingdom Metazoa; phylum Chordata; class Mammalia; order Diprotodontia; family Vombatidae; genus Vombatus; species Vombatus ursinus. The sequence goes on from NW_020954567.1 coordinate 26,653,993, forward strand.
TTAGTAGGACAGTTAGGCAAGAATCAGAGTTGTAGAAAGTATTCCCTATGGTGAACTTGTGGTTGTATTGGACATCACATATAGGCCTAAAAATTTAATTATTCAGCATTTACTTGTCCACTACCTATTGAGGCAAAACCCTTTCATACTCCCTAATTTGGTGGAGAAGATAAAGTTTACCTCTTATATATTATTTCCTTCTGATAGTTGCCCTTGTTATAACAACATATAAAGAACTGGATTTGGAGCTAGGATGATGAGTTCAAATCCTTGCCTCACATGCTTACTAGCTATGTGACCCCAGGCATATCAGTTAACCTCTTTCAGCCTGTTTCCCCATCTGTAAAAAATAGAGATAATAACAGCAATTATCTCCCAGGGTTGTAGTGAGGATAGAATGAGATGTTTATAAAGTGCTTTATAAACCTTAGAGCACCATATAAATGCTATTATATATTTACATATTGCAATAATATATGCACACACATAAATATAACAACCCTTTAAGTGTTTCTGAAAGATTTGTATTGCATGTTGTATATTTGGAGGGGAGGTGACTTCTGGCTGCCTGAGAAAATACTGAGTATGTTGATGAATACTTACTTGGCTTATGGGACTTCCTTCAGATGGGAAGGAGAGAATGGAGGTGAGAAGTTTTAAACTGCAAACTATAGCCTTGGAGCATCAGCTGTATAGGAGAAGCTGGCCCTACCATGTCTCTTGACCTCCACAGCTTGCAGCTCTAGAGACTAGAGAGTGGATCTCCCTTAGGTGAGATCATTCTCTTTGTTTGAGCTGAGATCCTACTGCATTTCTGTATTGAAGAGACTATTACTCTTATGCAAACTTTGGTATTTCTGTATTTAGGGAAGGAGCAGATTTAGTAGAAGAAAAAGAAACCAAAGAAGACAGATGGAGTGGTCAAAGACATAGTAGAACTAAAACACCATAAAATCTAAGAGACTTTTTCAAGAAGGGCACCAATAGGAAATGTGGCAGAGGGGTCAAGCAGGATGAGGACTGAGAAAAGTTTATTGGATTTGAGAAAATAACTGGCTCATGTTTCCACAGCATCACTTCTTTTTGTTTCTGAAATGGCCTAAAGTTTTATAACTCAACACTATGTAGTTGGCAAAGCTGCTAACTTTAGGTAAGTAATTCTGCACCTAAGCCCAGTGTAACCTATGATCTAGGAAACTGGAGATGCAGTGGCAGAGAGCCAATGGCACAAGAGCCTGGTGGCAGCACCCCTCATACTAATATTCCTGCTTCCAGCCCAGCCTTCACAGGGGTATTAATTAACCTCCAAGTATTAATACACTTGGCAGATGTGGTGGTGACAATGATTTGGAGAGGCCCAGAAGACAGTTGGAAAGAAGGAGTGGGCCTAAGCCCTGGAAGTGATAGGGAAACAACTATGGAGAAGAGGTCAGCCCTCCCCATCAACTGCCAATCAGCTGCCATGCGAAGGCAAGCCATACTAGCTGAAGCAGCAAAGGCACCCTGAGGAAGAGACAGGAGGCAGCATGTGCCCAACAAGTGAAACCATCATCATCACCACCTTGACCATCTGGTCAAGAACCCTCTGGTCCTGATGGAGATAGCTCAGGACCCTAAACTCAAGAGTCTTGGGACAGCAATGTGCCCTCAGCCATCATCTTAGCAAAAACCCCTGTAGTGGTGTGGTCTGCTCCTGCAGGTACTATAGCCACAGTTATTGAATTCTCAAAGAGGAACGTTCTTAACCCCAAAGTCCTTGGTGCTGTCAAATGGTTCACCATCAGAAACTAATATGGCATTATCAGTGGAAATGGCATTAAAGAAGAGACATTAACATCAACTTTGCTGCTGTACTCTAAAGTTCCCAGGACTTTCTCCATCTGACTTAGAACTGAAACCTTCCATATATGTTGTCTCCACAGAATGTCAGCCCTTTGAGAGCAGGGACTGTCTTCTTTTCCTATTTGTGTCTCCAGCATTCAGCATAGTACTTTGCACATAGTAAGTGCTTAATAAATACTTTATTCTTTCATTCAAATAACTCTGCAGCAGACTTTCTGGAACAAGCCTCCTAGAAGAAAGATGTGTTCCTGAACTCAGCAATAGGCTGGCCAGAGAGTGATGAATAGTTTTGATGACAACAATTCTCTAAGACTGTCTACTAAGTTATAGAGAGGTTGCAATCTACTCACACCTGTGAAATGACTGATCTTTGATGTATTGAAATAATATAATAATATGTTAAAACTCTATTATTGCAATAGGCCACTTTGATGGAACAATAACATCCCTGAATTAATCTAAGAATGAATTGGGTACTCCCCAAAATATTAATTTTTTTTATGTTAATTATTTTTTGCTTGTTTTATATTTTGGTTTTTAGTATTCAATAAAGCTTCCTTTTAAAAGCTTTCTCTTTCCATCAAGGTTTTGCAACATGTGGGCTTTTGAATTCTACATTCAGTCCTATGGCACAGTTCTTTGAACGTAGTGAATGAATGAATGCATAGATGCATGGATAGATGGGGTGAAAGAATGAAAAATCGATTGAGTGATTAGTATGAGCCGAGCAATGGGATTATAAATAGAAGAGCAAGAGAGGCCCTGCTCTCAAGAAACTTGCATTCTAATTAGGGGAGATGACACATATAGGAGGGTTTAGCTGATGGAAAGATGGCAAGCCCCAGATGGCCTTAGGGTTTATCAGCAAGTTGCTTAGGGATGTGTAGGGCATAACAACAAGGTATATGGTAACGCCTGGTAGACCCTTGTTTTACCAGAAGGATTATAGTGGATGGCTTCTTGTTCCTCCGGGTATTAATACCCTTGGCAAATGTGGTGGTGACAATGATCTGGAGAGGCCCAGAAGACAATTGGAAAGGAAGGAGTGGGCCTAAGCACTGAAAGTGAGGGATTTCTGTTCCCTCATGGGGAAAGGGGAGGGATCATCTTCAGGTGGGGGGGGGAAGGGATAAAGAGAAAAAGGAATTAGCAGGAAGGTTAGGGGTAAGGGATCTTCATACTGCCTTCTTCCTGGCTCCTCTAGACACGGTTAGGATTAGCAGGCACATAATAAATATTTTTTTTTGCAAGATTTTTGCAAGTAGTGGACTTAAAATATTTGAGTCAAATCCTGCCTTTTGTTCAGTTCTTCCTGCTGAATACTGTGATCAAAGCTTCATTCTGGTTTCCGTGAGTCACCACCTGCTTATTTTGAGTAAGGTTGCTATCATCATAAAGGCTGAGTATTAGTGCCACCTAGTTACTTTTGTTTTGACGGTTATGGGTTAAAGACATTGCTTGGAGTAATCTTGCTTAAGCTTGTTTGGTCTGTCTTTCAGATTAACAGCATGGTGGGTTATTTCTTATGGCAAGACAAAAGCTGTCTTGAATGAGAACCTTTCTGAGCTCTATGTTTATTAATATTGTTCTTCCCCTCCCACTTCTGTTCCTCCTACCCCTGACCCAAAGGACAATTTTGTTGCCTTTTTTCCTTACCTGTATGGCTTTGCATTTCTGTTAGTATGCTGCAAAACTGTAATCATGGGTACTGATAGTGCAGTCGAACATAATTCAACTCTTATTACTGCATTTCAAGTATAATACTACATTGAAGTGTACACATGCATCTTTTTATTTAAATGTTTTTCTTCACTCATTTAGAACTAGGGCCAATCCAAAGATTAACTTCCTCCTACAATTGGGGGTTGGACTATGAACATCTCAAGTAGAGGAAATTCCCTGCTGAATATTTTTTATTATTGTTAATTAGAACTCAAGGTTTTATCTTGGGCATTCTTCTTTTCTCCCTCTATACTACTTCACTTAGTGATCTCATCAGCTCTCGTGGAATTTAGTTACCATCCCTGTGCTGATGATTCTCAGCAACTGACCCAAATTCTCTGCTGACTTCCAATCTAACATCTCCAATTGCTTCTCAGACTTCTCGAACTGGATGTCCAGTAGACATATTAAATTCAATATATCTAAAAGAGAACTTATTATTTTTCCCTATAAACCCTCCCCCCTCCTTACTTTCCTTTTACTGTAGAGTAGCGCTATCCTCCTAGTACCTCAAGCTCATAACTTAGGTGTCATCCTCAACTCCAGTGCCTGCCAATTTCACTTTTGCAGTATGTCCCCAATAAGCCCCTTTCTCTCCTTTGATGCTGCTACCACTCTGGTGCAGGCTGTCATCACCTCACACCTGAACTATTGGAATAGCCTGCTGGTGGGTCTGCCTGTCTCAAGTCCACTGCAATCTGTCCTCTATTTAGCCACCAAACTGATTTTCCTAAAGCACAAGTCTGATCATGTCACCTCTCCCGCCATATGCACTCATTAAATTCTAGTGTCACCTTCAGGATCAAATACAAAATCCTCTGGTTTTCAAAGACTTTTAAAGACCTTCATAACTTAACTCCCTCCTATCTTTCCAGCCCCCATATCTTACTTCCACCAAGTATTCTTCAATCCAGTGATACTGGACTTCTTGCTGTTCCGTGAACAAGACAATCTATCTCTTATATCCAGACATTTTCTCTAGCTGTCCCACATGACTGGAGCATTGTCTTCCCTCATTTCTGCTTACTGTATTCCCTGGCTTCCTTTATTTATTTTTATTTTTATTTTTATTTTTATTTTTTAGGCAGTTGGGGTTAAGTGACTTGCCCAGGGTCTCACAGCTAGTAAGTGTCAAGAGTTTAGTCTGAGGCAAGATTTGAACTCAGGTCCTCCTGACTTCAGGGCTGGTGCTCTATTCACTGTGCCACCTAGCTTCCCCGCTGGCTTCCTTTAAGTCTCAAATAAAATCCCATCTTCTTTTAATTCTAGTGCTTCCCTCTCTTATTTCCTATTTATCATGTATATAGCTTGTTTGTACACATTTGTTTACTTATTGTCCCCCTGATTAGATTGTGAACTCCTTGAGGGTAGGGATTCTCTTTTTATTTTTTGTATCTTTCAGCATTTAGCACTGTGCCTGGCACATATTAGGCACTTAATATGTTTACTGAATATTGTCCCCACTATGTATTCTCCCCCACCCCACCCGTATTTTTTTAGCTTCTTTTTGTGTGTTTTCCTCCATTAGACTGTAAGCTCCTTGAGGGCAAGGACTATTTCTTTTTTATATTTATATCTCTGGTGCTTAATACAGTGTCTGGCTCTTAGTAGGTGCTTAATAAATGCTTATTGACTGAATGACTGTCTCTAAACCCTGCTTTACATCCCATCCAGCCATTTACAGGCACTATTATCAGCATGAACATCCTGACATCTGCCCTGCCCTGACCTCTTTGCAATTTTAGCTCTTACTCTAGGTATGGGAACAATAATTAAACCAATACCATCCATTACCCTGACTACTGGATAGGCTGTGACAGTCTGCTTACCCTGGGAAGCCCAATAGCTATGTGGACCAAAACTCTCTTCCTAGTCCACTATATATGTTGTATTTGCCTATAAGAATAGAAGCTTCTAGCAGGCAGGGAAAGTGTATCTTTAGTGCCTGGCACATAGTACAGGCTCAATGAATTTTTGTTGATCGATAGCTTTCTTCTTTTTATCCTAATGCCATCTAAGAAGTTTTTCAGACACTCATGGATGATGTTATCTTATGTATATGGTGATCTGAAATTTAGGTCAGAGGAAAAGGAACAAATCCCCAAAATGTTAATATAATGTAATAAAAAATGTAATAATGTAATAAGTTGGCATGGAAGTTCTAAAGTTTATATAGTCTTTCTGAAAAGAGCCCAGTGTGAAAGGTTAACTGAGTGAAAGGGGGAAAAAGTTCTTATTGAAATGAGAAGGATTTTAAAGGGTGGGGAAAGATTAGAGAATAGGGAGAGGATATACTTTTCTCCTCTCTTCTTTTCCTGACCCCTTTAGAGCAAGATCTGTCAGCAACAATCCCTGGATTTGAAGCTCTGTCAGATATATGTGCAAGCTCTAGGAAGACTTGGACTGGCCATGGGGCAGGCAGACTTGGAGCTCTTTGCTTAGTCTTGCTCATTAAGATTTTAACTAAATTCCTTCCTTTTACCTCAATCATAGCCTGAACCTAGCTCTCTGCCCTTCCTATACAAACCTTATTTTTTGCCCCCTCTCTTAAGAAGGTGAGGATAGCCTAGGTGGAGGAAGCTCATGATTCTTTCTTCTGTGTTGTGCTAGTTACATTCCTAACCACTGATAGAGTTTATGCTTTCTTATCTAATGGCCTCATGACTATTTTTTTTAACTTCAACAGATATAATCATCTACATTTTTAAAAATTGATGTAATGTAGACCTTTGTTTTTTCTAACAGAGGACTATAAAGAGTAGACTTACTCACCTCAAATTTTGACTTAGAGCATTTCATGGGATCTCTTCTTGGCTCCCATCACTTTCTACCTTATATTGACTTATTTTTGTGCCTGTTATATCCCTCAATTAATTTGTAAGCTTCTTGAAGGCAGGAACTGTGTTGCTTTTCATTGTTGGATCCCCAGGACTTAGTGTAGTGCCTCCCATATAATTGGAACTTTTAATAAGAAGTTTGTTGAGTTGAATTGAGCAATATCAGAGATAGAATTTTCCTGTGCCAGGGAGGTTGGGGAGGGGGGAAAGGGAGAAGAGTAAAGGATAAGTGGGTGGGAGAATTAATTGCAGCAGGAAGCAGGTGTCAGAGGTAGAAGTAGAGTGGAACATCACAAAGCACATAGATGTATTGCAAAAAAAACTAGGTTGCTATGTACATTAGGCCTACAACTGTGCCTTTTGTCTGGTACGTAGCAGGCAAATTTCACTATTAAAAAGTATTAAGAATCCTCCCAACCAGTGCCCCAGGCAACTGTATAAGACTACAAATGACAGAGGGAATTCTTGGGGAGTTCCCTATGCTAATGAGATCACAGGTCCAAACAAAATATGGACAAAAAAATGTGTAATGGGTGTAACTAGGGGAAGTCCCTCTCTAGTTTTTCTGGCTAGCTAGAGTACATTCCATGAAGCATGTGCTTGAGCTCCTCTAGCAACTTCTTGGGACATAAACATCTCAATGCTAAAAGACTTGGCATTTTGGGATGAAATAGCCATTGACTTCCATGATGGCAGCAGGGCAGGGAATGGCATCAGTAAGGATAGAACTGAGCACTGAGCTAGGAAGAGCTACTTGTTCAGCAGACTTTAAAAGGAGTAACTCTACCCTCTTACTGTTCTTTCTCTTTCTTCCCAGAGCATGGAGCAAATGATTTTCTCTGCGATCTCCTGTTGGGTGGAGAAGGAAGGGTTGGGCATTGCTTTCATTTGCTAGCTGGAGCAGGGGTTCTGCTAGATGAGTGTGGGCTTGGGGCTCTGGTTGCCTCTTTTACTATGAGTTTCTCTGAGCATAACATTGATCCTGAAAGATGGACTTTTCAAGAGTTCCTATCTTGAATCTAGCTATTCCTAGGTTCCCTAGGTATGTTTGGTTATACGTTGGGAGGCTCTCCTATGGTTCCTGGAGAAGATGACTACTGACAGGAGAAGGAGCCCCGAAGCTGCCCTGGCTTGCCCTGGACCTGGGAGGAGTAGTTTGGACAGTGAAGAGCCAAGGTGATAGTGAAACTCTAATTGAGTCGTCTCATAAACTAGCTCATGTTTTGATGTTTTAAGTACCAACTTCTAAGTTCCTTTTTAATTGTTTAAATTTTTTGTCAGTTTTTGTCAATATGCTTTTGTGAGTCTTGTGGACTTGGCATTTCTTTTGTGTGAAGTAAATAAATAGTTGTCCTGTATGTGATTTACATTGTATGTTGAGTATTTTTCTATTCCTTCTGTTTAGTTACCTTTTCCATGTCCAAATCTAAGTTTTAAGTGATTTTCCTTTGGGTTCTGAGGAGAGGTGTAAAGAGACAAAGAGTTGGAATAAAAGAACCTGGCCCTTAAGAAGAGGGACCCCTAAATTCACCAGACTGTGTGAATGGATCCAGAGCTTGAGGGTCCTTGAGAGGGAGAGAGGGAAGTTCCCAGTATCCCTGGAGCCATTAGCAGTTTTGACTGGTTACATTAAAAATATGGAGAAACTTAGCATTTTTGTTGTTGCTGAAATTCACATGACTCTTTTGAGACTTTCAGTGACCTTGTAAGGCAGTATGACTTACTGCATAAGGACCTCAACCTGCAGTAAAGATCTGGGTTCAATTCCTGCCTCAAATACTTAGTAGCTCTGTGACCCTGGACAAGTCATAATTTTTCTGTGCCTCAATTTCCTTATCTATAAAATAAGGGGTAGTGATGGTGGTTTCCTCTGAGGTCCTTTCCGGCTCCAAATTTATAATCCTGCAAGCATGTAGGTATTACTAATTTTATTATCTTAATTTTACAGATGAAGGAATTTTAGCTCAGGGGTACACTTTGTCTTCTCAACTTTAAAGTAATTCAATTTAATTCAGTTAGCTTTTTAAATTACCTACCATGTACTAGCCTAGATTCTAGTGGTACAAAGACAAAAAAGGTCCTTGCCCTCAAGGAACTTTTAGTCCACTGGGGAAGGAGAAGAACACAACCTATAAACAAATATAGAATATATATATATATACATATATATATACATAATTTTTTTGGAGTGGCACTAAAGATTAGGAGAATCAGTTGTACCATGGTGAGTTTTTTTTTCTTTGACATGTATACTAACCCTACATAACAATGATTTTGTATCACATTTTGGGAATTTCTCATTTTTTTTCTAGGGCCTTACAAAATTTAATAAGTGAGAAGGAATGGATTTCACGAAGAAAAAAATATTCACTCCTGCAGCTTTATTAGTATTACATAAACAGAATATAGTTAGTTTTCAAACAGTAATCCTGAGGACAGAACCAAAGAGAAAAAGGCCAGAGACTTTTTTTTTTAATTCAGAAAAGGAAAATTGATTCCCTCCAAAATGTTAAAATATCATTAGTTCTCTCTTAATCTGTCTATAACACTGCTGAAGGCTACATCCTAAAACACATAGTAAAGGCATAATATTATTGACTTGAAAAGAAAGCTGACATGTTTAAAGCTAAGAAATCCACATAATCCAGGTTATTTACTTATTGTGTTAGGTTTTACATGTTAGAGTAGCAATTACTACATACAGATTTTTCTAAAAAAAAGAAAAAAGAAAGAAAAAGAGATCTCTTTGTAATAGAAAAAAGAGAAATTTGAGATATTAAAATATTATACCTCAAATTACTCAATATCTTCATCTTCCATGCTGGCCTGCTCCAGTGCATGGATCTCCCTTTCGGGAAGTAACCCATACTCATTAAGAAAAGACTCAACATCCACAGCAAAAAAATCTTCTGCAAACTGCTCAGTGACACTAATGAAATTGCTGATAAGCTCCCCACCTTTGTAGACCAGCAATGTTGGAAGTACATCTGAGGAGAAGCGATCCCCGGCACCTGTGTTAGAAGCTTTGATTTTACAAAACTTTACCATGGAGTATTCTACAGCAAGGCAGTTTAAGCTATTGTTCAAGGCCTCACAGCCCTTAATACCATCCTCATAGATGTGAACGATGACTGTGGTGATCTTCTGTTCCTTCTCAATGGCTTCCAAGAACTGCTCCCCACTCTCCAGCTCAATTACAAACCCATACCTGGGTCCAAAGCTCAGCTTCTGGTGCATGTCTTGCATGCATTGTTTACGGTATTTACGGAGGCAGTCCTCATCCTCTTTGTCCTGGTGGATGAGTTCATATTCTTGCACACTCATCTGTGACAACAAACAAACAAACAAACCCATATCTGACCATGTCACTGCCCTACTCAGTCAATATCAATGACTATCTATTGCCTCTAGGATAAAATATAAATTCCTCTGTTTAGCTTTTAAAGACCTTCACAACCTGGCCCCAACCTAAATCTCCCATCTCATCCCCACAAAATGCAATCCAACCAAACTGGCCTTCTCTCTTTTCCTCATTTGTAATACTCTACCTCTCATTTCTGTGTCTTTGCTCTGACCAAGCCCCATAAGTCGAATACAATCCCTACTCATCCCTGCCTCAACAAAGGATTCTCTTCTTTTAGACTTAGCTGAAGTACCACATTGTACATTAAGCCTTTTCTGATTCCTCTGATTGCTAGTGGCTTCCCTTCCTAACCACCTGGTATTTAACCTTATTGTATTTAATCTCATTACATATGTATATATGTATATACACACATATGTTCCTCATGTGTAGCGATTGTTTTTTTTTTTTTTTGTATTTGTATCCCTAGTATTTATCATGGTACCTGACAAATGGTAGCCACTTAATAAATGCTTATTGATTGATTGATTAAAGGATGAGGTGTTAGTGGCAAGAGCAATAGATTTTGGGTTTATTTTGTTCCTGTTTTCCCATCCATGCAATGGTGAATATGTAATAAGATATTTATGACAGGGATTTTGAAAAGCACAAGTACAATGAATTAGATCCATTAGAATGGAAGCTCTTGGGGAAGGAAGGAAGGAAGAAAGAAAGAAACAAAGGAAAGGAAAGGAAAGAAGGAAGACAGAAAACAAGCATTTATTAAGCACCTACTATATGCCGGGCTCTGTGCTAAGCACTTTATAAATATCTCATTTGATCCTCACAACAACCCTGGGGAGGGATGCTATTATTATCCACATTTTACAGTTGAAGAAACTGAAGCAGAGAACTATTAAATGAGTTGTCTGGGATCACACAGCTAGTCTGTGTCTAAGGCCTAATTTGAACTCAGATTTTCCTGACTCCAGACCTAGCACTCTTATTCACTTGAACTATCTCAGCTGCTTCTGAAGGAAAGGACTATTTTTTTTGTTTGTTCTTGTTCTTCTTTCCCCAGTGCTTAGCACAAAGTAAAGTATTTAGAATCATGGTCCTTTAGAATTTGAAGACATCTTAGTGGTTATTTTATCTAAGCCCCACATTTTACAGATGTGAAAACTGAGGCCACAGAAAGATAAGTGACTTGCCTTAAAGTTACACAGTGGCAGAGCCCAGATTCAAATCAGGTCCTCCAACTCCAAATCCCATGCTCCTTTCCTCTCCCTGCACTGTAATAAATGTAGACTCAAAATCCTGGCTTGTGTTACTTGCTAGCTGTGTGAACTTAAGCAAATCACATAACCTCTCTGTGCCTCAGTTTCTTTTTTTATAAAATAAGGGTTTTAGATGAAATGATGGCCTTCCAGATTTAAGTTGAGGGCTGACAAGTGACATGTTCCTCTATTTCCTATACCTACATTCTTCTATTGGAGCAATTTTCCAAAGTTTCATGTATTAGTCTTAAAAAATCCAATCCGATCTAATCCATTTCAACAAACATTTATGGATCCCCTACTTCATGTAAGGCACAGGGCTGGTGCTTGAGAATACAAGTACAAAACCAAAACAGTTCTTGCCCACAAGGGCCTTCGATTCTGCTGAACCCAAAACCTTTACATACCACTTTTTACTTTTCAAAATTCTTTCATTAATATCTTTTCAAATCCCCACAACTTTGTTATGTAGACAGAGGAGGTTATTATCTATTATTATTATTATTATTATTATTATCTATTACCTATTATTATCCTTTTACAGGCAGGAAAAAGGAAGCAGAGAAAGTTATTTGTTCAAGGTCATAGTAAGTCATGAACTGGAAATGAAACTTTTTCAACCCCTAATCATGCCCTCTTTTTGCTTCCTTCGGTTGTTCCAAGAGGGCCAAATGCATAACTAAAGAGCACTGTGTATTTGCTCAGGATAATATCTCTATGACAGCAAAACAAAAACATTAACCTACTAAACTGTGTTGGGAGTAGAAAATTCAGTTGAAATCATAATTGAGTGTCATAAAGTTTTTAAAACCCTGGAGTCCATTCACTGGGGGGCTGATTTCAATCTGCCTCATTTGCATGATTTATACTTACCTTTTCTTGCAAAAATAACATCATCTCTTCTTCTTACCTTTCTGCTGAATCTTTCTTTTGTGTCTTTATCATCGCGACATTGAGGAGAAGACATTTGTCTGAGAATTTCCTTCTTGTTAGGTGGGATGGAATCATCATCTTCACTTTCCAACTTAAACTTTCTCCAATCATTGATAACTCCTTTGGGGCCTGGAATAAAGGAGATTTGTTATTTGCTCTTTAGACTATCAGGAGGGCAGCTTGTACTTCTGAAGTTTATATACGTGTTGTCTTAGAAACAGACTTGTCTTCTCCTGCTGGTGAAACCAATGACTTGCTGGGGCTGGATGTCTCTGATTGCCTTGATAATAAAAACACCCTCCTGTTTTAAGCATGTTAAATAGGTTTTGGCATAGAATCATCCAAAAGCCTCTGCATTATGAATATGTGAGTTATGTACATATCAACAAAAGAACACTTAAAATCACTGTGATATAATAATTAGATTACAATCATAGGATGAAGGGGAATTGCTAGTATTGTACTCTCTTTCCTTCTTTCCCTATTGTACCCCTAGTTAAACTTTAAAATCTAATACAAATGTTATCTGCTTCAAGAAGTCTTCTCCCATCTGCAAGTCAGGAATGACCTTCCCTCTCTGACCTCAAATAGCATTTTCTTTTGTCACTCTTTTATATTTTAATACTTCTGTGTTAACTTTATACATTTATCACTATAGCTATTTTGGCATCATCCCTCTGGTACACTCCTTGAGAGCAGAAGTCATATTTTGTCTAAATTTTTTTTTATCACTTTCAGTGCTAGCACACTGTTTTCCATACAGTAGGTGCTTAATAAATGTGTGCTGTACCATTATAGTAGAGGTAATATTTAGGTAGGTACCTGAGTAAATTATAAGAGGACGGAGAAGTAGAAAATGAAACAGTTCTAAGTTCTCTGAGATCTAGAAAAAAATAAGGAAATCTCAACTCTAGGAAGGCAACTTAATGTAGGCTTTAGATTTGTTTTCAATTAAATAAGGGAATGTTTTGCTTAGTGTGTTTTTTACCTGTGTGTGTGGCCTGTCCTTCAAAATCCTCTTCCAAACTGAGGCTTTTAGTTTCCTCCATTTTTGTTTCGGGGTTTGACATGATCTGTGTGGTCAACAAAGAAATCAATAGATGAGTGATAGATGGCTCTAGAATACATAGCTGAATCATATCATTTCCTACAGTTCCTAGGTTTGATGATAGACTAACATTTGCAATAAATGACAGGATGTTAAGCATTTATACACAGGTTTAAATAACAAGAGTTTTGACCAATACCCAGTCCAAAATAGTTTTCCTGTATTGGGCCATATACTTTGTGAACAAGGTTCATTACTTTGTAAAGTTATTGTGTAAGGCTGTTATCTTATCACTATTTGAATTGTACAAGTGAAGAAGAGGTTTTGCCTGGTCAATGGCCTGAGGCCAGCTTTTCTATCAGAACTAGAAAAAGATACTCTATCAGTGAACACTTCCTAAAAAACACAAATAGACTAATACCTTCCTCGTCAAGATCTCAGCTGTCTAGCAATGTTGCCTGTCTAGAGCACAACTGAGGATTGGGTAGAAACCAAAACGATGTTTGAGAAGTCAAAATAAAGATCCCAGGATTCTTGCACCAAAGAAAATAAGCACATATGCTTTATTTATTAATAGGCAAGTGTTCATATAGGGACTATTTACTTTTACTTTGCATGTATTTTTAATGGGGTTGGTTGTCTTATTTCTTAACCCAAAACAAATTGGAAGCCAGAAATTACATCGAAGGGAGGGACTGGTATAGGCAAGTATACTTTCTGTGGTACTCACTATAATAAGAAGTAAAATGTCAACCGAACCTGGCAGCAGAAGAGAAGAAAGAACTCTTTTTTAAAAAAAGTAAATATGAGACCTAAGATATTGTAGTGTTTAACTGAGACATACATACTTCAGTAGACTTAGAGGACATCATTGTGCAATACATAATTTTCATAATGATCCTGACATTAAGAAAAGCTTAAATTTTGTTCAGAATATTCTAAGAAAGAAGGGAAATGTGCCAGAGGTGGTGTTGTATACCTGTAATCTCTGCTACTAGGGGATACTGAGGCTGAAAGAGCATTGGAGTTTGGGAGTTCTGAGCTTCAGGAGGGCTACAGTCAGTCAGGTGTGTCCACACTAAGTCTAGCACCAATAAGGTAAGCCCTTGGGAGCAGGAGCCACCAGGCTGCATAAGGAGGAAGTCAAATAGCTCAGGTTGGAAATTGAGTAGGTCAAAGCTTCTATGCCAATCAGCAATGGAATCCTAACCATAATTGGCCATCATACTTCCGGTATTGATGAGATAAGGAGATGAGAAAATAAAATGATAAAATGTAAATAAAGCACTTTGCACACTTTAAAGCACTATATAAATGTTAGTTATAATTTTATGAAAAGTAAAAGAGAAACAAAGAGATACTGTTCATGAGTCATACAGCTAGAAGTATGAGAAAGGAAGTGAGCTATAAATTAATTCAGCAATAATTAAAGGTGAAGCACAAAAACAGCAGTAACTCAATTTTATAGAATATAAACAACTCTTTAATAGCACTGTAACTATTAACTATCTAAGAAAGTAAAGAGGGGAAAATCTGTAGTCATCAAAAATAATTGCTGGGTAACTTAGTACTTTATTATTTTTTTTCTTTATCTGCTGCTCTGCCTGGTTTTGAACTCCACAGAAAAAAATGTCCTGATACTGGGTACCCCTCAATGTCCCTCCCACCCTTTTTCTGTCTCTTTTTGTGTTGTTTCTTCTCATTAGTTGTAAGCTCCTTGTGGGCAGGAACTGTCTTTATTTTCTTTACTAATTATATCCCCAGTGCTTCATACACAGTACGTGTTTAATAAATATTTATTGGATTGGAAAAATAAACTTACATTAAGCCATCAGCATTTATGCATGTTACCAACAAAGTCTGGCAGGGGGAGATAGAAAGTGAAATTCTCTTAATATTACAGAAAGTAAAATACTTGTGATTTTATTTGCGAAGAATCAAACTTGAAGCTCTCCTGCAGCCCTACTTACCTGAATTTATGAACAAAACTACAAAATATCCTTTATAGAAATAAATCAGAGAAATATTAATTGCTCAAGGGTAGGCCAAGCCAACATAATAAAAATGGCGATACTACCTAAATCCATTTACTTATTCTGTGCCATGTCAATTGAACTACCAAAGGATTACTTTATAAAGCTAGAAAAGAGAATAATAAAAGTAATAACAACATTCATAAAGAAGGAACAAAATATATAGTATTTTTTAAGCATTTTCACATTTTATTTTATTTTTTTTTTCAGCCAAAGACAAGGTTTATTAGAACATCCATCATATTGGGCAGACTCTTAAGGAGTTTGAACATGGGTGAGCCATGGCTAGATTATAAGAATCTGACCAGTGGCTAGATTATAAGAATCTAAGCCTTGGCTAGATTTTAAGAATCTCAGCTAACTTGGTACTTTAAAATAAAAGTTATATTAAAAATTAAAAATGGCAAAACACCTAGTAACTTTTGTAGAACTGTTTAGTGCCCAGAATGCTTTAGCTTTGAGTTAAAGACTTTTCTTCCTTCTGAATTTTGAGAGAACAAGATGCTTACTTCAGGTACTTATTATGTACAAGAAATATAGTGTTTAAACAACTCTGAAAACAGTTTTCTTACCAATAACTAAGAAAGAGAAATAATACTTGGTGTCTTTGCTTCTGCTAAGATGAAAGCCCACAGTGAAAGAAAGGAAAGCTGATTACTGTTAAAAAAAAAAAAATTGAGGCGTCACCTTGCTGAGAAGGTAATCCAATCCTCAAGACAAGCTTTAGGTCACATAGACAAAGCTAGTCATTGTAGAATGGCTCCAGCTGAAATAGGGGTAATTTTGACCTATGTTCATGGATTGAGGGTATGGATGGGGCGGGGGCAGGTATGTAACAGTAACTACCAACAGTAGCATTGATGCCCTCATAAGGAAGGGACAGAAAAAAAATGGAGGAAAAAATTATATTGCCTTGCTTTTCTCAATGCAGGACAGGAGAGATGGACTTTTCTTTGTCATCATCCACATTCCTGTTAATACTGCTAAATCATCTAAACTGCTCTCCAACTTCCTTCTCTAATATGAAGCCATTTGTCCTAATTTTAGCTTTATTTCATTCATTCATTGATTCATCCATTATTCAATATACTTTCATTGTGTACCAAATGCATTTTTGAAGATATCTCTACATTCAGACTTTTTAGCCTGGAGTTCACAGACAACAGATTTCTGGGGATCCATGAACTGGGATGGGGAAAAATACACCTTTATTTTCTCTAACATCTAATTGAAATTTAGCATTTTTCTTCAATTATGAATGTGCGCAAAAACCATTATCCTGAGAAGGGGTCCATAGGCTTCACCATACTACTGAAGGGGTCTATGACAAAAAAAAAAAAGTTAAGAACCTCTGGGTCCAGACTGTGATCAAATGAAGTAATGTATCCAAAGCACTTTGGACACACATTGTACAAGATGTACCAAAAGTCTTAGTGAACTGTGCCAAGACTTTGGGGACACCCTATATAAATGTTAGCCCTATAGCTTTCTCTGGGCAAGATTTTATTTTTTAAATCAAGAAAAACATTTGTCCCATAACATCATGAGTAGTGGTTAATATCCATGTCCACTTAGTCCTAGGCAATTCACTTAACCCCTTAATGTCCCCTGCAACACTCCAAGACTGTTAGGTTGCAGACCAAGTGCCCCTAGAACCTCCATTGTATTGCTTCCCAGAGGTGTCTTACAGAGGATAAGATCACAGGTCTGGACCAAAAGAAGGGGGGAAGACTAAAAAAAAAAAAAAAAAAGAGGAAATCCACAATTATGGCTGAAACAGAATGAAGATTTTAGAACATTGCCAATAGAATCATATAAAGTATTGTGTGATGTCAAACAAATATGTTTTTATCAGAAAGAAGTGAGAAACTGGGGCAAGGTGACAGAGAAAACTGTCAGCTTCACTTAGGGATTGCCATTGTTCAGGGAGGGTTACCAGATTGGTTACCTTATCTGATTAAAAAGAGTTATGACTATGACGCAGTTTCTTCTTGGTCAGAGCAAGGCAGTTTTAGGCCATTGCAATTGTGCATTTCGCTCATTCTTAAAAGCTTATTGACATTCAATAAGAGTCTTGGTCATGAGAACTCAGTGACAGAGTACCTTATTAAATTTTAAAGGGCTACCACTCTCAGGTTTTACTATTCTCTATGTATATACATAGATACATACATTAAAATGCTTGATAGATATGTGATTTAATTGGTGTGGGTACTTGCTTCTTCCACCAGTGCTTATTGATGGACTTACTGACCCTTCCATGGGTGAGTGACTAGTGTTTAAGGGCTACTATGGCTAGAAAGATCCATCCCTATCTAAGGTTTTTTTTTTTTTTTTTTTTTTTTTAGTGAAGGCAATTGGGGTTAAGTGACTTGCCCAGGGTTACACAGCTAGTAAGTGTTGTGTGTCTGAAGCTGAATTTGAACTCAAGTCCTCCTGACTCCAGAGCCAGTGCTCTATCCACTGCGCCACCTAGCTGCCCCTCCTATCTAAGTTCTTGCCACCAACTTGATCATATCCTTTTCCAAACTTAACTTGGCTGGTCCTCAAACAGCAAATGTCCACTCTTATTACTGGTGGACTTATCCTTAAAACTGTTCTAGATTGGTAGGACCTGAGAGAACTTGTACAGCACCAGCATTATCTTTTGATAATCCAGGCTCACCCCCTTGCCATGAAGAGGCAATGGAAGGGAAGAGGAAAGAGAAAGGAATAAGCATTTATATCATCCCTACTATGTAGCAGGCACTGTGCTAACTCATTTGATCCTCAGAACAACAACAGGTGCTATTATTATTCCGATTATGCAGTCTAAGAAACATAGAGGTTAAGTGATTTGCCCAGGGTCATATAACTAGTAAGTGTCTGAGATTGGATTTGAACTCGGGTCTTTCTGACTCTAGGCCCAATGATCTATCCATCATACCACTTAGCTTCCAATGAAATGGGACTTCAATGGAGGAAAAGTGAAAGTAACTAATCTTAATCAGAATGAATAGTTAAATTAACTTTCCATCATTCTTGGTGCTCACTTTATATTCTGTGGGGATATAGTAGTAGAAGTAGTAGTAGTAGTAGTAGTAGTAGTAGTAGTAGTAGTAGTAGTAGTAGTAGTAGTAGTAGTAGTAGTAGTA